>NC_090728.1:110881565-111024065 GCF_036898095.1 Palaemon carinicauda | reverse complement strand
AATTCTTCGTCGAAAGGGAGGTTATGAAAAAGCTCAGGAATGGCTATGTTCTAACGAATCGGCACTTGAAGATATACTGGAAAGGAACCTTGTCTTGGAGGAGCCATTCGCTGTTATATGCCATGGTGATTGCTGGAACAATAACATGCTATTCAGGTGAGACGATTAAAGGAGTCGTTTTCAGTAAGAAATGTTTGCATATTACTTAGTTGTTAAATTATATTTAGTTTTGATATAATTTAGTTTAAACCTTGATTATCCGTCTTTCTTATCTCAAAACCAGATACAATGACAAGGGCATCCCCGTCGAAGTCATGATGATTGATCTTCAGGTATCTCGTGCCGCTTCTCTTGCAACAGATCTGAGATATCTGACGGGATTGAATCTTCACCCAGAAGTCATGAAACCAAGTAATTTGAATGACTTACTCGCGTCTTATCATAAAAGCTTTAATGCAGTAATGAAATGTGATGGTAGAAGTGTCCCTTTCTCCCTTCAACAACTAAAGGAAGAATATAAGAAGAGATATGAATGGGGTCTTTTCTTCTTGATGTTACCGTTTTCTTACATCGTGAAACCGTCTGAGTATCCAGAGGGAAGCACAAAATCTTTAGCAATGACGGTAGATGAAAATATAAACAAAGTAGATAAAATGTATCCAAAATTTATCGACAAAATTATTCATAGTTTTAGTGAAATTGTGGAGGAAAGATTTATTTGAATAAACTGCAAATCGATTTCAAGTTTTTTTTTCTTTTTCTACACAAGGGAATGCACTTACATACGTCTTCCCCTTTCTTGGATTAGAGTTCTCTTACTTGAAGGTACAATTAGACACACTTTCTACTGTACCTGTTTCCCTGTCATCTTTACTCACTTGGCTACTTTCCTTGTTTTGTAATCCTTAGGCTAATAGCATCCTATTTTTACAACTAGGATTGTAGCTTAGCTGATAATAATAATAATAATAATAATAATAATAATAATAATAATAATAATAATAATAATAATAATAATAATAATAATCAATCAAAAAGAGCTTTTGTTGTTCTCGCTTATGAGGTTTTTATATCAATAAAAAGAGGGTTGAATTGCAGGAACATGGAATAGCACAAATACAGCACTGTGGTTCAAAGATTTTGCATAAAACTTGTTAAGCATATGTTATGAAAAACTAGATAAATAAAAAAGATTACGTAAAACACTCTTTTTATAAGTAAGAATTTATTTTAGTTATTCAAAACAGCCCCGCACATTCACTCATACAACCCCGGTAATGAGGAATGCTATATCATCTCGATCCTAATTGTGATGAAATTTTCTCCAATGTTGTGATTCTTTTAAGAACTAAGTATATCCTTGGAAAGTGACTTTGTACGATGTTACATTCACAATTGAACTTTAATGGAATTTCTCATATATGTTACTGATATATGGCACGAATTGCATAGTAACCTAGAGACCCCGGAATTGAATAATTCAACGTTTTGCTTCAGTAGTAACGAATACACAAACAAAAAGACACAAGTATATAAGCACACGCACGTATGCACGCACATATATATATATATATATATATATATATATATATATATATATATATATATATATATATATATATATATATATATATCCCGAGATGAAAGTTGCCTTCGAGGAACTTCCATCAGGACGACATAGCTATCTCACCCAAATATAGATTTTTCATATGTCAAAATCTTTATATATATATATATATATATATATATATATATATATATATACTTACGAAGCTGGTCTAGCATAAGAGTAAATATTTAATTCTTGTATTTCATTTGTGTATTTAAGACATTTATAGCCAGCTCATAAGATGAGTTCCAATTATATAGGTTTAAGTAATGTATGGAAATTACATAAGACTTTGGGCGTTCATTTAATTGTATTTTCATTCAATTCACTATATGTAAATTTACATTATTTTTAGGAATTAACTTTTTATTTCACGTAGTTTTGTACGAAGTCTTATGTAAGCTCGTTTAGGTATGCTGTATGACACACACGAGATATGAGGATGAGGGAATACGTCATCTTTGTTTCCTCGTGGGTAGAAAGTGCACAAAAATTTTTGAATTAGATTTACTCTTTTTTTATTGTCACGAAAGGTAGGTGGGCGGAGATAGCTGAGAGAGGGTTGCCTCACAAGCAAGTCTAATACCCCTTCTTCAATTGACTACGTTAGTAACCTTGCGCCACTAGAGCCATGCCCCCCATGCTATTTTCTAGAATAATTAAGTTAATATACATAGCCCCAGAAATGCATAAGCAGCAGAAGAGACCCAGCCTATCCCTATGAAAGAGCCAATGTCTGCCTGCCCTCTCTTCTCTCAAGTGGGTGTGTCCTCTCAAACGAGAATAAGTGATTTTTATCCAACATATATTATGTATAGTGGTGTTCAAACGTTGATGAAATTATGGGATGTTAATTCAAGTGTAGTATGTTAATGTAAGTACATTCTAATATAAATTTTTTTAACTGGCCCTTTGAGATTTAAGTTAAACATTAAAGTGCATTAAACATTTTGCTTAACCATTCTGTAACCTCATGTGAACCAAAAGCAAGTCTAATACCCCTTCTTCAATTGACTACGTTGGTAACCTTGCGCCACTAGAGCCATGCCCCCCATGCTATTTTCTAGAATAATTAAGTTAATATACATAGCCCCAGAAATGCATAAGCAGCAGAAGAGACCCAGCCTATCCCTATGAAAGAGCCAATGTCTGCCTGCCCTCTCTTCTCTCAAGTGGGTGTGTCCTCTCAAACGAGAATAAGTTATTTTTATCCAACATATATTATGTATAGTGGTGTTCAAACGTTGATGAAATTATGGGATGTTAATTCAAGTGTAGTATGTTAATGTAAGTACATTCTAATATAAATTTTTTTAACTGGCCCTTTGAGATTCAAGTTAAACATTAAAGTGCATTAAAAATTTTGCTTAACCATTCTGTAACCTCATGTGAACCAAAAGACGTAAGTATAACAGTTACATATATGTAAATTTCAGTATTGTATGTTCATTAGAGTGTTAAAGTGTTAACTCTTTCTATTGATTATCAAAATTGAATATTTTCATAAATTAATTTTCCAGTGAAATACATTATTGTATATTTTTTCAGTGTCTTTGTTTTGTCTTAATCTAAGGTTTAGTTCAGATTTAAATTTTGAGTGTATTATTTTTGGTGTTAATTCTTTTGTATTGTTAACTTTTTATAGAATACATTTATTTTTGTAAAGTGTGTAGTATTTCCATAACCAATTTTTTTCTCGGTGTTTTGTTTGTATTCTCTGACTAAGAATCGAAGAAAGAGGTTGGTTTTTTAATAGTTCACATAAATAATCACCCAGTTTTGTTTTGATTCAAAAGTAATAGACCTTTGGATGTTCAGTGTTCATATATATTGCCGTCTGGGAGTTGCGTAATATCCTCAGAGCTCGGGTAATTTTCAAGTGTAACAGATTTAAACAAAATAAACCAGGTGAATTTCGGAGCTCAGGAATTTACGTAATTCGCCAGCCGTAAATATATATACATATATATATATATATATATATATATATATATATATATATATATATATATATATATATATATATACATGTATGCATATATATATATATATATATATATATATATATATATGTGTGTGTGTATATATATATATATATATATATATATATATATATATATATATATATATATATATATATAAAGCCATTTCTAAGTAAAAGTACCTTAGTGTCGTGAAAGGGTATGTGTATCGCCATGATCACCAAAGCTGTACTATAGTCAGGGCTATCCACATACCCTACTATAGTCAATTCTTTTTAGTGCGGCAGATTTGCACCGGCTCGAAGGGGTGCCTTTTAGCTTGGAAAAGTTTCTTGATCGCTGATTGGTTGGACAAGATAATTCTAACCAATCAGATAGCAGGAAACTTTTCCGAGCTAAAAGGGCACCGCTGCGAGTCAGTGCAAATGCGGCTCATTAAAAAAAAAATGAGTATTGGTTAGTTTGCTGTGAACGATCAGTCATGAGTTTCCAACCATCACCAATCCCCTCTGGCCAGCGTAGTGATGAAAACTGGCCAAACCCCAGACATGAATATTGACATGTCTGAGGCTTTTGTCCAGCAATGGACTAGAAAGGGTTTTATTTCTTGCTGTAGCTGTTGTTTTATATATATATATATATATATATATATATATATATATATATATGTATATATATATATATATATATATATACATATATATTTATATATGTGTGTGTCTGTGTATGTGTGTGTATCATCTCCTCCTTCACCCATTGACTTGACGCAAAGGGCCTTGGTTAGAATTTGCCAGTCGTCTCTATCTTGAGCTTTTGATTCAATACTTCTCCATTCATCATTGCCTACGTTAAGTAGGCATTAAAGTCCTCAGCTATGTAGATCTGGGTCTTCCAACTGTTCTATTGCCTTGTGAAGCCCCTTAAAATATTGGTGAACTTAACTTCTTTTGGGGAGTGCAAAGAGCATGTCCAAACCATCTCCATATACCCCTAGGTCTGCTAATTTCCTATTATCAATCCAGTCCAATCCTTCTTCACCAAATCTAATTGTTCTATACATTATAGTACTCTGCTGTTCACTGGAAATTCTTTTTATAAGACTCCATTAATATTAACTTTGCGCTTAATATGCTCATGATTAGACTTAATCAAATTTACATATCTAAGATGAATTATAACGTAATGTTAAAATATAGAAAAAAAAAATATTAAAGAAATTCTAGATTAAATAATATATTTTCATAACCCAAAAACAATGAGCAGTTCCCCATTAATGTGTATTTTTTATTCCATTTTAATAGCATCTTCGTAAATTAACTTATTATTATCCCTGTGATATCTTCAGACTTAAACAATAAACCTTGAGTGTTTGCACCTACACCTTGTTTTGTGTAATTTCTTTATTTTGAACAGCAAAGTAATTAAAGCTCTTTACCAAAACTACCACTCCATTCCAGGCTGTGGGTATTTCACTAGCATAATTTTATAAAGAAATTCATAGCAATGAAAAATAATGCCATCTTAATACAATACATATCTCTAAAGGATTGATCAAATCAATTTTCGATATTCTTCATCCAATTCTACAATCAAACGTCCTTTTCTTTCTTTTATCATATAAACTATTTACTTTTTGGTGGCCCTCAGCAATGCTATGGAATATCAACTGAAAATCTCTTGTTAATAGTAAGCGAGCATCTGCAATAAAGATTATCCCATATAAACATACATATACGTTTGTAAGCTAACATCTAATCAACAATTCTGGGAGTGAGGGAGAGATATGGAGACAAGTTTGATTTGGTAATCATAGATAAAACATATATCGACCGTGTCAATAAGATAGAGGGAGAGAGATATGGGCAGTGATAATGATGTGGGTGCATTGTCATGGATGGTTTTGTCGGTCAGATCTGGGGAGGGAATAAATGAAACCAGGTACACAATGAAAACAATGTTGGCAAACACCCAGCCAACTGGAGAGTCAGATAGAGATCGTGAAGTGACAATCTTTATAAAGACTCGCCTTCTGTCGAGGCGAGTTACTTTGATGATAACTTGAATGACTCATTAATCGTTTTTAGCTTATTTTAATGAATCTTTAGACTGTTTTCTAATTGTTTAATATAACTGATATTTTCGCGTAGTCTGGTGTAATGAACACTTAAGAATTGACATTCTAGGTTATAATTTTGAAGTGTGATTACATTGATAATGTGGTAGCTAATGCGTATTCTTGTTGACCGAAAGGAAAATATCTTGTTTAAAAAATTTACTGTTTGCCTGGCCTTAAACAATTTCAACTTCAGTTCTAATTATGCATGATCGTTATCTAAAAATATATATATATATATATATGTCATTAGACACCAGAGGGACTTAATTTCCTCTTTCCTCACTTTCAAACTCTCATAACTTTGAAGATTATCGTGTTATACGCATATCCTTTCTTAAATACCATTGATGATAGACTTCCAATACACCCGCTTTGTTGTTATTTATTAAACGACATGATTAGCTTAAACTTGTATAAGCCTTACATGAGCTACAAAGACGCCCCCAGAATAAATCTCATAGGCATTGTCGCGTTTCAATCCATGTTCGGGAATATCTGATCAACATGAATAACTGCAATATATTTTCTTTGTATTTGGCTTAGGTGTAAGAAGCGCTGTTCGTGATAAGGAAATGTGTAGATATGAACAATAAAAGCAGCTAATGTTAATTTCCATTAATTTTCCATTACATCAAAGCGTGCTATTTTCTATTATCATAATTTCATTCTTTAATTACTGACTAACAGATATATCACTCGGCATATTCTATAGCGGAACAGTTCTTGTAAATCCCAACAGAAGGAATCCAAGTTAATCCCATTAATCAATCTACCTCTGCCGTGGAATCCCTTTCTAATTCTCGGCATCAAAAGACAAGAGAGAGAGAGAGAGAGAGAGAGAGAGAGAGAGAGAGAGAGAGAGAGAGAGAGAGAGAGATGTACTACGACGGATGGCTGCATTGTGCGCCTTGTCCTGATCCGAAGAAGCTCTACGCTATTAATCACATAATTGAGATGCAATCTAGCGTGAGGTGATCCCCCCAAGCTTCCAGCTTTTCAAGATCAAAAGGTTTGTCACGATTATTATTAACTCGACGTCGTATTCCCTAATGTATTTCATCTCGGGGTCGCGAGATTCGTAAGCTTCCTTATCTTATGTGCTGGGCTTATTTATGCGCATGCGTCTGGCCCATCTCACTGAGCTTTATATCTGACACTTAATCTCTTTCTGTTAATATAACCAGGCGCATCTTATATCTACTATTATTATCATCATTATCATTAGCAGCAGCAGTAGTAGTAGTAGTAGTAGTAGTAGTATTTGATTTTTCAGATTTGTTAATGATAATATTATTATTATTATTATTATTATTATTATTATTATTATCATCCTGACTTTAGCCTTAAGTAACTTGTTTAGTCTTGAAAGTTGATTCTTGGTATTTTGTTACTTCGAAATAATCCAGAGAAACGAAATGCCAAAGTACCAAATAGGTCTTATTTAGTGAATCCTATTTTCCATCTGCCACCCCCGCCCCCTTTTAACAAAAAAGAAGAAAAAAAAAGCGTTTCTCTCCAGAAATAAAAAATCCTCAAGTTGAGTTGTAGCACTTCAAAGACAAGATAAATTAATTTGTCCAATACTCATCTTGATGGTAAAAACAATTATGCTAAAATATCTTTGCTGTTCGTCCATGAACAAATATGTAAAAAGAAATAAACTTGTCAATGGATTTGTGTCTCCATATCTAAAAAAAAGTCTCTTGCTCCTCCTTTATTTTCCTATTTTTCTCATCCTCATTCCAAATTTTATCCTCCCAACTTCGTTTTCATTCCTTTGTGTTTTCCTCCTCTTTACCCACCTACTGATCGTCAAACAATACGACCAATATTCTTTGTAGTTCGGTGATAAACAAGTGCTTAGAAGTCATCTAATTGGCCATAATGATTATAAACCCCTAAGGTTGGAAAAAAAAAGAAGACAGGGGAAGGGATTACGTTCGTTCGTTCTTCCTGCTCAACAAAGCTTAGAGAGAAATTGCAATTGCATTAGGACTAAAGCGATGCTCAATAATGATAATGCATCTGGGATTACGGACAAGGAAGGTCTCGCAGGGAGACTGCTTTGTTTTATGATTTTGACAAGATGTCACTCTTAATTATCCGTCTTTCGTATATAGTATTCCTTTTGTGGTTAATTATTTAGCAAAAAAAAAAATGGTGTTGTAAGATGTGAATCAATAGTTACTGATAATTGAATAGTACTCGACGAACAGAGTCGCTATTTGCTTTGTAAATTAGACTTCGACATGTAACTGAATATTGAACATTTAAAGTGATTTGATTTACTTGTTATGTCAAATGGAAATTTTATAATTTAGTCATTCTCTGCTTTCTCTGGCATTATGTGATGAGTGTATAGGTCGTTAATTCTTAACTGAAACAATATTCTATCTTTCAGTTACTGTCAATAAACCTTTAAATCAGTTGACCTGTCAAGGTGTTTCTACAGGTATGAACAGAACCTTACTTCACAAAACTGTTGAAAGATGTCTCGTGTCTAAATGAGCATCTCTCTTGTCTTTAGAGTTTTGTGAGAGAGGATATCAAAAAAAAAATTATTACATTACATTAGTTTGATGTCTAATACCACAATATATTTCTTTCTAAATCTACGGTATTATTGAGTTCCCTTGTAGTATTCACTTGAGAGAAGTTTTCCAGCAAGTAAGCAAGAAACTAAAAACATTAATTTGAAAAAGAAAATGTGTATATCTAATCCCTCAGAAAAGGGAAGAGAGAGTACCCGGTTAATTAGAGTAGTGCCAATATGATATAAGAAAGATCTCAGAATATGGGCACATATGTGGGTCCCATAGTTTTTATATAAGGATGGATATATTTATGTGGGTACATAACAAACACTTATCACTTGTCAAGTCCTGTAGCAGCTGCATCCCTGATATCAGATCATCCAATAATGAATTATATGTTGTCATTATCATTAGGAAGTGTATTCGTCTCAGCCTCCTCACGACACAAACACTGTTTATTTGCGCTCCCTTAATGAAGGTTTATTATTATCATCGTGCGTTCTCGCTAAAGCACACGGAATCGTTTCCGGGCGAAATTCCAATTCCGCGCTTCCTTTCCACTGGCTGTTACGTGTCTGGTGTCGAGGTCCTCATTAAGCGCTCATTGTCCACGATTCGCGTAACTCGAGCCGTAAAATCTTTTACTATCGAGAGAGCAGTCGTAAAATCCCACCAATGCACTTTTTATTAGTACTTTCCTTCGCTGAGAGAGAAAGGAACATGCAACAAATTGAATTATCTCTCTCTCTCTCTCTCTCTCTCTCTCTCTCTCTCTCTCTCTCTCTCTCTCTCTCTCTCTCTCTCTCTTCCCTGTTTGATGTAAAATAGCATTTTTGTATATCGATACTTACTCTTGCGTTGCGTTTAGAGAATGAGAAACAGAATCTCAGAATCGAGCGCCTATAAAATTTAAGGTCAGGAGCCCATTAGGCCTACTCGATCGGCATTGTCACTATCATAATCCCTCCATCAGATAATTCATAGGCCTATTTAGAGAATAGGAGGGGAGAGAGAAGAGACAGTTATTGGAGAGTGAGGAAGGGAGAGACCTTTCTGTTGACAACCATAATATTTGGAATCTGGTCCTTCGTGTAAGCTCAAAGAGGGTATGAGTTTGTTTACAGTTTTCCCAGCACTTTAAATAATATATATATATATATATATATATATATATATATATATATATATATATATATATATATATATATATGTATATATATATATATATACATATATATATATATATATATATATATATACATATATATATATGTATATATATAAATGTGTGCATGTGTGTATCTATATATATATATATATATATATATATATATATATATATATATCAATGTATATGTACATGAATAATTATACATGCATACAAGTATAATGCATGCATGCATGCATGCATGCATATAGCAGCTTTTCACTTAGAAGAGTGGCTTTTAAAAAAAACACAAGAATAATCCTTGTTTCATGTTTATGGTTATTATTCTATAACTGTTGATATGATGTATATATAATATTACAAATTGTAAGAATTGGAAATGTATATTTCCTAGTGAAAAATAATGCGAGGAGGGGAAGGGTACTCTAGGTAATGTAAGAAATCATAGCAAAAGGTTGTGTTTTTTTTTATGTACGTGTATGAGTCATGTGAGAAAGTTCCAACGTTTTGGCAAATAAAGATCACAGAAGCTTGTTATAGACAGAGCATGAAGGATAAATGCTCTAAGACATGGAAGTTATCTTCCCACGGTACTGATGTTTCACGCCAATCCCCATTTCTTGCAGTCATGGCCATTGATTCCTGTTTTCTGTTATGGACCCTGAAGGTGGTATAGATGTATCAGTTCAAAGCTGAGACATAGAATGTCCAAATACAGCAATGGTAGTCTGAGAGCCTGTGATATAATTACAAGCTCAGCACGATAGAAGAAAATTTAATATCCTGGAAATACAGACATAAATAAAATTGATCAATCTTCCTTGGTATGGTCTGATCATTATTGTGTGAAAAGAGTAATCATATAAAGCAACAAGATATCGTTGGAATAGGATCTGCTATATTGAAATAGTATCTTGTTGAGCAGATGAAGGGTCACTTACTATGGAAAGTCATTATAACAATTGCATACTCTCTCTCTCTCTCTCTCTCTCTCTCTCTCTCTCTCTCTCCTCTCTCTCTCTCTCTCTCTCTCTCTCTCTGCATATGTATGTATACACACAGACACACACTTATATATGTATATATGTATGTATATACGTATATGTATATATATGTGTGTGTGTGTGTATGAGTGTGCGTGTATGCATTCTTATCTATACTTATGAATGTGTGAGAGCTTATATATTATATATATTGTATATGCATATATATGTATATATATATATATATATATATATAGAGAGGAGAGAGAGAGAGAGAGAGAGGAGAGAGAGAGAGAGAGAGAGAGAGAGAGAGAGAGAGAGAGAGAGAGTAAGATATAGTTGGAAAGTCTATTGTTATAGTTCCAAATTATCTGAATTTCCCTGCAATATACCTAATGATCTTTCTTAAATTATTTTTATATAATTTGGAAATTAACTTGCAAAGTGTTTATCGATGTACGAATGCCTGTTAATGCCTGTCCCTATTAATATAACAGTGTTTTTATTGAAGAAAACGCTTTTGAAAATAGCTGTTTCAATGTATAATAGCCTAATATTAATCTTGATACTTAGGATTAAAGTAATTTGTATTCCTACAAATCCAAGAGTTTCTTCCGTTTATAAAATATTTCCCATTAGTAGTAGTAGTAGTAGTAGCAGTATTATTAGTAAATCTTAGAATTACAAATACGATGATGGACGTCTTGTAAATGTGTGCTCTATAAAAAAGAACTATATTAAAGCACGAGTTGTTGCAGTTTTGAATACAAACTCTCATGTAAGCAAGTCCTCGTAAATTTATGTGTATCTTTGCATATAGATTTACTGATCATGTCATCAGTGCTACGAACTGTATCATTCCTTTGCCAAATATTGACGATTTATGGAGAACCCACCAAGAAATTGTTGCCAATCGCTAATGGATGGAAGTGCATAAATCATAGCCTTTAAATACTCATCTAATGGAATCTTAAAATGCTCTCTCTCTCTCTCTCTCTCTCTCTCTCTCTCTCTCTCTCTCTCTCAAAGTCTATTTAGATGAACAGACAGATTTAGATTTACTGTTATATTCGGAATTCAGTTTTTCCCAGAAGCTTGAGAGCTTTTCCCATTTTATAGCTTTTCCTTTAAAAGCATCGGTATTCATTTTCAAATAAAATATCCAAAATGCCGGGATTATGGAGAGTTTTTCTCGGCAAGTAAAGATGGACTATAAAAATCTTAAAATTAATCAATATGGGTTCACACACACACACATACATACACACACACACACACATATATATATATACATATATGTATATATATATATATATATATATGTGTGTGTGTGTATATATACACATATATGTAGGTATACATATATATATATACATACATACATACAAATATATACTGTATAATTATATGTATATATACATATATACATACACACACACATATATATATATATATATATATGTGTGTGTTTATATATACTTACATATGTAAATGTACATACGTGTTCTGTATATATATATATATATATATATATTTATATATACATATACATACAAACATATATATTTATATATATATATATATATGTGTGTGTGTGTGTGTGTGTGCGTGCGTGCTTTAAGGTCGTTCATCAATGGTAGAGACAAAGAACAGTGACAATGCCATAGATACAGATACATATGATCAGCGCCTAAGCTAGGACCAGGGAGGGTCAGGCAATTGCTGCTGACGACTCAGCAGGTAGACATATAGGCTCCCCCAAACATCCCGTCCTTAGCTCACAAGTAAGGTGAGGTTGCAGACGCTACAAGAAACTATCAAGCTTAAGTGGGTCTCGAACCCCAGTCCAGCAGATCGCCAGGCAGGGACGTTTCCCATAGGCCAGTATACACACATAAATTGTATATATATATATATATATATATATATATATATATATATATATATATATATAATATATATATATATATATATATATATAATATATATATATGCATATATATAGATATACCTGTGTATATATATATATATATATATATATATATATATATATATATAAATTAAATCTAGGCAAATATAGGGCAGGGTAAGAATATCTATAAAAGTTATATCAAGGTAACCATGGCTACTTGGATAATGATGAACTTTGATCTTTGAAATGCTTTTTCCCTTTTACAGCGGATAAATATTGGAAGTATAATAAGTGAATAGGCATCTAACGATATAATTATGAACACACCTTACTATTCATTTCATTTTGCATAAATAAGAATATTCATTTGGCCTAAAAATCGAGTCGTGGTATGACAATGAAACAATATCCAACAGATTATGTAGACTTGAGAATAAAGCCGTCAGAAGAATATTGGGAGTTAAATGGCAGGTCAGGATTAGAAATGAAACTATAAGAGAGATTACTCGAGTGCCATATGTGGATGAGATCATGGTGAGGGGTAGATGGAGATGGTTTGGGCATGCTCTTCGCACTCCCCCAAGAGGGATTATTTACCAAACTTTCAACTGGGCTCCACAGGGCACTAGAAAAGTTGGAAGACCCAGGCCTACATGGGTGAGGACTATGAAACGTGAAGTAGGAGATGATGAAGGGAAAAGTATTGATTAAGATTCTGAAGCTCAAGATAGAGACGACTGGCGAAATCTAACACATGCCGTTTGTGTCAATAGGAGTAGAAAAAGATTGTGATTATAATGAAAAAACGAACGGTATCCAGGTAGGTCTATAAAGCAAAAAAATAATACATCTGACATGAAAGAGAGAGAGAGAGAGAGAGAGAGAGAGAGAGAGAGAGAGAGAGAGAGAGAGAGATTACTAAAAAAATATTTAGATAACCGTATCTTTACAAGACTACTTGTATAGGTTATTTTTTCATTTTTAATTTCGCTTGTATCTCATTGCTTTCCGTTTTATCATAGTAACTACAGTAGTACTATTTACTTACTCTTTTTAATGTCTAAGGTTAATAATATGATTCAACGCTTGAACCATTTCTATTGTATGAACCCACCATCTTCCACGTAATCCATCACCAGCTCTCTCTCTCTCTCTCTCTCTCTCTCTCTCTCTCTCTCTCTCTCTCTCTCTCTCTCTCTCTCTCTCTCTCTCTCTCTCTCCTCTGCCCAGGGAGAAAGAAATTTCTTCTCCCTTTGAACCGTCGCAGAAGAAAGAGGACAGTGGCTTTGAGGGAGGTGAAAGAAGAGGGCGTGTTGGCGCGGACATCTCTCCCTTTTTCCCCGATTGAATGACAAATGAGGCGATTTGCTTAAAGGCCTGAGTGAAGGCTGGACAAATGCAGATGAGTTGTGTGCGTGGATTGTCCCCATCTTTCAAAACCACCATTTACCTTACCTAAACCCCAACCTTTCTCTCTCTCTCTATAACATGCGTTTGTGTTTGAGTATGTACTTGGGTTTTGCTTTCATTCTCATTCTTTACCTATATATATAGATAGATAGATAGATAGATAGATAGATAAATAGATAGATAGATAATGATACATTACATAAGATGCCTGCATTGCATGGGATCCTCACCAAAAATACCTCCAAGGTCAACTAGAAAACGTTCAGAGAAGGGCAGTTAGGTTCATAACCTCAAATGATCAAACTACTGCCATGACCTTTGGAGTATGACAGCAATCAGGGCGGACTGGCCATCTGGAAATTCTGGACTTTTCCAGATGGGTCGACCAGTTAGAGGGCCGTTTAGGTTGATCTCTTCTCTCCAGTAGGGGAAAAGGAGAGAATTTAAAAATGGAAGATAATAATGATGAAAACATTAATAATAATTAGATATTAATACTAATAATGAGAGAGAGAGAGAGAGAGAGAGAGAGAGAGAGAGAGAGAGAGAGAGAGACAGAGAGAGAGAGAGAGAGAGAGAGAGAGAGAGAGCCAAGTTTCCTATTTTTCAAACTTCTAGTAGTTGAAGGGCATGCTTAGCGCTGGGGAATGGAAGCACAGGACCCAGATGGTTATAGTTACTAGTTGCGTGCAAATATTTGAATGAAGGCTCGCCGGACTCGGTTTTTATAAAATATCCATTATTAGCGAATAGAACTCCTAACATTTCTTTTAGTCAAAAACCTTTTCTGTTGTTATTGGGTTGCTGGTGTTGAGGGCAGCGGCACATTAACGAGTGTATTGGGAGGGGGGAGATGCGTAATATTAGCTAACAAAAGTTAAGTAAAAGGATAAATTTAAGTAAATAAAAAGATGATAATTTATGTTAATTATGAAAATAAAATATATATATATATATATATAAATGTCTAAATAACAAAAGTTAGAATAATACGGTTATGGCATTTCAACAAGCTGAATTTTCCTTGGATTTACGAATGTAGACTATTTTCTTTTGAATGTTTTATATCACTTGCTTGCAGCAGCAGGTTGAGTTTTGTGGAATTTCTCACAAATTCATGGGCAATATTCAAATTTCTTCTAAGTGAGTTTTTCAACAAGTTTGTGGATGAAACCAAACTCTTATAGGATCCTACCTTTGTTTAGTGGGGTTCATCCTTGAATTTAAAGACTCTTAACTGAAAACTGCACCACTGTTCTGCGATATATCTATCACCAGCTAAGAGAATCAATCCTTGGCAATACTATCAATGGCTCACTGGTAAAGGAAATCTACTTCCTTATTCTATTTAGATGGTTTTATCATTGTTTGCGTATGTATTACTTCATCTTATAGTCATGTTGCAAGTACTGCCCTCCAATGTAGGAATCTTATTATTCAGTCTGCTTTCAAGTGTTTTGCAAGAGTATTGTGACCACTACGGCAAAGTTTATGATTCATTGTTCACCTGCGGTAAGTGGCTGGAATTGAATTAGGCCAATTTTGCTTGAATCAAGATATCACTGAAAGACTTTTTATGTCGATTTTTATGGTCTGAGACTCTAATGAGCTTTTCATAATTAAACCCAACCTTTGTTGATAAGATATTTATCACACGCTGAAAACAATGTACCTAACCTGAGCAAAGGGGGCGGGGCGGCGAGGAGGATAATCTGCTACCTCTGCTGATAGAAAACTGCATAAGCATAGGAGCACAATTTTTTTATAATCCTCAAGTATCTTTTCTTTTTATCAATGTGTAATTTATGACGTGCTCGACCGAAACTAACTTATATTTAGCGGGTTTTAATTAGCCTAGAGCCCTAGACACAAATACAGTCATGACTAATGATTAAAGTTCCCTAAAGACTGCTGATTACTGTGATATTAAAACAAGTTTCTTTTCTTCTAAATTTGGATTTTTCATTTTTCTATACTGAATATATGATACACAATTACTCATTTCGTGAATTACATACTTTGCAAGCAGCTCTATTATAGCATATTTGTTTCAGTAATTTCATGCCCTTAAGAGAAGTTATAATCCCCTCTCTCCCGTAAGGGGTAGTGCCATCAGCCCACCTCGACCGGTTCAATTTAACACCACAAAACTGTCTTTGCAGAGTACCCCCAGTCCTTGGCTGCATTGCTTTTGAGCCATCTAGTTTACCTCCATTCGTGTGGATTCTCTATCATATTACCATATTACTGTGCAAATCTAAAAGATTAACATCAACAGCCACATTAGCATCTGAAAATTTTAAGAAATATGCACCCGCATCCGCAAATCCCATTTTTTGACATCTGATACTTCTTAAATATGAGACCATTTTAGAGTCTCATATATTCCTTCACATATTTGAGCACACTACTCCACTATCAAAATATCTGCAAACCAGTAGAGTGGACATTTTATCAGGTGATAGAATTGTCATAAAAACAATAAGAATCTAATAGGAATAAAAATGAGAATTTAAAGGTATTGAGGTGGTAGCAGACATATTTGTACAATGGGCAAATGAGATATTTCAAAATAAAGACCAACTAGAGACACAGTTGGAAGTGCAACGTGAACTTCCACAAAAAAAAAGTGAGAGAAAAGAAATAGAAGCCTGGAGAAATAGTTCTTGAAGAAACACAATGAATTTCGGGTGCATAGTCAGATACTGGACAAGTTTCACAAAGCTTTCAAAATCGATTTCTCACACATGATACGCTGTGCAGTGACTTATCATTTCTTGGTCCAAAACATTTTGACCAGATGAAGAGTGTTAATTACAAGCTGAGTTAGAGAGTCTAGCTTCCCATTTGGAAAACTAAAACAAGTGCCACAGGAAGATTATTAAAAGGTTAAAGGTTAAGGGTTTGGTGAGGATCATAGTAGTAGTTGTTTTCAAATAGAGATATATCCTTAGCAATCGTTCATTTTGTGAATATTGCCCAGTATGTTGTTATCTAATACTTAGTGAATATAACTTGTTGACGGATGCATATCATGTCATATGTTTAGCATATAAGTTCTTGTTTACTCTGCCAGTTACACAGATTACATGTTAGAGAAATTTCTCCTCTCTAAAATTCATCAAGAAACACCTGAGGAGTAGGGAACACTCTCATTAAGAACATCTGTAGTAGATAGCAGTAGAGAAAGTTATTTGAATGACTTGATAATGATGTAATAGATAAGATAGCTGAAGAGTAATCTGCTTAGAAATTTACTGATATATTGATAGATATTGCAAGGCACACTAGCGTTTATGTTAATTCTTTTGAACAAGTAAGTATTGGTTGTAAGTTTAAAAAAAAAAATAATAATATACACGATAAGCAAGAAGCACCGATACCATTACTAGTCTTACAGCTGTTGATATAGCGACCCTTTCATCTACTGCTAGACTAGCCTTCACATCCCAGTATATGGGGGGCCACAAACAAACCTCCTCATTAGAGACATGTTTGTTGTTACTATCAAGATTAACCAATACAAACAAAATTATATCTAAATCATTTTCATGATACGGCAATACTAATAACAATATTTCAGTGGTAGTTTTAGAATTACTATCTTTTTACTATTATGACAAAATATATTCACTCAATACTTGTATTTTTATAGTAAAAATGTTGAGTAATTTGTACTTTGTTCTAGTAGCCTACATACCAATAACACAGGTCTGTGGCATTAACTTGACTTTAAAGTGTACGTTATAGCAGTTTGTTCAACCTTTTTCCCACAAATTGATTGACTAGGTGGCTTAGAATGCATGCAAATATTTTTGTTTCTTTTAAATTCCTCTCCGAAACCCTCGTTCGCCAAGTAGGCTGCTTCAACGCAAAACTCCAGGCCCGATTTTCAGTCCCAGTCAGCAATCCTAGAAGACCTGATATATATATATATATATATATATATATATATATATATATATATATATATATATATATATATATGTGTGTGTGTGTGTGTGTGTGTGTGTGTGTGTATGTATGCGTTTGAATATATATACTGTACAGGCACACACATACACACACATGCATATATATATATATATATATATATATATATATATATATATATATATATATATATATATATACTGTATATATATATATATAAATATATATATATATATATATATATATATATATATATATATATGTGTGTGTGTGTGTGTGTGTGTGCGTGTACAGTATATATATATATATATATATATATATATATATATATATATATATATATATATATATATATATAAACCGTTAAGTTCATAGGATCGGTACCGAAACCCAAGACAGCTAATACCTTGGGTTGTGTCACGTGTCACTGTGGTAATGCCCTTAGCGGACTCCTTGTTTACCCAAATCACACTAATCCCTTAAGAGGGATTTGAAGGACTTTCGGTAAAGCTGTTTTGAATACGCCGAAAGCACCCGCAGACCTCTGCCCTTTCGTGAACCTTTTCCTTAAGGTCTTTATAATTCAAAATAGGAATCTAGTGCTTGGTTTTCCGTTCATTTAATTTTGGTTTTGTATATGTTCTTTTCTGTGGAGTACAGTGACACACACACACACACATATATATATATATATATATATATATATATATATATATATATATATATATATATATATATATATATATATATATGCGTGTGTGTGTGTATGTATACGTCTGAGCTGAATGCTTACACCAGAGTCAACATAGGTATCTGTATTTACTCGGGTTCATTCCAACTAGGTCATGAAATTGACAATATTATTATTGTTTACAGGGAGCCATGGATCGATCATATACTGTATAGGTCTACAATGTAGGCGGTAGTAGTAGAACCTTCACCACAGAGTAACTTCGAAACAGTCCTTTTGTTTTTTTATAATACAGCAACTCTCTCTCTCTCTCTCTCTCTCTCTCTCTCTCTCTCTCTCTCTCTCTCTCTCTCTCTCTCTCTCTCATCTCCTTCGCATGTAGAAGCAAGGGGCCTCAGTTAGATTTCGTTAGTCGTCTCTCATCTTGAGCTTTTAAATCAATACTTCTTCTATATCACACGGAAGCGCGCACACACACACCCTTATATGTATATATATATATATATATATATATATATATATATATATATATATATATATATATATAACTAGAACAGTCAATAAACACATTGAAATGTTATATCTCCTTTATCAATGTCAGGATGCCTGAAAACTTTAAATCAATCAATCAATCTCCTTTATCATATAAATATACCGTTTATATATATATATATATATATATATATATATATATATATATATATATATATATATATATATACTATTATGTGACGAACCACTGTGCAAACAATTACCCCTTTATAATGGGCGGTAGTTCTCTTCACACAACAAAATAGAAGTCATATGGGTAGACTTCCAAATTCACTTGTTTCTTATTACGAGTGTATAAGATTGTTGATTATGATCAAATGTATCTTCTTAAAGCTGGTTGCAGACAACAGAAGCACCAATAGCAGGATAATTGGAGGACAGGAACAATAAACTATGTTATAAACAAAACTTTAATCTTACGTTAAACAAAACAATGAAAAAGCACTTCAAAACAACAATAATAAGCAATGCAAAGTGAATGGGTGAGTAAGGTAGATGAATCTCGTGGTGAGAACAATGTATTCTAACAAAACAATAAATTTGGGGTTACCTTATAACATGTAAGGTAAGAAAACAGGGATGATTTACAGCAGGAAGGCGAGTGTAAACAAAAGATAATGAGAAGAATGGAATGAAGATGGCGCTGAAATAAGGTGAAGTATTCAAAAAGAAAATGGAAAAATAAACTTTAACAAATCAGATATGTTAGCATATGTACAACATATGGGGATATCACAGTCCCCCCTTGTTTTTGTTTTTTTCCATTTCCCGAGGATCAACCGAGGTTATCCTTGATAATGAGTCTGCCACAATGTTTTCTCGTCCTGATATGGCGATTACTTGGATATTATGTGCAGATAGTATGTATGACCATCTCAAAAGTTTAGGGTTGAGAGTAGTGGACCTATGGAGATGCGACAGAGGAGAGTGGTCGCTGTAGACGTAGATCGTGTCTTGTCCATCAACATAAATCTCGTATCTTTGGATGGTAGCTACGATGGCGAATAGTTCTTTCTCCACTGTGGGCCAATTTAGTTGGGAACCCATAAATCGTCCACTGGAATAAGAGACTGGTAACAGATCAGCTAGTGGGGGCAGGTTTCCTGTTATGGCTGTTATTGGAGCAGGATGCTGTAATAAAATGCCCCCATATCCAAGATCACTAGCGTCTGTTTGGAGATAGAATGGTTTGGTGAGGTTAGGTGCCATTAATATAGGAGGAGATGACAAGTAAGTTTTTAGCTGGTTAAATATTTGATCATGTTGCTGGCTCCAAGAAAAATTTACTTTTGAAGAAGTTAAAGCAAATAGTGGTCCTGTGAACGGTGAGAAATTTGGACTGAACTTAGAGTAATATCCTACCATACCTAGAAATCTTTTTAATTCCTGTTTGGTAGTTGGAACAGGATAAGAAGTTATGGCACTAATATTTGCATCATGGGGTAATACTTTACCACTGCCAACTCGATGACCAAGGTAAGATACCTGACCTTTGCAAAAATTACTTTTTGCTAAGTTGATCGTTAATCCATGTTGTTTCAACCTTGAGAAAACTTCTTTTATCTTTTGAATATGGTTTACCCAGGTGTCAGAGGCAATAATGATGTCATCTAAATATACAAATACTTTTTCCAAGTCCTGTAAAATTAAAGACATTACTCTTTGGAAGGTGGCAGGTGCGTTGGCTAATCCGAATGGCATTACGTTATAACTAAATAAGCCAAATGGAGTGATAAATGAAGAAATTTCCTTTGCCGTTTCTGTCAATTTAATTTGGTAATAACCCTTCAACAAATCTATTTGGGTTAAGTAGGTCGAATTACTTACTTGGTCAATGATATCTTGTATTCTTGGTAGAGGATACGAATCTTTAATTGTTAAATTATTAATTTTCCTGTAATCGGTACAAAGACGAAATTTACCATTTTTCTTTCCTACCAGGAGACATGGGGAAGCCCATGGTGACGCACTGGGTTCTGCCAATCCTTCTCTTATCAAGTAGTTCACTTCTTCTTTCATGATACCCAATTTCTTCTGTGATGTTCGATAGAAAGCTTGTTTAATGGGTGCAGCACCTGGTTGTAGTTTGATGTCATGATCTAGCATGGTGCATCTGCCTGGTTTATCTGAAGTTATACTAGGAAATTCATGGAATAAAGCTACTAAAGATTTACATTTTGATGCAGATAAGGGTTTTAGATAGTCTGATAAGTTTTCCAAGATCTTTGAGTTTTGAGAATCCTGCCAAGATGCAGTTATTGGATCATCTGTAAATTGATCCATAGGACAATCTATGTATGGTAAGGCACTAGTAATCATTACCGTTTTACTTTCAGCTGTTGGAGACAAATAGGCCTTTAAGAGGTTTATGTGGACTAATTGAGTAGACTTACGCTTATCTGGAGTGGCGATTATATAGTTGGTTGGCGAGATACGGTGAGTGATGGTATATGGTCCCTGGTATTTCTCTCGTAGAGGAGAGCCTGCAATCGGATGGTATAGCAGCACTGCATCTCCTACTTTGAAACTTCTGGTTTTAGCCTTTTTATCATAGTTAATCTTCATCTTCTCTTGAGCTGTTATCAAGTTAGTTTTGGCAATGGAGTGAAGATCTGAAAGTTTCCTGTTGAGTTCTGAAATATATTGGGAAATAGGTACCTCATTATCTCCCAACTTCAGGATGCGTTCTTTGACTGAACTGAGGATAGTTCGTGGCCGTCGACCGAAGAGTAGTTCAAAAGGCGACATACCAGTAGACTGATTTCGAACTCCTCGTATGATGTACATGATCAGTTCCAAATCGCAATCCCACTAGTTACCTGAACTATGGATGTATTTCCGGAGAAGATTTTTAATGGTCTGGTGAGTGCGTTCTAATGCTCCATTGGTCTGTGGATGGTAAGCTGAGGATGAGACTTGGGTTATATGGTAATCTTTCATAGCTGTTTTAAAAGCATGACTCATGAAATTGGTTCCTTGATCACATTGTAGTTCAGTTGGAAATCCTACAACAGTAAATATGGACACTAGTGACTTTAGGATGTTCTTGGCTGAAATGTTTCTTAAAGGTACTGCAAATGGATAACGGGTAGTTGGGCATAAGGCCGTAAGCAAGTATTCATGTCCCCTTTTTGTCTTAGGCAAAGGGCCTACACAATCTACTATGATCTTACTGAAAGGTTCTTTAGGCACAAGTATAGGTTTTAAGGGTGCAACTGGTACTTTTACATTAGGACTACTTACTTTTTGACATGTTGTACATGTTTTTACGTACTCTTTAATGTCATTCTTCATGTTTGGCCAATAAAAGTCTTGACTGATGCGTTCATATGTTTTAGTGATACCAAGATGAGAGTCAGCAGAGTGAGACAATTCTAGGATCAGAGGTCTTATATCCTTAGGAACAACTATCTGGAATAGATCCTTCCAGGTTTCTAGATGACTGTTCTTGCTGGACCTGAATTTTCTCATTAGTACATTATTATTAATATAAAAATAAGAACACTTGTTGGTATCCTTTGGTTTCACTTGGTTGAAACACTGCTGTAGAGTGACATCTTTCCTTTGTTGATAGCTAAATGAATCAGGCTGGATCTTATATGTACTCATCAACTCGTTGAAATCCATAGGTTCAGAGACTGGCAACGGGTTTGATGATGATTCAGTAGGGGTGTCCTTTTTACTGCTTCGTGTCACTGCTAAGCATTTCTCCTGTACAACATCACCTGGAGATACTGCTATTAAGTTTGTTAAGACAACAGAGTTAGCTATGTCATTACCCAGGATTACATCTACATTCTTGCATGGTAACAGTTCTGAATTTACAGCTACATCAGTAGTTCCAGAGAAATAAGGACAATGAAGGTTTACATTAATGAGAGGCAACATAGACTTACTGGTTAAGTCATTAACTGCAACATACCTGTGAGTTTCACCTTTAGGTCGTATTACTTTAGGAGAGACGATCGTTTGAGAGGATCCAGTGTCTCTGAGTATGGTTACAGGTTTACCATTTATTTTGCCTGAGCAAGTGAAGGGTGCAAACGCTTGGGACTCGTGTGATGCACAATGGAAGGTCTTTTTCTTCTCCACCTTAGGTTTTGGTTCCTGTTTGGGCAGATTCATTTGCTTAGGAGAGAATTGAGGGGGATTAGGTTTTCTCTTTAAGTATGAAGCTGCACAATGTGGATCAGGACATTCTGAAATATGATGTCCTTCTTGTTTGCTGTATGTACAAATTTCCTTAGGTCTAGTTTCTCTATATGGGGTTTTACCTACTTTATGAATAAGAGCATAGTCATCTGCCTTTAAAGCGGCTTTCTTAGGGTCAGATTCATTCTGCTCTCTTAGATACACATTAATGCTACCTGGTATTTTCCTTAAGAACTCCTCCATTACTATTAAATCTTTCAACTGCTCGAAAGTTTTGACATCTACTTTGTCTACCCACTTCTGAAACTGTTTAATCTTTCCCTTCATAAATTCTAAAAAGGTCTGCTGAACTTGCTTCTGACTATTACGAAATATTTGCCTATAACCTTCCGCAGTAATAGAATAAGCATCAAGGATTGCCTGTTTAATTATGAAATAATCATGTTCCTCTAACATAGTGGCACATACAGATAATGCTTTACCTTTAAATGAGTTCCGGATGATCAAATACCATTTGTCCTGAGGCCAATTGAGATTCTTGGCTGTGTCTTCGAACACAGAAAAGTAGTTATCAGGTTCCCGTTCTTCAAATGTGGGCAGCAATTTCTGCACCTTGCCCACATCAAAGGGTTCGGGAATTAGCTTACCTTCTTCCTTTTCTTTCAGTCTTATAAATGCCAGATCCCGTTCTGTTACTGTGGCCGCTTCTCTCTCAATCTGCAGCCTAACACGGAGAGCGTTGTTTTTCTGTTCACTTGCTTCTTCTTGTTGCTCCAAAGCAGTTTCCACCTTGATACGTTCTAGGGAAGCAGCGGCAGCAGCCTTGCGCTCAGCAGCAGCGGCTTTCCTCTCTTCTAACTCAGCGGCGGCAGTTGCGGCTCTTTCAGCAGCAGCGGCTTTCCTCTCTTCTACCTCAGCGGCGGCAGTTGCGGCTCGTTCAGCAGTAGCGGCTTTCCTTTCTTCTAACTCAGCGGCGGCAGTTGCGGCAGTTGCCGCTGCAGTTGCGGCTTGCATCTTCATCTTTTCCAACTCCAGCTGTAGACTTAGTTTATCCAAGTCACTATTTGGATTGGTAACTGTTAGAGCTCGAACGTCAGCCAATTCTTCTTCTGGAACAATATCTTCATCTACAAGGAAGTTCAAAATATGACTGAGAATTACACATTTTACGGCAGTTGCGGGAATCTGTACATCATAATGGCGAGCTAGATTCTTTAAGTCAGTTTTTGTGGCAACTGTGAGAGATTCCACATGATCCCGTGGTGATACAATAAATTGTTGCAAGTTGAAAGGCATTTTGAATGTCGCCCGTGGCGCAAGATAAGTACAAACTAAAATAAATATACAAACTTTACAAGAATAAGTACAAGATCATACGATCGCAAAATAACAATCTTTCGATCACAGAAATACAAAACAGCGATCACAAAATTACAAGATCGAGAGATCACAAAATTACAAAATTATATGATTAGATCACACTTACACAAAAATAGCTTAAATACAAAATTAAGTCTCGCGAAACTTACGATAATACTATTAAAACTTTTATTCACAGTTAACGACTGAACAATTATTTTTTTTTATACTCGAGATCTTGAGCACGCGGCTAACTACTTCATAATTACTCAAACGACACGCTTAACATCACAAACTTTTACAACAATTTTACCGAATCGGTAAACAAGGCTTTAAAACGCAAAGGTATTTTTTACTTTAAACATACCTAATTAGCACGTTCTAGTTTACATTTCCTTTTAATTTATACCAGCTTAATACGATAACTTTTCAATGTTACATTTTAATTTATATAAATGCTATATTATTCTCGTTATGATAAAGTATCTAGTTAATAGTCAACACCTAGTTTAAAGTAATTGTTTATCAGAATAATGCGCAAACTGGACAAAATACGTAGTATGCGCTTAATAGATATAACAGGAGTAATTCAACACAAGTATTTAAATATTCATTTACCGACACGTAAATGTTATTTGTACACCAAAATAGTACTTTTAACACCAAACAATATATAAGTTAATTTCCTGACTAGAGATAACGATTAGAATTACGAAAATCTCCGAAATTGGAAATTGGCTAATTTCACTTAAGAAATTTATATAACAAAATAATTCACTTTATCTTGAAATTGAGATGGAGGAAATTTCACTTATAATGAAACTTAATTTAATAAATCACATCTAATGAAATTAGACTTATTTCCTAAATATCACTTTTGAATGGTGATTTTAAGAAATGACAAAATCTTAGGGCTTCAGATTTTTTTTTTTTATGAGAAATCTCTGGGATACGAGATTTGAGTAGGCGAAACTTTAAAAGCTACCTACTGGGGGCATCTTCAATTAATAAGTGTGGTTTAGAAGCTGGACAATCAGCATACCTAAGTCTTAACTATATTAAGCGTGACTTGTTCCTCTTACAACCAAATGACTACCCAGACATATATTGTACATAAATGTCTAATGAAAGGGAGACGAGACATCTACCTTACCTTGGAATTATTACTGTCGTCCTTTATCCTTGGTACGCCACAACACAACACTCGATACTGTTCATAATCACTGGAACTGTTCTTTCACGATTCAATCATTTGACATAAATTTGATGAATCATATCGCACATCAGATCGCACATCAGATCCCGGACAGGCCCCCAACTATTATGTGACGAACCACTGTGCAAACAATTACCCCTTTATAATGGGCGGTAGTTCTCTTCACACAACAAAATAGAAGTCATATGGGTAGACTTCCAAATTCACTTGTTTCTTATTACGAGTGTATAAGATTGTTGATTATGATCAAATGTATCTTCTTAAAGCTGGTTGCAGACAACAGAAGCACCAATAGCAGGATAATTGGAGGACAGGAACAATAAACTATGTTATAAACAAAACTTTAATCTTACGTTAAACAAAACAATGAAAAAGCACTTCAAAACAATAATAATAAGCAATGCAAAGTGAATGGGTGAGTAAGGTAGATGAATCTCGTGGTGAGAACAATGTATTCTAACAAAACAATAAATTTGGGGTTACCTTATAACATGTAAGGTAAGAAAACAGGGATGATTTACAGCAGGAAGGCGAGTGTAAACAAAAGATAATGAGAAGAATGGAATGAAGATGGCGCTGAAATAAGGTGAAGTATTCA
This sequence comes from Palaemon carinicauda, assembly GCF_036898095.1. Lineage (NCBI taxonomy): Eukaryota > Metazoa > Arthropoda > Malacostraca > Decapoda > Palaemonidae > Palaemon > Palaemon carinicauda. The sequence continues at coordinate 110,997,850 of NC_090728.1, read as the reverse complement.
AAAAGAAAATGGAAAAATAAACTTTAACAAATCAGATATGTTAGCATATGTACAACATATGGGGATATCACAATATATATATATATATATATATATATATATATATGTGTGTGTGTGTGTGTGTGTGTGTGTGTATGTATGTATGTGTGTGTGTTGTGAAATGTATTTAATCCATCGATAAATTATAGCAGCCTGTACACAAACTGAAATTCTATAGGCCTATCTCTTTATAGTGCAAATCTTAATAATTACTAGAATAGTTCATGCATTTCCTATATTTTGTGCTTAATTATAAGTAGAAAATTAATTTAAATGGTACAATCGGTATCTGGAAGTCATTATTGTTTCCCAAATTCCCAGATTTGTTTATAGTCGCCAACTTCACAGAAAACTGGTGTTGCATCCATGTTTGACACTGGCGTTACGTCAGTCACAGTCTCACAGACAGTGTATTACCTAGTGTGTCCGTTTTGTGTTACTTTGATCGTCCTTCTCCGTGTAACCCTTGATTTTTTTTCTGGTTTTAATAACATTACAAAACCACCAGCTGATTTTGTTGAAGCAGGAGTGTCGTTTACACAGAAAAAGTCTAAAACTGCCATTATCCATTCCATCCAATTGCTTAGGACTATGCTCATAGTGCTGGCCAACCAATATACTACGTAGGGTAACGGGGGTCGCACCGGTAAGTGATTTATTACTTCTCTATAGTATATATTTATCATTTATAACACGGATGATGATAGCTTAGGGGAATCTATGAGGAAATTTTAAGTTTTGTTATTGTGCTTTTAATACTTAGGCTAGGTGATAGGAATGGCGAATCAATATCTTGAGGAAGCTAGGTGATAGGAATGGCGAATCAATATCTTGAGGAAACATAAGGATGTTCCTATTGCACTTAAGGTAGTTCGTTTCTCAACAATATTGTGCAAACCAAGCGACTGGTGTTGTTTGGTGGAAGATGAGCGACTTTGTGGGAAGCTTAAGTTTACAGATGTTAAGGTTCTTAGTGCAAAACTGTTTGTGCTTGTGTTTCAGACCACCCATAGGCTATAGATCTATCTAAGGTATTGAGGGACCATCGTGGTAACTATTTGAAAAAAAATTACATGGAGAGAGAAATCCCAAAATGTACTAATAGCATTAAAGGGTAAATTTACAGTTTCAACCATTATGGGGAAACTGGAATAAAAATATATTTGTTGCATCAGAAATAGTGTAATTCCAATGGATTTAACGTTTATTTTGACCGCAAACCATCCGATTTAGAGATTTACTATGTAATTGGAGTTAAAACAACGAGTTTTTCCAGGAAAATCAGTGTTTGTAACCGTGTTTTTATTGTTTTTGTTTCATATGTTGTAATGCAGAAAGACCCTACTTCATCCCAACAATTATGGGGGTCACCAGGTGGGAACCGGGGTTTTGGGTGGGGGGGGTGGTCAAATGATATTTACAATAGAAAAAATGGTTTATGTTAGAAAAAAAATCCTGAAAGCTGTTAAGTATACCACAGACCTTAATCTTTCATCAGAAACCCTAAACCTATCCCTAAACTAAACCTGCTAACCTAACAAACCCCCTTAACCTAACCTAGATGGACCCCGGTCACAGACCCTAGACCTACCCCTAAACTAAACCAGCTAACCTAACAAACCCCCCTAACCTAACCTAGAATGACCCCGGTTTCAGACCCTAGACCTACCTAAACCTACCCCTAATCTAAACCAACTAACCTAACAAACCTCCCTAACCTAACCTAGAAGGACCCCGGTCACAGACCCTAGACCTACCCCTAATCTAAACCAGCTGAACTAACAAACCCCCCTAACCTAACCTAGAAGGACCCCGGTCACAGACCCTAGACCTACCCCTAAACTAAACCTGCTAACCTAACAAACCCCCCTAACCTAACCTAGATGCCCCTAGTCTCGGACCCTAGACCTACCTAAACTTACCCCTAATCTAAACCAGCTAAGCTAACAAACCCCCCTAACCTAACCTAGAAGGACCCCGGGCACAGACCCTAGACCTACTCCTAAACTAAACCAGCTAACCTAATAAAACCCCCTAACCTAACCTAGAATGCCCCCGGTCACAGACCCAAGACCTACCACAATCACCAGCTAACCTAACCATCCCACCTAACCTAACCTAAAAGCAGTGTCCTTCCTAGCTCCTTCCTTACCTACCCAGGGGGGGGGGGGGGGGGCTTCGCCCCTTCCTGCAACCCCCCTTTACCCCAGGCTAAATTTAAATATATATTTTGCTAAGTCACTTCTTACCTTAAATGGAACCTGACGATGAAGATGTGGAAGGTTGTGGTTGAGCCTCTTGTGAATCATATATACCTATGGGAAGACGTTGTGCCTCAGATTGTGGAGGATACAATTGGCTGGCTGTAATAAAAAAAATGATGGAGCAGCTCCTCCTCGGCATATTTGTGTATAAAAATAAATCTTGATAAATACTGCCTTAAGTATTCACAACGGTTACCAGGCTGTTGTATCTCTAAGAAACCTATTCACAACCTAGGGAGTACCATTATAACTTCCATGAAATCGAGCGATCACCTCAAAATCGAATAGCGACATATATTGCACACCTACACCGGAGGATCCATGACAGTTAAGTAACGAGAGTGGTGAACGTATAGAGACCGGCAGGTTTCAAAATTGAAAACAAATGACAATCAGGCGTTTCTCCCACAATGAAATAGGAAAAAACAAAATACTATCGGTTACAATGGTATATTGCACGAAAAACAGATCCTTGGGATAAGCATGAGAGACAAAATGAATCTTCCAATGTTTCCGTAAGCCTTTCCTAACGATAGTTTCTACAAAAAATTTCTTAACAATATGGCCAGGAATGAATGATAATTTGATTAAGCGTGAACATTGTCATAGACGAAAGCAAATTATAAGGGAAAAAAATAGCCAAGGATAACTCTTGAAAAAAACACTCTAATTTCATTGGAAGAGCAACATTACTAGCAGGAAGCCAATAATAACTCTTGAAAAGATCCCAGTAGTATTTTGATTGGAGGAGCAACATTAATGGGAGGAGGAAATTCGCAATCAAGCAAATATTGTCACATTACGCAATGGGGAGGAGCCAAGTAAGATGAAAACAGTTATACAAACTAACAAGAGTTACCTTGCGTGCCCATGGAAAGATATACGCTAAACTTGGAAAAAGTCAAGACCTTCAATACCTGAAATATTTTTTTTTTCTCTAAGCATGCATTAGCGACAATAATGTATTAAGAAGAAGTGTTTTGTTATCACGTGCTTTATTCGGGAAAAATATTAATATAATAGATTTCCCATAATGGTTGAAACTGTAATAATACCCATTAAAGTAGTAGTGAACGATGTGAAGTAGGCTACTATTGAATGCATTTGGTGTTGTTGGTGACCTTTTGATGGACGAATTTGCATGTCATTTTTTTTCTATCATGAGTTATTTATACTGGCATTCGCTAATATATTTAGTGCTAACCAAAACCATTTATTCAATATTAACAATTTTGTCAATATTTATAATTGTTTGTCAATAAATATTATTTCTAAGAATAGGCTACCACCCAATGGTGATGAGTGAGCCTTATTTACTATTTTTAATATCTATAGATCCACACTTGCTCACTGCAACTTTAAAAATGTATGCCACTCAAAAAATTCTTGTTGGTAGTAAATAAAAGGTGAACTGGAGTGGGTGGCTTCAGGGCTGTGGAAATTGGGGGTTCATAGGTTAGGCTGTATATCTGATCCATAAGGTTAAGAGTGTCCAAGGGTAACCTAACCTTGTCAGCCAGGCCAGATTTATAAATTTATTTATTCCTTAGTTATAGAAATACCATTCAAGCCCATGATTGGGTAAAATTATAGAACATTACGGAACTACATTTCCAATAAAAACAAAACAAATTTTCCTACAGTAGATATTGTGCTTTCAGTGAATTTTACCTTAATTCCTACTCCCGTTATCATCCCACATTTCCTGACGGACAGAAGTGGGAACCTGAGATGAAAACAGGAAAAAACGTGGTTATTTAACGCCCGAGATTTGTAAAAGGCCACATAACCTAGCAACCCCACCTAACCTAGCAGACCCACCTAACCTAAGCTAGTAGTTCCCTGTTCACAAACTTAACTGGGGCCAAGCCCCTTGCAAGGGGCAAGCCCCCAGGACCCCCCATTCCAGGTCACAGACCTAGCCACGGATCCACCGTCCCAGGCCTAGACCTAGCCGCGGGAAAGCCCCCCAAATCCCACTTCCCAGGTCATGAAACCTGCCCATATCACAGACCTAGATGTAAACAAGGGTGAAAGAAATATGTTAGAGGAATGGGATGCGTTTATTTGGGGTATTTTTTTGTGGATTTAATATGTTTCCCAGAGAATATTGTATTTGAGAAGAAAAGGTTAGTTTTACCATTATTTATTGATTCCCCAGAAATTTTCCCAACCTAAAATCTCCAGCTCCCACTAAGTGGCCCCCATTACCGTAGGATATATTAGGGTATATCTTATTATCTATTTATTTGGGATGGAAATAATGGTCATTTTAGAAGAAAACGGGTGTTTTTCTATATAAAACTGCATTCTTTTATTAGTAAAGCTTTTCCTATGTTTTTCTGTAATAATACCCATGATTGCCTTGATGGTCATGTTGCCCGTGGTCGTATGGCTTGGGTAAAAAAGAACTATTAATTATTTGTTACACCATGGTGGTGCATGACATCATTACGGTGCAATAAACGATTTGTAGAAAATAAGACTGGTTTTAATGTATTTTTTGACGTTTTGAACGTTTTTTTATGATTCCTGGTGGAAAGTTATAATTTTTGAGTTATGCTGGGTAGACTACCCTAACTGAAAAATTATGTCTTTGCGCTAGGTATCGTTATCAATTATGTTCAAAACGCCTTATAATATACTGTGTACCAGTCTAATTGTATGATATTTAAATTAACTTTTAAACATTGTTGTGTCTGCCAGTCATCTTCATAAAAGAACAGCCATCGTAATAAGAAAACAATTATCGTAATGAAAAACGAGTATTAGCAATGAAATGCAGTCAAAACACAGGAGCTTTGGTTCTCCAGGACGTACAGACATATAGTAAACGCGACTTTCTATCCCATTTTCTATGGAGTAGTTCGTAACAGTGTTTATCGTACTGCAAATGCTTCCTTAATTAATTGAGCTAACGCTTTATTGGATTTTGCTCTAACGTATGCTGTCTTCGCTTGCAATTAAACATTATCTCATCGCTTCTATGTTCGGCAAACAGAACATGTTTTGCTATGTGTGTTAGCACTGTAGGCCAGTATTTCGGAGTTATTTATGAATTATACACAATTAAATGGGTGAATACACATTTCACGAAGGGGTGAGCTGCAGTTTTGTGCTCCAGCCTCTGTTCGAACATGGACTTGGCCTCCATTTCCAATGATCAGACTAAGTTTATCAAACACATTTGTTCCATAACTGAAATACAAACCACGCTATTTAATATGGGTAATTACTTTCGGCGTAGCTGAAATGACGAGATATTAGAAATATAACGAGGGTTTACTACCCCACCGCTAGTTAGCAGGGGGTTGGGAGGGTAGCCTGGTAACCCCCCTCCCCCCACCTCACACACCTGTGTGCTGAGCTCACTTTGCTTTTGGCTCGGGTGGTATGGTAGTCGGACGTGTCCGCTTTCACCCTCGCCTCTTTGACAGCCATTAATGCTTTTTGTCTTTTTGCTTACTTTTTCTTATACTTGTAATATATATACAGTATAAACATTCTTTATGTTTATGTATATATTTGTGTATAGAAATGTAGTAAATTTTCTTTTTAGTGTTTGTGCTGTGTGTAATGTACGACAACGACACCTGCGTAGTGCAAGGCCACCACGGTTCCACGTCATGGGGTACGGCCTCTCCCTCTTGGTCCATCAGTTTTTCCTTCGGCTTTTCCATTAACTCGGCCGCCGTGGGGAATCGTCGTCGCTGGACTTTCTTCATTCATCTATTATCTTCGCTGTTCCTCCTTTCCTATGGGAAACTTGGATTCTCAGCGAAGGGAATGTGGGAGTTTAATTTGACTACAGAGTCTCTCTCTACTCGAGGTCGTTCACCCCTTACTACTACTACGTACTATTATGGAAGCTCCTTTCCTGTTGCGGGTTGGGTTGCTATTCTGTTTATTTGTCTCAGTTATTTTTAATGAAATCTAATTGTATATTTAACTTTTCAACTTTCTCCGTGGGGAACACTTCCCTTCGGGGGTTCAGCGGTTCTCACTATTAGTGAACATTCTTAGATGATTTAGATAATTATAATTCTGTTTTTATTACAGTTTCTCCGCCATCCCCCTTCTCCTGTGAATGTCAGTGGGGGAGGAGGGCGCATACTTAATTCTTAATTCTTATTTTTTGCTATTCCCTTGGGGTTACTCTTCGTTTGACTAAAGAGTGCCAACGAAGCAGAGCTGTCCTGTTGTGCCTGGGGAGTCTGCTGTCTCTGCCGTCCCTCAAAGGACGTCGTCATGGGTGTTATCTCTTCTCTTAGAAGTTCTCCCGTGACAACATGCCAGCACTTCATATCATCTTTGAACGCTAAAGGAAGTTCGCCACCAGGGGTTGGGTAACTTCCATTCCGAGGGAGGTTCCCTCCCCAAGTGTGAGATCTTCTCCCTGCAGAGGGAGAACTTCTCATACCTTAATAATTCATTGCCGTCGACTACTGTGCTGTTCTTCGGCCAGACTTTCTCCCCCCTTGCTGAGTTTCTCTTCTTTCAGGGGTGGAGCACAGTCTTGGTAAGTCTCTTCTACGAAGTGTTCACCTCTCTCGTTCGCGAGAGAGGCCACTCATAGGGACTCCTCTTCAGAGGATTGCTCCTTATAGGTCAGCTTGCTGATCCAACTGCCCTAGGGGCACCATCACCAGTGTCTTCAAGTCTCTTCTACGAAGTGTTCTCCTCTCTCGTTCGCGAGAGGGGCCACTCATAGAGACTCCTCTTCGGAGGATTGTTCCTGATTAGATCAGCTTGCTGATCCGGACCTCTCCGCAGAATTGTTCGCCATCTCCTAAACCTGCTGACCTGCCGTCTCCATTCCTGACTGCTGACGCGCTGTGGGCACCATCGCATCCTGTTGTTAACAGGCATCGATCCCTTCGGGGATAAAAGGGCGTATGGGCAAATACTGCGCATACAGTGGTACCTCTACATACGAATTTAATCCGTTCCACAACCGACTTCGGATGTAGAAAATGTTCGGATGTAGAAACGAATTTTCCCATAAGAATACATTGAAATAGGATTAATCCGTGGTTGAGCCCAAAAACCTATGATAACTCATTGATAAATTACTACATGACAATATGCACTCTAAATTAGATAATAGACATGTAAAAAAGAATAATTATCAAGAAATAATAAATAAGAAATGGGTTTTTAGCATCACTTTACCTTAGAAAGTCCAGCGCAGGTGTTGGTCTTGCTACGCAGAGAGGAGACGGACGGGCGGCAAGGAGGTAGAGAGGTTGACTACGATAAACGTACACTACCGTAACTTATTCTAACTTACACTAAGTGAACTTTAACCTAACTTAGCTTATTTATTTTTTTTATTTTTTATATTTTATATTTTTTTTTACATTTTCTTTTTTTCTGTTTGATGATTAATTTTAATCACTTTCACTCTACACTTAAAATTGATTGAATTTTTTTCTCTTCAATCTTTGCCGTTTTCTTTGTTTCACTTTCTTTCGCTTCACTCTTTGCCGTTTTCTTTGAACCACTTCCTTCCTCTTCATCACGAGTTCGCTTTGTAGTTCTTTTAAAGAAGCTATCGATAGAAAGTTGCTTGGTACAGCTTTTCAGAATGTTTCAAAAATAAGTTAGGGAAACATCGTCAAACTGCGCAACTACACGACAAACCTGCAATTTATTTGGATGGTATTTGTCGATGAAGTCGACCACGTCTTGATATTTTCCTAACACCTCTTTTATTTGCGCCGAACCTAACACATGTTCTACCTCCTCGATCCCTTCCTTGTCATCACTGATGTGCTCAGACATAGCATGGAGTTCCTTGAGCTCCTCTGTAGTAAGTTCGTCGTGATGTTCTTTTGCAAGTTCACTCACACTCAAAACGTGGTTTATGTTTTTAGAGTCTCTCTCTCTCTCTCTCTCTCTCTCTCTCTCTCTCTCTCTCTCTCTCTCTCTCTCTCTCCCCTTGATGCTGATGCTTAATCTCCATCAAACATTCAGTAGTAACATATCTCTCTCTCTCTCTCTCTCTCTCTCTCTCTCTCTCTCTCTCTCTCTCTCTCTCTCTCTCTCTCATGCTTTTCAATAATTCCCTGCTTTACTTCTAAAGAAAGCATTTCCTTATTCCTTTTCTCACCACTACCACTACCACTTGCGAAACTAAGCCTTTTAGGACCCATGATTTACGTAAAATACCGTAAAAGGATGAAGGATGAACGTAAAACATCACGATTAAAACACAGTTAATAGCAGAACGCACAGGGCACAACCACACGAAGCCGACGAGAACAGAGGAATGTCCCAAGCCATGCTAATTGAGGGTCCCTCCGAGGTAGAAATGCTGCCTTCTATCGGCGGAAATAAAAAATACATCCGGCGCTATGAGTACCATCTACGTGCACGGGTATTGTTTACTTCGGGTGTCGAAAAAAAATTCGGGTGTAGAGTAGGAACGTGTTCGAATTGTACTTTGCGTGTCGAAAAATTCGGATTCAACCGGTACGACGAAAATTGCTTACTTCGTGTGTCGAAATAAAATTTCGTGTGTAGAGTCGAAAAATTGCTCGAATTTTACTTCGGATGTTGGAAAATTCGGATGTAGATATGTTCGTGTGTAGAGGTTACACTGTACTTCCCTTAAGCGGCAGGTCTCCCCTGCGCGCCAACGTTCTCCTGCGCATCAGCGCACATCGTTCAAGTTTCCTGAGATAGCGCACAGGCGCTCACCAGTGCTTCAGCCTGCGAGTGTCTCCAAGTCTCTTCTACGAAGGGCACCTCTCCCGTTCGCCGGAGAGGTCTCTCATAGAGACCCCGCCTTTGGAGGATCAAGCAGAATTTCCAGTGTTGATCATCCTGCCAGTTGACCTACTGATCTACCAGCTCAACCTTGCACTGCAACGAAGGACTTCGGCTCTGGACTGTAAAGCAGACCTGCCTACGGTCCTCATCGGGGGATGCCCGCCCTTTTTTTTTTTCTAAGGACACATCCCAGTTCCTGATCGTCCTGTCAGCTGACCATTCAACCTAGTGCGTGAAGCGCGCAAGCGCCAACGATCTTCGTACGCGCGCAAGCGCCAACGATCTTCGTACGCGCGCAAGCGCCAACGATCTTCGTAAGCGCGGATGATCTTCCTATGCGCGTAAGCGCCGACGATCGTCCGCGCGCAGGCACCGATGGTTTCTCACGTGCACTCGCTAATCTTCTAACGCGCGCAAGTGCCGACGATCTTCTTGCGGGCGCAAGCGCCGACGATCTTCTTGCGCGCGCAAGCGCCGACGATCTTCTTGCGCGCGCAAGCGCCGACGATCTTCTTGCGCGCGCAAGCGCCGACGATCTTCTTGCGCGCGCAAGCGCCGACGATCTTCTTGCGCGCGCAAGCGCCGACGATCTTCTTGCGCGCGCAAGCGCCGACGATCTTTTCCGCGCACGGGTACCGATGGTCTCCCGCTCTCTCACTCACTGATAGTCTTCCGCGCTCGCGGCGATGGTCTTCCGCGGCCAACAAACTCGTATGCGCGCGCCAACATTCTGGTCCGCACGGGCTCTTCATTCTGATCCTGCACGTCAATCTGATTCCTACGCACTCTGAAGTCTCCCCCGCGCGCGAGCCCAGGGTATTCACGTGCGCATCAGCGCTTCGACAGTCTCTTGCGTGCGACCCCCGGGTATTCCCCATCGCGCTCCCTAGCGCAATCGCCAATACCCTCCCCCTTGCGAGGCTGCCGGACAACGCGCGGTAAGGGAGCCATTGCCACATCCCCCCCCCCAAGCAAAGAACATCGCGCTTGCCGGTAGGGGGGAAGGTATAAGAAAGGTCCAGGGACATACCGTCCTTATCTTTTTACAGGCGACTTCCCCTCCAGAGGAAGTGTCTGACAGCGCAGCCGTCAGCCGACAGCCTGGTTTGGGACTAATAAGAGCGGTAGCACAGGCTTTCAAGCTGTTCTCTCTGAGTTGAGCCACAAATCCTTGGCTGCAGCTACTCCCCCGAAGAGGAAAATAGGAGTTTCGGACGAGGTAACTTCTCCGAGGACGTATCTGTCTCTTCATAAGTCTTCGAGGCAGGCACTCTCCCCCCTCAGACTTTTCTCCCTTACCTTCGGACAAAGTTTTCCTGCCCTCAGGAGAGTCACGGGAGGTGAGACCTTCCCCAGTCACACCATTGAGGGAAACCCCACCTCGCGCGGTAAAGTCTTCTCGAATAAGGGTGGAGAAGAGCCTGCCTCCGTCGTTGTTGGAGTCCTGCATCCCTCCCGGGAGGGAGTCAAAGGACTCCAAGACATTACCGGGAGTCCACTAGCACCAAAATCTACAGGCTCAGACATTCTTTCGTTATGGGAACGAACCTGTTTGAGCCTAAGGACGTGAAGCAGGCGGCTGAGAGGTGTAGGAAGTCACCAAGACTCCCTCCTATATAGGTTTATGACATTCAAGCCCTATAAACCTCCAGCACCTCAGCAGTCACGTCCCACCAAAATAACGGCAGCTAAGACAGCGGGGTCTAAGCCCTTTCCGGTCAAGGACAAGAAAGGCAAGAAGTCCCCCAGGGGAGGGAAGAATCCTAGAAGGAGCAGCCGAGGCCGCAAACGCTAGGATTGGCAGTTCCCATGCATGTCCGCCAGTGGCGGGATACCTACAAGGTTGCGCAGACAGGTTGCAGCAACTCAGGTCCGTTTCCTGGACGATTTCCGTAATCAGTCAGGGTTATCGCGTCCTGTTCACAACATCTCTACCTCCCCTGAGGACGAATCCGGTGTCATTTAGCACCCTTGCCATGGGATCAGCAAGGTGGCGAACTCTGTGGGCAGAGGTCCGGATTAAAACAAATTCCGGTCAGCATGGAGACCGCAGACGCAGTCAGTCTTGCAGTAAACCGCAAGACTTCTTGTGTATACTGGACCTGAAGGACGCATACTTCCAGATCCCAGTCCATCCGTCTTCAAGGAAGTACTTAGCATTCAGCATAGACAACAAGGAGTACCAGTTCAAGGTGCCGTGTTTCGGTCTCTCCACAGCACCACGGGGTTTCACCAGAGTGTTCACCCTAATATCATCATGGGCACTCAGGATCGGCTTCCGTCTCCTCCATTATCTGGATGACTGCCTGATCCTAGCAGACTCGGAATCATTCCCTCTTTGACACCGAGACAAACTTCTAGGACTTTGCCAGGATCTAAGGATCATGGTAAGTCTCGAGAAGTCCGCTCTGCTGCCCAATCAAAGACTGGTTCACCTAGGCATGATTATAGACACCAATCTCCATAAGGCCTTTCCATCAGACGACAGGATAGCAAGGCTGAGAAGAGTCGCAAGCCCTTTCCTCAGACGAGAAGAGCTTCCAACCCAATCGTGGTTACGTCTCCTCGGTCACCTTTCACCCTTGGCTCGTCTAGTTCTCAACGGTCGCCTCAGGATGAGGTCTCTTCAGGGGCAACTTAAGTCCTAGTGGAATCAAGGCTGTGATTCCCCGGACATCATGATCCCTATGGATCCTGCGGAACGGACGAACTGCCAGTCGTGGGTGACAGGCGAGAACTTACAAAGAAGAAAGGATCTTCTCATTCCTTCCCCCGGGTTGGATTCTGTTTTCGGATACCTCAAAGGAGGGGGGGGGAGGGGGCCCACGTTCTGTACCACAGGACCTGAGGCCTGTGGTCAGAATTGGAGAAGTGCCTCCATATAAATCTGCTAAAGATGAAGGCCGTCTTCCTGGCCCTTCAACAGTTCCAACAAGGACCTGGCGGATCACTGTGTGGTGTGATGAGCTACACCACAGTAGTGGTTTACATCAACAAGATAGGAGGTACCTTTTCAAAGCAGCTATCCCATCTCTCAGTAGAGATACTGAGATAGACCGAAGTCCACTTGATTCCTCTATCGGCTCACTTCATTCCAGACAAAGGGAATGTGCTCGCTGACAGTCGGAGCAGAGCGTCTCAGATAATGAGTACCGAGTGGTCCTTGGATCATCCAGTAGCCAACAAAATCCTGACTTTGTGGGGTTACCCGACTGTGGATCGGTTTGCTACAGCGCTGAACTTCAAGCTCCCGCTGTATTGCCCCCCAGTTCCAGATCCCAAGGCACTCTGGCAAGATACGTACCTTCCAACAACGGTGGGACAGCACCGACGTGTACGCTTTTCCCCTGTTCTGTCTAATGAGGAGGGGGCTCAACAAGACCAGAATATCGGTCAATCTCTCGATGACCCTTGATATCTACGCTATGGCATAACGCGAAATGGTTTCCCGACCTTCCGCAACTCCTAACGGAACTTCCAGGAGAACTCCCTCTGCGACACAAACTACTCAAACAACCACATCCCAACATCTTTCACAAAGCCGTAGCTTCGCTTCGACTTCACGCTTGGAGACTATCCAGCATCTCCTCACTAAGAGAGGATTGTCACAACAAGTTGCGAACGGGGATGTTTGGACACCTGCGTAGGTCATCCGCAGGGGTCTACTAGGCAAAGTGGCGAGTTTTCTGTGGTTAGAGTTGTGAAGGGGTATCTTTCCACTCGATACCACTATTCCAGAAATAGCGAAGTTCTTTGTGTATTTGCGGGAAGAATGCGCCTTTCAGTCTCGGCAATGAAAGGCTATCGCTCAGCCTTATGTCTAGCCTCCAGGCTCAAAGGAGTGGACATTTATTCCTTGCTTGAACTTTCCCTACTCAGACGAAGATATGATCTTACCTGCCCTCAGTCAGAAGTGAGACCTCCTCCATGGAACATGGTTCGAGTTCTCAGGCCTCTTAAGAGACCTCCCTACGAACCATTTCGCCAGGCTTCAGATCGCCACCTAACTTAGAAGGCGGTGTTTCTACTAGCTTTGGCCTCGGCCAAACGAGTCAGTGAACTTCATGGTCTCTTGTATGACATCGCCCATTCAAGGGGATGGGGGGAGGTAACGTTCAGATTCGTCTCTTGAGTTTGTGGCTAAGACACAGAATCCGGGAGTGCCGGATCCTCGATTTGACTCTTTCCGGATTTCAAATCTTCGTTCTGCAACAGATGACCCAGACCATCCCCTACTGTGTCCAGTAAGGAGTCTGAGGTTATATCTCAAAGAACGGCTGCATTCGTCCCCAAGTGCAAGCTTTGTTTGTGAGCACTGTGAGAACAAACAGGAGGGTCACCAAGAATACCATCTCGGCATGGATTCGTAGGGTGATCCATCTGTCCCTGAATCCTGACCCTCCTCCGTCCTGTCGCCTTAGAGCGCATGATGTCAAGGGCGTAGCTATGTCCCTGGCCTTCAAGAAGAACTTCTCAGTGACGCAGGTTCTACAAGCAGGGGTGTGGAAGAGTCAGACGACCTTCACAGCCCACTACCTGCAAGACGTGACCCACAGGAGGCTCGATACGTTCTCTATTGGCCCTGTGGTGGCTGCACAACAGCTGGTTTAAACCTCAGGCTCCTTAATGGACAAGTAGCAGAGGGTTGAGGGCATTGTTACCCGGTTTAAGTCTGCATGAAAGAAGAGGTATGTCTGGCCCATATTCTTTTCTTCATCCTTCCCTCTCTTGGGGAAAGCAGCATCCTGGGTTCTCTGCACAGCTGACTTCAAACCACTGCAGGTAAACCATGTTTCCTTGTGTTCTTAGTATTAAGTTAATACTGTCACGTCCCCATACCCTGACGAGGTGGTATAATGAGAGTCCTAGCCTAAAGTTTCCATCTAAGAACTTCAGGTCAACTTCCTAGGACAAGTCACACATAATCCTTCACACACAGCTTATGTAGGCCGCAGCCCTTGCATAGCAAGGTGCGAGCGAGGTGCAGGGACTCTTTATTGTTGAATGCTGACACACTCAGATAATGAGTCCCCGGGCAAAGCCAAAAGCCAGTATGGCTGGGACTTTTCCACCCTTCCTAAGGGTTGAGTCACCCATATTAAATAGCGTGGTTTGTATTTCAGTTACAGAATAAATAACAAATTCGGAGATAATTTGTATTTTCCCTAACTATACAACCCTTAGCTATTTAATCAAACTTGCCCGCCAGTCCTATCCCCGTGAAGTCCTATATTTAAGCAAAGTGAGCTCAGCACACAGGTGTGTGAGGGGGGGTGGGTTACCAGGCTACGCTCCCTACCCCCCGCTAACTAGCGGTGGGGTATTAAACCCTCGTTAAATTTCTAATGGCTCGTCACTTCAGCTACCCATATTAAATAGCTAAGGTTGTTATAGTTAGGAAAAATACAAATTATCTCCGAATTTGTTATGTTTCTATCCCAACCTTTTATTATTAATATGATAAATAAAATAGGAGCTATAATTATGTTGCATATTCCAATATTGAAAACAAATAACAAAGAGGTTAGAATATAAAATGTTGGGCCCTTTATTCTGTTGGAACAAGTAATTTACGACAGAAGCACTATCTATCAGTCTTGTAGTGGAAGGAGGCTCCTGTGTTATGTGCCAAGATGAGAAAAAGAGCAAAACAGGAATTTTTTATTAAAGTCTGTGACTTTGTTAATAGAGGTTTCCACCAGTAGTATATGGTTTCAAAATAGTGTATTTGCAAAGATCTATTTAATTATGCAATTTCCAATGCCTTAACTAATATTGCACTGTTCTGTAATAAAACCAACATATCTCATGTTCACGGCTATGATCACTTTTCTTTTAGGCCAGTGCTCCTTTTATGCTTGGCGACAGTCATGAGTTTCAATCACACAGTACCATATCACTACAGCAACTCTTGTCATGCAACTGAAAAGTGGGTGACCGTCGCCATGCTAACGTACAGTGTATGCCACTATCTGGCAACTTAATGGCGTCGCCCAGAAGAGACTGCATTACGTCCTGTAACTCCAGGGCAACATTACAGCAATGGTTGCCTGATTATGGCGACAAATGACCATGTCTGTTTTTATAGACACCTACACCATCATCATGATGCACGAACTATAACTTTGCAATGTGGTGACAAAGCATGGTGTTTGTTGGCGATTTTGTCTTAATACATGGTTGTTATATCATAATGAGCAAAATTTTGGCAGTTACAATGATCACTGCTTTATATCGATTATGTGTGATCCTGGCATTAGGCTATGATCTATCCATGCAAGTGCTACTATATCTAGTTGTTTATTTAAAGGTTAATGCAGAGTTCCAGGAACTAGAACTGAATGAAAATGTAGGTCTATACTAGTCTTTAGTTTGGACTTGCAATTAAGTATGGTTTCGTATGGTTTCTTTCAGCTGTGAGATGCCTTTAATGTCCAAGACTATGCTACAGTATATGATAAGGTTTTGGTTAACTATCAAAGTTTTTTTATATATCAAAAGGCTTTTTCCCTAAAGCATTTGGTAGGTGAAGTTTATATGTACTTGACAGTACTTTGTTCCGTAACTGAAATACAAACCACGCTATTTAATATGGGTAATTACTTTCGACGTAGCTGAAATGACGAGCCATTAGAATTTTAACGAGGGTAGCTTGCTACCCCCCCCCCCTCACACACACCTGTGCTGAGCTCACTTTGCTCTCGGCTCGGGTGCTAGACGGATGTGTCCGCTGTCACCCTCGCCTTCTATGACAGCCATTTAACTGATCTTTTGTTTGCTTTTTCTTTGACAGAGTGTTTGCGAAGTTGGCCTCTGCAATGCGTAAGTGTCCCAGTTTACCTGACCGCCCTTGTGGAACTTATATGTCGGCGGTTGAAACAGATCCACACATCTTGTGTCCTTACTGTAGGGGCCAACGGTGTGATAAGAGTAATGTATGTGGTGAGTGTAAGGAGTGGTCTACCTCCCAGTGGGAGAGGTTTTCCCGGTGCCAGAAGAAGTCTAAGCGGGATATTTCTCCTTCGAAGATTTCATTGAAAGGAGAAAATCCCAAGGGCTCTTCTTCCGTGCCCCAAACCTCCTCTGAAGCTCCCATTCAATCGGTTTCTTCCGAGAAACTGTCAAGTGGTAGCGTAGGCTGCAGTTCTGTTGACCGATCTCGGGGTTTGGGAGAGGGAGTTGCCTCCCATAGCGAGGCAGCTCCTCCTCCTCCCCCAGGGGAGGATATTACTTCTGATGTCAATGTAACTAATCATGATTTGTTGCAGCTTTGGGCTTCCTTGGAGCTTGAGGGTTCGCCCTCCAAGGAAGCCTTGTTTGACATGGTCAAATTGGGAGCAGCTGTCAAACAATCGCCTGCATTAGCAGAGGTCGATCCTCTGTCTATCGTCAACGTTGTTGTGGCAGAGGCTTCTGATGAGTTGTATCAAACCTCTGCTCCTGATGTTGCCGTTGTAGCTGAAGGCTTAGTTCCCCCCTCCGAACATCCTTCGAGGGAGGAACTAAGTCCAACGGTCTCTCCCGCAGGTGATTCTCCCCCTCGGGGGAGTTCAGTGAGAGAGTCCTCTTTGGAGGACTGCTGGTCAGCCTGCTGACCCCACGGCCCCCAGAGGGCATATAAGGTGCAAAGCCCGCCTTCCTCTTCGCCGTAGAGGACTTCCTTTGCCTCACAAGGGTGTTAGGAGGCGCCTCTTCGGCTCGTCCTCCCCGCAGTCCGCCGCAGAGGAACCTCGTCGTCGTTCACCGACCCTGCCAGCTACATCCCTGGACCTCTCCGCAGATTGTTCGCGATCTCCTTCGGTGGAAAGTCGTCCTTACAAAGAACACGCCGACCTTCCACCCGCCAGACCTGCTGACCTGCCGTCGCCGTTCCTGACCGCTGATGCGCTGTGGGCGCCTACGAACCCTGTTTTCAAACGGGCATCGGTCCCTTCGGGGCACAAGGGACTTTCTCACATCGTGGCTAAGTCGCTTACGCGCCAGGTATCCCCTGCGCGCCATCGATCTCCAACGCGCCAGCGCGCAATTGCGTGCAAGTGCTCACCAGCTCCAGATTCTGTCAGAGCGCGCCAGCGCTCTCCTGCGCGCCAGTGCTCGCCAGCGCGCTAGCACTCACCTGCGCGCCAGCGCTCTCCTACGCGCCAACGATCTCCTGTGCACCCATGATCTTCGGACCTGTTGCTGTTTCGGATGTGCGCCCCCATGCGCGCCCGCGCGCAAGGGATATTTCCTCTGGGCGTGTGCGGCCATCGTTATCGCCCTCACGGGCTCAGCGTGATCCTGTGCGCGTGCGAGCCCTTATTCAGCTTGCTGCGTGCCCGCTGCTGTCACCAGAACACGCCCCTGCTCGCCATCGTTCGCCCACGCGCGACCTCACCTGCGCGCCATCGCCCACCAACGTGTGTCCTCGCCTGTGCGCCATCACTCACTTGCTCGCCCACGCGCGCACTCACCATCGCCATCGACTACGCGCGCCGCATGTGCGCGCGAGCAATCGCCAGAGCATGATTTAGGTAAAATACCATCGCGCGACCCCCAGCGCGATCCCACGCGCGGCCAGGTCACCGACATCCGATCCCCCCCCCCCCTGCAAGTGCAGAACAGCGCGCTCGCCGGAGGGAGGGAGAACTCCGGATGGGTCCAGAAACTTGCCTTCTTCTATTCAGGCCAACCCTGCTTTGGTAACTCCTCTTAGGGATCGAACGATCCCCTTCCCTCCAGAGGGAGTATCTGACAGCGCAGCTGTCAGTCGGCAGCCCTGGTTTGGGTCCTTTGTCAGAGCGGTCGTACAGGCTTTTAAGCCTGTTCTCTCTGAACTGGGACACAAATCAGTGGCACTTTCGACTCCTCTGAAGAGGAAGGGAGGAGTAGCGGACGTGGTAACTTCTCCAAGGGCGAAGTTGACTCCTCAGAAGTCTTTGAGGAAGGCCCCCTCCCCACTCCCTAGACTTTCTTTCCCTCCCCTTCGGACAATTTCCCGTCCTCAGGGGAGTCCCGTGAAGTGAGGCGTTCCCCTATCGCACCAATGAGGGAAACCCCACCTCGCGCAGAGATGTCTTCTCGGGTAGGGGTGGAGAAGAGCCTACCACCATCACTGCTGGAGTCCTGTATCCCTCCCAGGAGGGAGTCAAAGGACTCCAAGACAATTCCGAAGTCATCCTCGAGGATTAGACCAGAGCCAGCCAAGCCCTCGGAGAACGTCCACGAGTCCCCCAGAGAAGAGCCTTCGGGGACAGGAGACTTCGCTGCCAGCCCTTCAGGAGGAGAGCTTCAGGAGTCAGAGCATGTGTTCTGGCAGGTTCTGACCCTTATGAAGAATTTCAATCGGTTCTCGGACCCAGAGATTCCTCCTCGTGAGGGCAAAGACATGGTCCTGGACCGAGTCTTTGGTACTCAGAAACCCTCTAGGGCCAGGGCGGCTTTGCCTTGGTCCAAAGGGGTTAAGAGTGCCAGGGATAAGGTCAAGGGCCAGCTCTCCGAGCTTGGCTCCTCCAGCCGATCCAGCGCCGGTAACAAAATCCTCCCACCTCCTCGTGTCCATCAGAGGAGGTACTTCGACATATGGAGGAGACTTGTTTAGCTCTTCCTTTTCACCATTCCTTGGAAGAGCTTACCAGGGGAGTCCCTCTTGAGAGACTCTCCACCCGGCAAGTGTCTTTCTCGGCTACGGGGATTCTCAGCCAGGAGAAAGTGGTGAAGTGTGCCATGCTGGGAACTTCGTGGCTGGACATCTAGCTAGGGTCTCTGGGCATCCTGTTACGATCTGAGGACTTGTCAAGGAGAGTACCAGGAGGGCCATGGAGACCTTTCTACTCTCAGGCACTCGTACCATCAAGTTTCTAGCCCACCAAGTCTCGAACTTGTGGGCTAATACCATCTTGAAGCGTCGATATGCAGTGTCTGAGAGATTCCACCAGAAAGTCCCCAGCACCGAGATCAGCAGGCTCAGACATTCTTCCATCTTGGGGAGAATGCGGCTTTAACATCTAAACCCTATAAACCTCCAGCAACCCAGCAACCACACCCTACCAAGACTACGAAACCGGCAACGGCAGCGAAGACAACGGTGTCGAAGCCCTTTCCTGTCAAGGACAAGAAAGGCAAAAGGTCTTCCAGGGGAGGGAAAAATCTTAGAGGGAGTGGCCGAGGCCGCAAACGCTAGGATTGGCAGTCCCCCTGCATGTCCACCAGTGGGGGGATGCCTACAAAGTTGCGCAAGCAGGTGGCAGCAATTCGGAGCCGATTCCTGGACGATTTCCGTAATCAGTCAAGGATATCGCGTCCCGTTCATAACATCTCTACTTCCCCTGACAGAGAATCCAGTTTCGTTGAGCTCCCTTGCTATGGGATCGGCAAGGGGGCAGGCCCTTTGGGCAGAAGTCGAGACCATGTTGAGGAAGGGCGCTCTCCAAGAGGTCGTCGAAGGGTCCCCAGGCTTCTTCAGTCGACACTTTCTTATAAAGGCGGCGTCTGGAGGCTGGAGACCAGTCATCGACCTCTCAGCTCTGAACAGGTTTGTCAAGCAGACCCCATTCAGCATGGAGACTGAAGCCACGGTCAGACTTGCAGTGAGACCGCAAGACTTCATGTGTACACTGGATCTGAAGGACGCGTACTTCCAGATTCCTGTCCATCCGTCTTCAAGGAAGTACTTGAGATTCTGCCTAGACAACAAGATCTACCAGTTCAAGGTGCTGTGTTTCGGTCTCTCCACAGCACCTCAGGTTTTCACCAGAGTGTTCACCCTGATATCGTTGTGGGCACACAGGATCGGCATCTGTCTCCTCCGTTATCTGGACGACTGGCTGATCCTAGCAGACTTGGAGTCAGCCCTTCTTCGACACCGAGACAAACTTCTGGGACTTTGCTAAGATCTGGGGATCATGGTAAATCTCGAAGTCTTCTCTGCTTCCTACTCAAAGACTGGTATATCTAGGCTTGATAATAGACACCAATCCCCACAAAGCCTTCCTATTAGATGACAGGATAGCAAGGCTGAGGAGGGTCGCGAGTCCTTTCCTCAGACGAGAAGAACTCCCAGCCCAATCGGGGTTATGTCTCCTCGGTCACGTCTCTTCCCTAGCCCGTTTAGTTCCCAACGGTCGCCTCAGAATGAGATCTCTGCAATGGCGACTCAAATACCGGTGGAATCAAGGACACGATTCCCCGGACGTCATGATCCCGATGGGTCCTGTGGAACGGACGGATCTTCAGTGGTGGGTGACAGACGAGAACTTACGAAAGAGAGTGGATCTTCTTGTCCTCCCCCGGATTTGATGCTGTTTTTGGACGCTTCAAGGAAAGGGTGGGGGGCCCACGTTCTGCACCACAGGACCTCAGGCCTGTGGTCAGAATCAGAAAAGTGCCTCCATATAAATCTGCTAGAAATGAAGGCCGTATTCCTGGCCCTTCAACAGTTCCAACAATACCTGGCGGGTCACTCTGTGGTGGTGATGAGCGACAACACCACAGTAGTGGCTTACATCAACAAGCAGGGAGGTACCTTTTCAGAGCAGCTATCCCATCTCGCAGTAGAGATACTGAGTACCGAGATACGGAGTACTGAGTGGTCTTTGGATCATCTAGTAACTAACAAAGTCCTGACTTTGTGGGGTTCCCCGACTGTGGATCTGTTCGCTACAACGCTGAACTTCAAGCTCCCGCTGTACTGCTCCCCAGTCTCGGATTCCAAGGCACTCTGGCAAGATGCCTTCCAACAACGGTGGGACAACATCGACGTATACGCCTTTCCCCCGTTCTGTCTGATGAGGAGGGTACTCAACAAGACCAGAATATCAGTCAATCTCTCGATGACCCTGATAACTCCGCTATGGCATCACGCGGAATGGTTTCTGGACCTTCTGCAACTCCTAACGGAACTTCCGAGAGAACTCCCTCCACGACACGAGCTACTCAAACAACCAAACGCCAACATCTTTCACAAAGCCGTAGCTTTGCTTCGACTTCACGCTTGGAGACTATCCAGCATCTCCTCGCAGAGAGAGGATTGTCACAACAAGTTGCGAACAGGATGTCTGGACACCTACGAAGGTCATCCGCAGGGGTCTACCAGGCAAAGTGGAGAGTTTTCTGTGGTTGGTGTCGTGGAAGGGGTATCTCTCCACTCGATGCCACTATTCCAGCAATAGCGGAGTTCTGTGTGTATTTGCGAGAAGAAATGCGCCTTTCAGTGTCGGCAGTGAAAGGCTATCGCTGAGTCTTAAGTCTAGCCTTCAGGCTCAAAGGAGTGGACATTTCTTCTTCGCTGGAACTTTCCCTGCTCATACGAAGTTATGAAGTTACCTGCCCTCAATCAGAAGAGAGACCTCCTACATGGAACGTGGTTCGAGTTCTCAGGCCTCTTAAGAGACCTTCCTACAAACCATTTCGCCAGGATTCAGATCGCCACCTAACTTGGAAGATGGTGTTCCTACTAGCTTTGGCCTTGGCCAAGCGAGTCAGTGAACTTCATGGTTTCTCGTATGTCATCGCCCATTCAAGGGGATGGGGGGAGGTAACGTTCAGCTTCGTCCCTGAGTTTGTTGCTAAGACTCAGAATTCGGGAGTGCTGGACCCACGGTTCAAATCTTTCCAGGTTTCGAGTCTTCGTTCTGTAACAGATGACTCAGACCATCTCCTACTGTGCCCAGTAAGGAGTCTGAGGCTATATCTTAAAAGAACGGCTGCAGTTCGTCCCCAAGTGCAGGCATTGTTTGTGAGCACCGGGAGGACAAAGAGGAGGGTTACCAAGAATACCATCTTGGCATGTATTCAGAAGGTAATCCATCTATCCTTGAATCCTGACCCTCCTCCGTCACGTCGCCCTAGAGCGCATGATGTCGGGCGTAGGTATGTCCCTGGCCTTCAAGAAGAACTTCTCAGTGACGCAGGTTCTACAAGCAGGGGTGTGGAAGCGTCAGACAACCTTCACAGCCCACTACCTGCAAGACGTGACCCACAGGAGGCTCGATACGTTCTCTATTGGCCCTGTGGTGGCTGCACAACTGCTGGTTTAAACCTCAGGCTCCTTAATGGACAAGTAGCAGAGGGTTGAGGGCATTGTTACCCAGTCTTAGTCTACATGAATGAAAAGGTATGTCTGACCCTTATTCTTTTCTTCATCCTTCCCTCTCTTGGGGAAAGCAGCATCCTGGGTTCTCTGCACAGCTGACCTCAAACCACTGCAGGTAAACCATGTTTCCTTGTGTTCCTCGTATTAAGCTAATACTGTCACGTCCCCATACCCTGACGAGGTGGTATTGGGAGAGTCCTAGCCTAAGTTTCCATCTAAAGGACTTCAGGTCAACTTCCTAGGACAAGGTGCTAGCGAGGTGCAGGGACTCCTTATTGTTGAGTGCTGACACACTCAGATATTGAGTCCCCGGGCAAAGCCAAAAGCCATATTAAATAGCGTGGTTTGTATTTCAGTTACGGAACAAATGACAAATTCGTAGGTAATTTGTTATTTTTCCTAACTATACAAACCTTAGCTATTTAATCAAACTTGCTCGCCAGCCCTATCCCCCGTGAAGTCCTACCTTTAAGCAAAGTGAGCTCAGCACAGGTTTGTGTGAATGGGGGGGGGGGGGGGGTAGCAAGCTACCCTCCCTACCCCCCCGCTAACTAACGGTGGGGTAGTAAACCTTTGTCAAAATTCAAATGGCTCGTCATGTCAGCTACGCCGAAAGTAATTACCCATATTAAATAGCTAAGGTTTGTATAGTTAGGAAAAATACAAATTACCTACGAATTTGTCATGTTTATGGTCCCATGAAAAACCATGAAATGTATTATATGTTTTGAAAATACGTCCTAATCTAACTTTCCTCAATATAACTTAAGCCACCCTGACGTACCTGAAACTCTTTTAACATGGCCTAGGAGGTTATAAGTGTCATCATGACATCTTTAAACCATCACATACTTCAAATGAAAACCCTCATCTTCCATATCAGAGACAGCCCTGAGTTACTAAACTATCACGATGGAGATAGGACACCACTTTAAAAGCGTGTGATCTTTTTTACCAAATTATGGAACAGGCATGTGATTATATCCTCTACCATTTCCAATTTAAATTCAATTCAAAATTGAGCATTTCTGCATTGGTAAGAGAAAATTTGGCACAAAAATGACAAATTCGGAGATAATTTTTATTTTTCCTAACCATACAAACCTTAGCTATTTACATTGGGTTTACTTTCGGCGTAGCTGAAATGACGAGCCAATAGATTTTAACGAGGGTTAACTACCCCCGCGCTAGTTAGCGGGGGTAGGGGAAGGGGTAGCTTGCTACCCCTCCCCCCCCCCCACACACCAGTGATTTGCTTCACTTCACTTAGAGGTAGGACTTGACTTGGGGGCCAGGGCTGGTGGGCAAATATGTGTAAATAGCTAAGGTTTGTATGGTTAGGAAAAATACAAATTATCTCTGAATTTGTCATTTGTTCCGTAACCGAAATACAAATCACGCTATTTACATTGGGTGACTTACCCCTTAGGAAGGGTGGAAAGTCCCCAGCCTTACTGACTTTGGCTTTACCCGGGGGCTCCGCCTCCCAGTGAGTAGCACTTGAGAAAAGGAGCCCCTGCACCTCACAAGTTCCTCGCTTCGCAAGGAACGTGTGGCCTACATAAGTTGTGTGTGGAGAAAAGAGCGTGACTTGTCCTATGAAGTTGACCTTGAGACCTTTAGATAGGAATCCAGGATAGGACGTTCCCAATACCATCTCGTCAGGGTATGGGGGACGCGACAGTATTAAGCTTAATACTAGGAGCACAAGGAAGCATGGGTTACCTGCAGAGGTTGAGGTCAGCTATGTGGAGACCAGGATGCTGCTTCCCCAAGAGAGGGAAGGATGAAGAAAGAAGTAAGGGTCAGACATACTCTTTCATTCATGCAGACTAAAACTGGGTAACAACGCCCCCAACCTACTGCTACTTGTCCATAAAGGAGCCTGAGGTTAGACCAGCTGTTGTGCAGCCACCACAGGGCCGATAGAAAAGGTATCGAGGCTCTTGTGGGTCACGTCCTGCAGGTAGTGGGCTGTGAAGGTCGTCTGACGCTTCCAGACCTCAGCTTGAAGCACCTGCGTCACAGAGAAGTTTCTCTTGAAGGCCAGGGACGTAGCAATGCCCCTGACGTCGTGTGCCCTAGGGCGACGTGACGGAGGAGGGTCTGGATTCAAGGCGTGATGGATAACCCTTCGAATCCAAGGCGAGATGGTGTTCTTGGTGACCCTCCTCTTCGTCCTGCCTGTGCTAACAAACAATGCTTGCACTTGAGGACAAACTGCAGCTGTTCTCTTCAAGTAACACCTCAGACTCCTCACTGGACATAGTAGCAGCTGGTCTGGGTCGCTTGTTACAGAACGGAGACTCGCGATCCTGAAAGAGTCGAACCATGGGTCCGGCACTCCAGGGTTCTGAGTTTTGGCAACAAACTCAGGGACGAACCTGAACATTACCTCCCCCCATCCCCTTGAATGGGCGATGTAGTACGAGAGACCATGAAGTTCACTAACTCGCTTGGCCGAGGCCAAAGCGAGCAGGAAAGCAGTCTTCCAAGACAGGTGGCGATCAGAGGCCTGGCGTAATGGTTCGAAGGGAGGTCTCTTAAGAGCCCTGAGAACCCGAACCACGTTCCAAGGAGGAGGTCTCACTTCCGACTGAGGGCAAGTAAGCTCATAGCTACGTATGAGTAGAGAGAGTTCCAGCGAGGAAGAAATGTCCACTCCTTTCAGCCTAAAAGCCAAGCTTAAGGCTGAGCGATAGCCTTTCACCGCTGAGACCGAAAGGCGCATTTCCTCCCGCAAATAAACAAGGAACTCCGCTATTGCTGGAATATTGGCATCGAGTGGAGAGATACCCCTCCCACGACACCAACCACATAAGACTCTCCACTTCGCCTGGTAGACTCCCTCAGAGGACTTTCGCAGGTGCCGAGACATCCTCTCTGCAACCTGTTGCGAAAAGCCTTTCTCCGTGAGGAGACGCTGGACAGTCTCCAGGCATGAAGCCGAAGCGAGGCTACTACCTTGTGGAAGATGTTGCAGTGTGGTTGTCTGAGTAGCTCGTGTCGTGGGGGAAGTTCTCTCGGGAGCTCCGTCAGGAGCTGCAGAAGGTCCGGGAACCATTCCGCGTGATGCCATAGCAGAGCTATCAGAGTCATTGAACAGTTGACCGATAGTCTGGTCCTGTTGAGCACCCTTCTCATTAGACAGAACGGTGGGAAGGCGTACACGTCGATGTTGTTCCACCGTTGTTGGAAAGCATCTTGCCAGAGTGCCTTGGGGTCCGGGACTGGGGAGCAGTACAGGGGCAGTTTGAAATTCAAAGCTGTCGCGAACAGATCCACGGTCGGCGAACCCCACAAAGTCAAGACTTTGTTGGCTATCTGAGGATCCAAAGACCACTCGGTACTCACTATCTGCGAAGCCCTGCTCAGACTGTCGGCGAGCACATTCTTCTTGCCAGGAATGAAGCGAGCTGATAGTGTTATCGAGTGGACTTCGGTCCACCTCAGAATCTCTACTGCAAGATGGGATAGCTGCTACGAAAAAGTACCTCCCTGCTTGTTGATACAAGCCACTACCGTGGTGTTGTCGCTCATCACCACCACGGAGTGACCCACCAGGGTCCGTTGGAACTGTCGAAGAGCCAGAAAAACGGCCTTCATCTCTAGCAGGTTGATGCGCAGGTACTTTTCTGATTCTGACCAAAGGCCTGAGGTCCTCTGGTCCAGAATGTGCGCCCCCCACCCTTCTTTTGACGCGTCCGAAAACAGTGTAAACTCCGGGGGGAGGATGAGAAGATCTACTCCCTTTCTCAGGTTCTCGTCGACCAGCCACCACCGCAGGTCTGCCTGTTCCGAAGGTCCTATCGGGACCTGTAAGTCCGGGGAATCGGATCCTTGATTCCACCGGGACTTGAGCCGCCACTGCAGGGATCTCATCCTGAGACGGCCATTTGGAACCAGACGAGCCAGGGAGGACAGGTGACCTAAGAGACGCAACCACGATTGGACGGGAAGCTCTTCTCGCCTGAGGAAGGGTTCCGCCACCCTCCTCAGCCTTGCTATCCTGTCGTCTGATGGAAAGGCTTTGTGGAGATTGGTGTCTAACATCATGCCTAGATAAACCAGTCGTTGGGACGGCTGCAGAGAGGACTTCTCGAGATTTACCACGATCCCCAGATCCTGGCAAAGTCCCAGAAGCCTGTCTCGGTGTCGAAGAAGGGTCGACTCCGAATCTGCTAGGATCAGCCAGTCGTCCAGATAACGAAAGAGACGGATGCCGTTCCTGTGCGCCCAAGATGAAATCAGGGAAAACACTCTGGTGAACACCTGAGGTGCTGTGGAGAGACCGAAGCACAGCACCTTGAACTGGTAGGTCTTGCTGTCTAGGCTGAATCTCAAGTACTTCCTGGAAGACGGATGGATAACGCGTCCTTTAGATCCAGTGTGCACATGAAGTCTTGTGGTCTCACCGCAAGTCTGACCGTGTCCGCTGTCTCCATGCTGAACGGAGTTTGCTTGACAAACTTGTTCAGAGCTGAGAGGTCGATGACAGGTCTCCAGCCTCCAGACGCCTTCTTTACAAGAAAGAGTCGACTGAAGAAGCCTGGGGAGCTGTCGGCGACCTCCTGGAGAGCATCCTTCTTGAGCATGGCCTCGACTTCTGCCCGAAGGGCCAGCCCCTTTACCGATCCCATGGCATAGGAGCTCAACGACACTGGATTTACTGTCAGGGGAGGTTGAGATGTCGTGAATGGGACGCGATAGCCTTGGCCGATCACGGAGACCATCCAAGCATCGGCCCCATGTTGCTGCTACCTGTGCACGCAACTTTGAAGGCATCCCCCCACAGGTGGACACGCAGGGGGACTGCCACTCCTAGCGCTTGCGGCCGCGGCCGCTCCTTCTAGGAGTCTTGCCTCCCCTGGAGGACTTACCGCCCCGCCTCCCCTGGAGGACTTACCGCCCCGCCTCCCCTGGAGGACTTACCGCCCCGCCTCCCCTGGAGGACTTACCGCCCCTCTTGTCCTTGGCTGGAAAGGGCTGGGGCTTAGACACCACTTTCTTAGCTGCCGGCGCCTGCTTTGGTGTCTTGCGAGGCTGCTGCTGCAGTTGCTGCGGAGCTGGAGGCTTGTAGGGCCGAGATGCAAGGGCCCTTTGGAGGAGGGAGTCTTGGCTAGACTTCCTCCCCCTCTCAGCTGTATGTTCCATGTCTTGAGGCTCGAACAGATTCCCCTCAAGGAGAGAAGCGTGCCTGAGCCTGCAGACATCCACGGCGGGGACCTTCGGATAGATCTTCTCAGTCACCGCATCACGTCGCTTCAACACCGAGTTGGCCCATAGGTTGGTAACCTGATGTGCCAGGAACTCGATGGAGCGAGTGCCCGAGAGGAGGAAGGTCTCCAGGGCCTTCCTATTGGTCTCCTTAGACAGATCCTCGGAGCGTAATAGGATGCCCAGAGAACCTAGCCAGATATCCAGCCACGAAGTGGCCTGCATGGCGCACTTCGCGATCTTCTCATGGCTCAAGATCTCCGACGCCCAGAACGTCACCTGCTGGGCGGAGAGCTTCTCAAGAGGAACTCCCCTAGCGAGCTCTTCTACCGAATGATGGAGGGGAAGAGCGAGGCTAGACTCCCCCATGATCTCAAAATACCTCCTCTGCTGGAGACGAGGAGGTGGGAGGAGTTTGTTCCCGGCAGAGGAACGACTGGAGGAAGCGAGAACCGCGAGTTGAGCATTGGCCCTGGCTCTGGCACTCTTCAACCCCTAGGACCAGGGCAAAGCCGCGCTGGCCTTGGGGGGCTTCTGAGTTCCGTACACCTGATCCAGGACCGTATCCTTGCCTTCACGGGGGGCGATCACAGGGTCCATGAACCCGTTGAGCTGTCTCATCAGGCTCAGAACCTGCCAGAAGGCATGCTCAGACTCTTGCTGGTCTCCTCCCTGTGGACTGGCAGCTAAGTCTCCTGTCCCCGGAATCTCTTCCTGGGGAGATGCGTGGACGTTCTCCCGGGGTGCAGCTGGATCCTGACGAATTCGAGAAGAAGACTTCGGAATCGTCTTGGAGTCCTTGGGTTCCCTCCTGGGCGGGATACACGACCCCAACAAAGAGGTCTGGAAGGCGCCTTCCAAGCGAGACGATTCCCCTCCACGAGGAGACGATTTCCCCCTTGGTGCCGAGGGGGAGACCGCTACCTCACTGGATTCTCCTGAGGACGGAAAAGCCTCGTCCTCGGGAGAAGGAGAAAACGCCTGCGAAGGGGACGGAGTCTTCCTGACGGACCTCTTAGGAACCAACTTCTCCCTGGGAGAAGTCACCACGAAGTCCACTCCTCTCCTTCTCTTCAGGGGGGGGGGGGCGAGGCCGCCGTTGGCTAGTGTCCTTGATCGGCGAGTGCCGGCTTCATAGCCTTCACTAACGCCAGCATCAGAGGACCAAACCAAGACTGCCGAGACACGGACACATAGTCCGAAATTCCTGCTGGAGGGAAGGGGATCGGGCGATCCTTCGGAGTGGACACCATTGGACCTGCCTGTAGGGAAAAAGGGGAAGAAAGTTGCTCTGACCTCTCCGATGGCTCTTCCCTATCCTGAAAAAGAGACCTGCGCTTAGGCGAAGGCGATCCTGATTGCGGTCTGGTGACACGCGTCCCTGCTGCTGTCGCGAGGTGCGGAACCCGACGCGAACAGGGGTCGTGCTGACGCTCGTGCGTAGGCGAAACTAAGGAGTCGTGCACAAGAGGCTGTTGAAGCGCGGGAGCGCAATCGCGCGAAGACAATCGAGCGCGGGAGCGATCGCGCGCAGGCGAGTAAGCGCGTGAGCGCGTAGGCGAGCGAGCGCGTGGGCGAGCTGGTGAGTGAGCGCGTTGGCGTGTTGGCGAGGGAACGCGTTGGCGCATGAGCGAACGAGATCGCTCCGACGACCGCTGTCGATGGTGTCCAGGGGACCTGCAACGCGCGGGAGAACGATGGCGAGCAGGCGATCAATGGCGCTTTGGTGAACGCTGGCGCGTAGGCGAGCGATGGTGCGTTGAGCCATGGTGGCGCGTTGGCGAGCGATGGCGTGTTGGCGCATGGTGGCGCGTTGGCGAGCGATGGGGCGTAGAACACGCAGGTGAGCGACCGCACGTGGGCGAGCTGGTAGAAGGAGACCCATGTCTCTCCAGATCCTCTGGGCGCCGACGCGTTGGAGAGCGCTTGCGTGCAGGCGAAGAGTCACGCGGGCGGTCAGGAGATTGCCGATGTTCAGGGGATCGCTGACGCGCTGGGGACCGTTGACGCGCAGGAGATCGCTGATGAGCAGGCGAACGTTGATGCGTCTGTGATCGCTGGCGTGCTGGTGATCGCTGGCGAACAGGAGGGCGACGCGTGGAATCCTGTGTGGGAGCTGCCGGCGCGGTGCGCAAAGGCGAATGTTCACGACCGGCTCAGGAACAGGAGGAGCGTGGGCGCGAGGGCATAGAGGAACCTTGGAAGTACGCGTTGGAGATCGCGAGCGTTGCTGAGCTGGAACAGGCTGACGAGCAGGATCGCGAGGGCGAGGAGAAGAAGAGTCCTTGTCCAAGACCTGAACCGAAGTTCTAGGTAGCGTGAGCAAGCGCGGGCGCACAGGGCCCATGTCAGGAACTGGGAGCGCAGGTGCGCTCTGACGGGCAGGAGATCTAGTGCGCTCAGGAGACCGATGGCGCGCTAGGCGCACAACAGGAACAGCAGGATGTTCGATGTCCTCAGGAGAGCGCTGGCGAGCAGTGGGGCGATGATCATCATGAGAGTGCTGGCGAACAGGAGAGCGCTGGCGAACAGGAGAGCGCTGGCGATCAGGAGAATGCTGACGAGCAGGAGAGCGCCTGTGCGCTAACACTGCAGAAGGGCGCGGATGACGAGGTCAGACTGCTGTCCATCTGCACCAGAAGCGTAAGGTCTGGAAGGCGTTGGAGAACGAGAGCGATCCCCGGAGAGGTCTCAGGAAACAGGAGCTGCAGGCTGCTTACGGCGAGGGGAGTCCCCATCGTAGGAAGGAGGCGAAGATTCAAAAAGGCGCCTCTTAGCACCCTTATAGGGAGACGGGAGGCCCTTGCGACGCAGCGGACGGTGAGCCTTAAGGCGAAGGCGGCCATGAGGGGGGTCGTCAGGATCATCAGTCCTCCGAAGGGGAGTCTCAGTCAGAGCGCTCCCCCGAGAGGGAGGCTTGGCCGCAGAAGAGCCCGTGGGACTCCCTTCCCCCTTCGAAGGATGTACAGAAGGGGGAGGAGAGCCTTCAGCAACGTCATCCTCATCAGGAACCGCAGCGGTTTGCCCAGACCCGTCGGAAGCCTCTGCCACCACGACGTCGACGATATACAGAGGATCTACCTCTGCTATCACCGGCGACTGCTTAACACCGGCCCCCAACTGGACAAGGTCAAACAGGGCTTCCTTGGAGGGCAGGCCCTTCAGCCCCAAGGAAGCCCAAAGCTGAAAAAGATCATCATGAGACACAGGATCATTATCAAAAACCTCCCCCGGAGGAGGAGGGGGAGCCGCCCCGCTATGGGAGGCGACGCCCTCTTCCCCAACCGAAGGTCGGGAAACAGAACTAGGGCCTGCGCTCCCACTCGGCGGTCTCTCCTTAGGAGCCGGACGAGGGGGAGCTTCGGAGGAGGTTTGGGCGGCGGAATAAGAGTCCCGAGAGCCTTCCTCCTTCAAGGCAACCCCAGAAGGAGAACGGTCTCTCTTGGACTTCTTCTTACGCCCGTGGCCAAACCTCTCCCACTGGGAGGCAGACCACTCCCTACACTCACTGCAAGTATTTTCTCTGTCACACCGTCGGCCTCGACACTGCAGGCAAAGGGTGTGAGGATCCGTATCCACTGCAGACGTGAAGGTACTGCAAGGGCGACCGGCAATACCAGGGCACTTGTGCATGGTGGACATCCAAGGGCGAGGCCAACTTCAAATACACACAAGCTGAGGAAAAGCAAAAAAGATTAAGGCTGTCAAACGACGACGATGGACAGACACGTCTGTTCATCGCCGGAGCCAAAAGTGAAGTGAAGCAAATCACCGGTGTGTGTGTGTGGGGGGGGGGAGGGGTAGCAAGCTACCCCTTCCCCTACCCCGGCTAACTAGCGCCGGGGTAGTTAACCCTCGTTAAAATCTATTGGCTCGTCATTTCAGCTACGCCGAAAGTAAACCCAATGTAAATAGCGTGGTTTGTATTTCAGTTACGGAACAATGGGATTTTCATTACCTTTCTTAGGTTCATTGGGGTTTTTACGATAAAGATTAGACTGCTTTCGATCTTTTGAGGGCAACAATTGGTGTTGCCTACTCTACTGTAATTTAATGTGGTAATTATGAGAAATTTCAAGAATGCCATCTTTGTTATTGCTGCAAGAACTTCTCGGTAAAGGTCACTTTTAAACCTGTTAATCCAGTGTGCATGAATAATAGTCTTTCTGATATTTTGCATAGGATTTTGAAGAATTTTAAACCATAGTTTCTATTGTAAAATGGTAATTAAGGCGTTCCCCTCGGAGCTGTTGGCCTCCCTTACTCCAGTGTTGGGCCATGTCTATAAATTTAATCAAATCTTAAAGTTATGTAACTTAGGTTGCTCGGAGGCCTTCTAAACAGGAGCTTTACCCTTCCGAGAAATCTCCTTCTAACCTAACATAGGACGGCTGAAAATCATATTGTGAAATAGAGAGAAGCACACTAGCCTACCTTCTCAATCTCAAACGAACCTAAGGCACATGGTCTTACCTTGACAGATGCACACCTTAACATGACCTGGGAAGTCATAAATCATATAAATACAATTTGTTCCCATACTAACAAACTTTCCGTTATTTATGTGGATTGGCTTTCAGGGGCAGCTGGAGTTAGCCATTAGACTTTAATTGCGAGGTGAAAACCCTGCCTAACCACTTGAGCGGGTGGCGGGGGGTTACCCAGTCACCTCTATATATACTCTCAAAGCAGTGAGAGATGTCACTTTTTCTTGTGGCTCAGTAGAGATCGGACGTGTCATTGGACTTTTTCAATTCTGCTTTCTCTTTTCAGGTGTGCGTATGTTCTTTTGACGATCGCCTCCATGATGCGAACTTGATGAGGGTATCGGTGCGAGCAGGGTTTACCTTGCAGAGTGTTTAGGGAGTGGTATGCCTCCTAATGGGAGAAGTTTGGGTGGAGTAGGAAGAAGACGACTAACCACGACCACTTTCCCTCGGGGGGAGTAGAGGGCTTCCTTTTTCTTCTCGCATGCCCAAATCTCTCTCAAGAGCTCTTTCACGCTCGCAAACCCGGGGTACTGGGAGTTTGTTGCTTCCCCAACAGGACCAACGTCTCCTCCAGCCGCTGGCGAGCCATTCTCCCTTTCAAATCTGCTGCAGGTGTGGTCATCCTTAGGGATTTCAGGACCCCCATCGAAGGGGGAACTGCTGCGCCTTCTTCAGCGTGGTGCCAGGAAGGAACCTTCTCCAGAGCCGTCGACATCTCATGCTTTGGAACTGTGCGAGGTCCATCTGTCGCCTTCTCCTGGCCCTTCCATACATGGCCAAGATGATAGTTCGCAGTCACCTCTCCAACAGCCCCCTGCTGACGATGAACCCTCACTCCATCCTGGGACCTTGTCGTCCCCTAACCTTCAACCTTCTGTTTCTCCCCAAAGAAACCCTCGCAGGTTACAGGTGTGGATCTTTCGGGGACCAGCGTTCCTACCATCAGCAGCACGAAAGGACGAGCATCACCATCACCTCGCCCTTCTGGACTCTCTTCCCCTGGTGCCGTTCGCCACGATAAGAAGATCTTATGGATTGTAGGTCATCACGATCTGAGCGCTCTTCTTCTGGAAGACGCTCACGCTCTATAACCTCTCGCTCACGAGACCGCAGGTCTCAACGTTCTCCTCAGAGGCGTTCCTCTTCATGAGGATGATCTCAATTTCGTTCTACACGACCGCCAGCAAAGTGTAGACCTAGGTCCAGACGCTCGCGTTCTAGTTCTCTACTATCTAGATCACGAAAACGGCGCTCGTGCTTGTGAAGGCGGCGTTCACGTTCGCGAGGGCAGCGTTCACGTTCGCGAGGGTACCGTTCATAAGAATGATGTTCTTGATCGTGAGGCCATCGCTCACGTTTGTGAGCTAGGCATTCGCGCCGTTCACTCAGTTCTCGAATAAGACCCTGACACTCTCGTTCCCAAACATCTCGTTCGCGAGGTATCTCAAACCGTGCGTTCGTGATCACGTACCGCGCGTTCGCGATCATGAACTGCTCGTTCACGATGAAGGGCTAGACGTTCCTCGTCTAGAGGTATAGGTAGGCGTATGTGCAGTCCATCAGCACGTGGCCCTTCAACCAGACCTTCCAAACAAACTTGGACCTGCCCTGAAGAAGATTTTGACCCATTATTCTATCAGGTGTCCAGCTAAACCCGCAGTGCCTTTCACTGCCTGGGGAGTTTTAGCAAAAGTGTTCGCCCGTGCGACACTCGGAAATGAGTCCCGCTGTGATGCATTCTCCATCGAGATTAGTCCCTACTAGGAGGCCGTCTCTGCCAACTTCGTCAGGCATAAGTGCTTCTCTGGGGCAAGGAATGTACTCGCAGACAATCTGAGCAGAGCGACTCGGATATTAGTCTCCGAATGGTCTTTGAATTGTCAGATAACGAACAAAGTCCTGACTTTGCATGGTTCCCCGATTGTAGACCTTTTCGCAATATTTCTAAACTGCAAGCTTCCGCTGTACTATTCTCCAGTCTTGGACCCTCAGTCTCTATGGCAAGATACATTCCAACAATGGTAGGACAACATCGACGTGTACGTCTTTCCCCCGTTTTGTCTGATGAGAAGACTGCTCAACAAGACCAGAGCGTCCAAAGATCTAATGATGACCCATGTAGCTCCACTGTGGCATGATGCAGAGTGGTTTCCGGACCTCCTGCAACTTCTAGTAGATCTATCAAGAGAAGTCCCTCCATGACCAGATCTACTCAACCATAACACGAACATCTTCCACAAGACCATGCAGTCACTTCAACTTTATGTGTGGAGACTATCCAGTGTCTCCTCTCAGAAGGGCTTTTCACGACAAGTTGTGGAGCTAATGTCCAGATACTTACGTAGGTCCTCAGCCTTGGTCTACCAGGCTAAATGGAGAGTATTCTGTGGTTGGTTTCGTGGAAGGAATATATCTCCACTCGATGCCACTATTCCAGTAACAGGGGAGTTCCTTGTATACCGGGTGGAAAAAATCCTTTCAATCTCGGCGGTGAAAGGCTATCGCTCAGCCCTTAAGCCTTGGCTTTTAGCTGAAAGAAGTAGATATTTCCTCTTCATTAGAGCTTTCTTTACTCATACGGAGTTATGAGATCACTTGCCCCCAGTCAGAGATTAGGCCTCCTCCTTGGAACGTGGTTCGTGTCTTGAGATCCTTGAAAGGACCTTATGAACCATTATGCCATGCAACTGACCGAAATCTCACTTTGAAGACGGCGTTCCTGGTTGCTTTAGCCTCGGCAAAAAGAGTCGGTGAATTTCATGGCCTCTCATATGACATCGCCCATATAAGGGAATGGGGGAAAGTGACACTCAGCTTCATCCTTGAGTTTATTGCTAAGACTCAAAATCCGCGGGTGCTGGACCATAGATTCGGGCCCTTTTCAGATTGCGAGTCTTCGTTCTGTAACCAGTGACCCAGATCAGTTGCTACTATTCCTAGTGAGGAGTTTAAGATATCTTAAACGCACTGCAGCAACACGGCCAGACTAACACCTCTGTATGTTAGTTCAGGTAGTGTAAAGAGGAGGATCACCAAGATCAAGGTTTCCTCCAAGTCATTGAAAGAGCCTTGGCCCAGATCCTCCTCAGGCTCATTGACCTAGAGCCCATGATGTCAGGGGAATCGGTACTTTCCTGGCATTCAAGCACAACTTTTCTGTGTTGCAAGTTCTCTAAGCGGGCGTGTGAAGAGACAGACCACCTTCACTGCCCATTACTTGAAAGACATGACCCACATTCATTATCGGTCCTGTGGTGGCTACTCGACAAGTGGTTTAAGATACCTCAGTCTCCTTGATGGACAAGTAGAATTTGGTTTAGGGCATTGGTTACCCTGGTTAAGACTAGAATGAATGAGAAGGATGTCTGGCTTTCTTTTCTTCATCTTCCCCTCCCTTGGGGTACAGCACCATGGGTCCCTCTACAAGCTGGCTTCAAACTCTGCAGGTAATCATCACTTCCCTTGTGTAGCCTAGTATAAGTTATGAAATTGTTATACTGTACACATCTCCATTCCTTTCTGCGAGGGAGTAATAGGATACGTCTTGTTTTCCCTTATAAACTCGAAGACGTTCAAACAAACAACGACGTCTATTTTACTGCATTGCACAGGCTGTGAGTATACTCACTTTGTATATTTCAGTGAGGTGTCAAAGTTTTATGAATAGAACTTACCTGACAGTTACTGTGAAAGTATTTTTGTTCGTGGTGTACCAATTTTCGTGGTCTTCGTGGGTGGGCGAATCCACGAATTTACATATCCAACGAAAATTTTTATACACTGTCAGATTTTGGTATTGAACTTTGACATATGCGATTTGTGTTGGTGACCTATATGTTCTACAGTAAACCATTGTGGATTACTAATTATTTTTATTTGTTATTGTGAATGTTTGATTTTGGTGTGCACTATAATAATAATTTTTTTTGTAGGTTTAGTCATTTTCAGAGATTACTACAGTTTATTTTTTTTATATTTTTTTTATATATTGAATTTTCTGAATAAAAATAAAATTGAATTTTTTTTTTTATTTCATATTTAACTGTATTTTAATATTTTCATCAATAAATAACAATGTGTTACATAACAAAAATAGTATTAAGAATAGTATTAGCTACTAATATGCATAAAGCAAGACATGTAGTAGGTTCTTTAGTCTTGACAGAGCCAGTTTTCAACCACTGCGTTAACGACGTGTTTGAAAGTGATATGCCTACTAACTATCTCGTCTCTATTTAAAGTCTGTTAATTACCACTGAGTAAAAGATTTTGAGTAATGTTTTACCTTGGGATACTATATTAGAAGAACTTGGGTAGTTCTGTAATTTTCTTTTTTTGGCGGTGACATTATAACCATTTGTAGTGATAAGTGATCCCATAATTAGTGTTACAGTAATTATTAAAAATTTTAATAAATGAATAAAGCAATGCATTGCAAATGAACACTTTATCATAATTGGGGTTCAACTATTAACCAAAAAGGTAAAAGTTTCAAAACGGAAATCCACGAATTTATGAGTCCACGAACCAACATTTTTCTAAAAAACAACGGAAATTGGTACCCACGAACAAAAATACGTTCACAGTATATATATATATATAGCTAATGTCTCTACTTTCGGCAGAATTTTTCAAAACGCGGCAACCGCCTTGTGGTGGTTGGGCGGTTAGGTGGTTAACAACCCTTACAGGGTGGTACAAGGAATCATTCCCGTGTTCTGTTCTTCAGTTCATCTCTGCCGGCCGGATCGCTAACACGTTGGTCCGTCATTAAGAGTTTTTCTACGCTTTCCCTGTTTTGCTGTACCAGTCTGCTATTTGGTGAAGTTCACTGATTTGGGGATTTGGCAATCGTGTTTTTGTTATTTCTTTGCTTTTTGCTGTTATCATTATGAATGATAATGTGTCTGTGCGAATGAGGAATGTAAGGTGAGATTACCGAAAATGGCGGTAGATCCTCACACCGTGTGTTTGAATTGTAGTGGTTTTGAATGTGCCCTTAATAATAGGTGCGGGGAATGCAAGGTTTTGGATGAAAAGGATTGGTTGATTATGAAGCGCTATGTGCGTAAACTAGAGCTCGATAGAGTTAGGGGAGCTTCTAGGTCTAAATCTAAGTGGAAAGGAAGACGAACTTAGTGCAGATTTATCCTTTGAGCCTATAAGTTGATCATTCCCTTGAGTTAGTAACTCCTGCCCCTTCTACAGGATCCGTATCTGCAGATGACCCTCGGTACGCTAGGATGGCTGCCGAGTTGAAGGCCATTAAAGAACAACTTGCGGCCTTTAAAGGTAAGAATAGTGAAAGTGATTTTAGTGCTTGTGAAAGTTCAGTGGAGGTGGCGACTGATCAAACCTGTCATTACCCTAGGCCTAGACCTCTACCAAGCTCCCAGGACCAAGGGAGAAGGTACGTCGACAACCGAAAGGGGGTGAGAGGTACGTATCCTCGGTCAGCCGTCGCCTCAGACAGTCCTGTTGCCGATTCCCAGGCTGTTATTAACCGTCATAGAAGAGACGTGTCGGATGTGTTAATTTCTTCTCCGAATTCTCCCAGACGTAAATGGAAGTTTGAAGCGTCAAGACCTACTAAGAGAAGGTGGAACCGCAACAAACTGTCTCGTTCTTTCTCTCCCGGTTCTAGCAATCATGAACCTTGTCCGTCGGAGGACGATTTCGACTCCGTAACTGTGAAAAGGACGAAATCTAAGCCCGCAAGTCAGGCTATTACAGCCGAAGATCCTTCCCCTTCTACGAGTGTTATTCGTCAGTCCTCTCCTTCGGGACCGCAAGACCCAGCAGAAGTTGCTAAATCCTTTATGTCTGTCATGTAGGAACAACTTTTTACGTTAGTGCAAGCGTTTAGACGTAAAGACGACTCTTTGCCTATTAATAAGTCAACTTCTAAGAGGGAACGGAGTTGTTCTCCTAAGGAAACCTTACTCTCTTCGTCGAAGACACAACACCGTTCTGCTTCCTCTACTGCTCGGCGCCAGGACGATACCTCCCCTCTCTCTCGGCGCCAGGACGATAACGGTATGCTTATGCAGGACGATATTTCCTCTCGTCGCCAGGACGATACCTCCTCTCGTCGCCAGGACGATACTTCCTCTCGTCGCCAGGACGATACTGCC
The DNA here is from genome assembly GCF_036898095.1 of Palaemon carinicauda. Taxonomy (NCBI): domain Eukaryota; kingdom Metazoa; phylum Arthropoda; class Malacostraca; order Decapoda; family Palaemonidae; genus Palaemon; species Palaemon carinicauda. The sequence continues at coordinate 110,959,860 of NC_090728.1, read as the reverse complement.
TCTCGTTCTCGACGCCAGGACGATACTGCCTCTCGTTCTCGACGCCAGGACGATACTGCCTCTCGTTTTCGACGCCAGGACGATACCGCCTCTCGTTCACGGTTTTAGGAAAATTCGCCGTAAACAAGTTTGCCGTAGGAAAACTCGCCTCAGGAATTCTCACCTCGGGAAATTTCGCTTGATAGGAAAAATCGCCGCAAGACAATTTTGCCGTAAAACAAGTATTTGTGATAAAAACTCTTTGGTTTCTGAAGTACCATTTTATATCTTTCAAACAACCAAGTTTGACTTTCGAAGTTTCGATAAGTAAACAACCAATAAGGAAATCAAGTGATTTTTTTTTTTTATTTATTTACTATGATCAAATGTAAATACATAGACCATTTATAAAATACTTTATTATTTAAGAACATATCCTTTAAAAAAGTTTCGTTATTTAAGAACAGATGGAATAAAACAGAAAAAATGCAATAATGTAAAAAGAGTGCAGATTCCACGCAATACTACGCAAATAGTCTCTTTTCTGTGCAGAATTATACCCAATTACTTGTCAATAGAGTCTTGTGTTGACTTCACTATATACCTTTTCCATTCCTTCTGCGTTTCCTCTGTCTAAGTCACACTTTTTCTTTCTTGCTAAAATCTCTTCCTTTTTTAGATACGAAATAAGCTTCCATAGATTTGGATGCATATTCGTCATTGAGCTTTGCAGTGCATTATGGTAGCCTTCTATACTGTTGTTCGTTCTGCTTCTATTATGCTCAACTTGTTCAAAAACATTCCATGATGGAATAGGAAAAGTAGGCTCCACTCTTCGTCTTCGCTCTCCTCTACCCCGTTCTCCTCCTATATAGTGCGTTTTGAAATAAGATACTAATTCTTGGGGTAAATCGTCATCATTTGATAGCTCGGATTTATCGAGCTATAACATCTTGCACAGGAAGGAAAGCTAAGGCGGTGAAACATTTGATTTTGTTGTTGAATTCTGCGTCTGTTTGATAACGCGACTTTAAACCGAGATCCACAGTGTGCCTATAAATATTCTTAGCCATATGAAATAAACAACCTGTTACTTTTATTGTTGGAAATACAACAGAAAAGGCGTTAATACTTGCTTTTTCAAAATCGACCATTAAGGTTTCGGGTTGTAATGATGGGCGTAAGTCCTTCAAGGCACTGAAAAATCTGCTGTAAGTTACTTGAGATTTGTCAGGTAGCAAGATAAAAATACGTGGTATACTAATATTCTTTATAACAATATGTAATGTGAACAATTGGTAATATATCTCTGGGCTGCATTTAAACGTGCCGTCACACGGCCAGTCCTTATTTTTCTCAAGGTCGTCTAGCCCAGCTTTTGTGCCAAAAACTAAAATTCTGTCTGGACAATCTTTCCCACTATCGTATAATAAAAACTGATCACCATTTTCAAGAAATTTATATTCTTCTAGTATAATATACCCACGTCTTCCGGTTGGGATGGGAGGAGCTTGATTTTCCTTTTGCCTCCAGCCTCTAATACTGCGCGACAAATGTGCTTTAGTGGGCAGCAACGCCAATGCATTTGAATCTAAACTAGATGCAACCTTTGCAATTGCGGACCATGCAGAGGTTTGTGAATTGGTGGCTATTTCATTTTTGTTTTTGCTTTGTAAACTTTAGGCTTAGATGGATGAGAAGGATGGCAACGCTCGCCGACTGTTTTGCCTATAGATACACTTATCATTTTCCAACTTGGTATGCACTCTTGCTTTACACTCGATATAATCACATTTCCAATATGTTTTCTCACTGTATTTTCGATCTAATCGGTAAATATAGTTAAGATCGTCAACTAATTTCAGTCCTCCTCTACTAGTTTTCATTTGATACACCATCGTCTTGGGTTGGCTGCTTACAAAAAACTATAGTCGAATATATAACAAACTTTTAGAAAGATAAAATTAAAGATACAAAAAAAAAATTACTTGATTTCCTTATTGGTTGTTTACTTATCTAAACTTCGAAAGCCAAACTTGGTTGTTTGAAAGAGATAAACCAAATCACAAATACTTGTTTTACGGCAAAATTGTCTTGCGGCGATTTTTCCTATTAGGCGAAATTTCCCGAGGCGAAAATTCCTGAGGCGAGTTTTCCTACGGCGAGTTTTCCTACGGCGACTTTTCCGGACACGCTCGTTCACGACGCCAGAATGATACCGCCTCGTTCACGTTGCCAGGACGATGTCGCTTCTCATTCGCGACGCCAGGACGACTCTGCCTCTCGCTCTCGGCGCCGAGACGATACCAGCCTGCTTCCTCGGGACGATACTGCCTCTTGTTCCAAGGACACTTCTAGCGCTCGGCGCCAGGACGATACCTCTTTCCAGCGCCAGGACGCAAGCCCTCTTTTGCAGGACGATTCCTTTGATTTGTCTTTATCTAAAGAGCCTTCTTCTCGTTCGAAGGATTTTCCAGATGTGGATCAGGACCTCGAGGAGGTCTCTGATGACGATGATAAACCTGCTGACGCTGCCGGAGATTACAAAGTTCTCTCTCGCTCCCTTCTGGAACTTTATGGAGAGGAATTCCAACCTGCTGCTCCGCAATCTCCTCAATCCCAATTTAACAGAAAGACGGCCAAGAAACAGTCTGCCTTCATCAAGATGAAGCTGTCTATTTCTGCAAAGAAGGCTCTTGCGAAGATTGATGACTGGATGAAGGAACGGAGACAAGCAGTTAAGACTTCCTTCTCGTTTCCACCAGCTCGTCTTGCTTCAAAGGCTGGTATGTGGTATGAGACTGGGGAACTTTTGGGTCTGGGAGTTCCTTCCTCTTCCAAGGGTGACTTCTCTGGCTTAGTGGACTCAGCTAGAAGGCATGCTCTCAACTCAGCCAAGATCATGTAGTCGATGTCGGAGCTGGATAGTCTCGTAAAGGTATTTTTAGAGCCTTTGAGGTTTTTAGTTTTCTAGACTGGTTGCTAGGGACTCTAGCAAGGAAGACTGACCAGATGGAAGGAACTCGAGACCTAACCAGTAATATGTCCTGTATGGACAAGGCCCTCAGAGATGGGGCGAATGAGTTGGCTTCACTGTTCTCAGCTGGAATCCTAAAGAAGAGGGCCCTGCTTGCTCTTTTACTTCAAGGTCTGTTACCATTGCGCAGAAGTGTGAGCTTCTTTACGCCCCCCTGTCTCAGCATCTTTTTCCTGAAACCCTGGTGAGAGACATTACGTTTTCGCTGGCCCAAAAAGCCACCCAAGACCTATTATCTCGTTCGGCTCGTAAGCCCTTGGCAGCCGCTCCTTCTTCATCGAAACGGTAGGAAAACAATTCCAGCAGCCCTTTCGGGGCAGGGCTACTTCAAGACCAGATTTTAGAGGAAGAAGGCAAGAGTCGGGACCAAGATCGAACTGAGGTTCGTTCAGAGCTCGCTCCAGAAAATGAAGTTCATCTCCAGACAGTAGGCGCAAGACTGTCAGGTTTTGGGCAGTCTTGGAAGAGAAGAGGGGCGGACACCTGGTCCCTCTCAGTCATCAAGGAAGGATACAAGATCCCCTTTCTGAAGAAACTCCTCTCGCAGATACTCCGCTGGCCTTAGTAGCCCAGTACACAGATCCGGGGAAACAGAAGGCCCTCCTAGATCTAGTTGACCAAATGCTGGACAAGGGAGCGATAGAACCGGTTCGGGATCTATCCTCCCCAGGCCTTTACAATCGCCTGTTTCTAGTGCCCAAGAACTCGGGCGGATGGAGACCTGTCCTGGATGTCAGTTCTCTGAACGTCTTTGTGGAGAAGAGGAAGTTCTCCATGAAGACGACTCAGTCTGTGCTGGCATCAGTACATCCAGGGGACTGGATGGTGTCTCTCGATTTGCTGGACGCGTATTTCCACGTTCCCATCCATCCGACTTCAAGGAAGTACCTGAGATTTGTAATGGAGGGCAAGTGCTTCCAATTCAGAGCACTTTGCTTCAGTCTCAGCACGGCTCCTCAAGTCTTCACCAGGATAATGGCGAATGTGTCAGGCTGGCTGCATCAAGAGGGAATAAGGATATCCTTCTATCTGGACGATTGGCTGATTTGTTCACGATCGAAGGAGAAAAGTCTGGAGGATTTACGAAAGACTTTTATGATGGCTCAAGATCTAGGCCTGGTCATCAACAGGGAGAAGTCTCAGATCAAGCCGAATCAGACTATTCTCTATTTGGGGAAAGTTCTGAATTCAGTTCTTTTTCGGGCTTCTCCCTCACAGGAAAGACAGACCAAGTGTCATAAAAGTCTGAAGTTTCCTAGACAAGAAGACGTGCTCAGCGAAGGAGTGGATGAGTTTGCTGGGAATTCTCCTCCCTCGAGCAGTTTGTCTCACTGGGGAGACTCCATCTAAGGCCTTTACAGCACTTTCTTTCGAAAACGTGGAACAGAAAGACAGAGGAAGACTTCTTTTCCTTCCCCATTCCAGCAGAAGTCAAGGATCTTCTGAAGTGGTGGCTGGATCCAGCTTTCTTGGGGGAAGGGATCTCCTTACACAAGAAGAACCCAGACCTAGTGTTGTTTTCAGACGCACCAGAGTTGGGTTGGGGCCAACACTAGGAAGCAAGGAGGTCTCAGGCTCTTGGGAAGGAAATCAGTTGGAATGGTACATCAACAACAAGGAGCTAATGGCCATTTTTCTGGGGCTGAAGGCCTTCAAAGACTCGGTGTCTGGGAAGATTGTGGAGGTCAACTCGGACAACACCACAGCTCTAGCGTACATCAGAAAACAAGGGGGACTCACTCTCTGTCCGTGTTCGAAACAGCAAGGGAGCTCCTTCTTTGGGCAAAGGAGAACAAGGTAGATCTGCTGACGAGGTTTGTACAGGGACAGAGGAATGTGAGGGCGGACATGCTCATCAGGAAAGGGCAGGTCCTTCCCACAGAATGGACCCTCAACCAACAGGTCTGTCGGAGTCTCTGGAGGCTGTGGGGGAGACCCCTAATAGACCTTTTTGCCTCCAACTTGAGCAAGAGGATCCCCATCTATTGCTCCCTGGTTCCGGACAAGGAGGCTATAGCAGTGGACGCTTTTTGATGGATTGGACGGGGATGGACACTTATGCCTTTCCCCCGTTCAAGATCATCAACCTGGTAGTCAGGAAATTCGCCCTCCTCGATTCGGGACGAATGATCCTGGTAGCTCCTTTCTGGCCAACGAGGGAATGGTTCACGGAGGTGGTGGACATGTTGATGGACTTTCCAAGAAGCTTTCCTGCAAGTCCAAAGCTGCTCAGACAACCCCTCTTCGAGAGGTATCATCAAAACCCCCTCGCTCTCAATCTGACTGCCTTCAGACTATTGAGAAGCTCGTCAGAACAAGAGGATTTTCAGGGCAAGCTGCGAAAGCTATCGCCAGAGCGAGGAGGGTCTCTTCACAGAGAGTCTACCAGTTCAAGTGGGAGACTTTTAGGGCTTGGTGTAGGAAGCACAAGGTTTCCTCATCCACTACCTCTCTGAGCCAGATTTCTGATTTTTTGTTGTACCTCAGGCAGGACGCCAAGCTGGTTGTGTCCACAATCAAAGGGTACAAAAGCATGCTCGCTTCAGTATATTGGCATAGAGGCTTGGACTTGTCTCACGATAAGGACTTACATGACCTCTTAAAGTCTTTTGAGACAACCAAACAGGTCCAGTTAAAGCCCCCTTCTTGGAACCTTGATGTGGTTCTTAAATTTCTGTGCAAGAGATTTGAGCCCATCTCACAAGCTCCTCTTAGGGAGGTTACGAAGAAAACACTCTTCCTTTTGGCCTTAGCAACAGCTAAAAGCGTCTGTGAAGTCTATGCAATTGAAAAGCAGGTAGGCTTCAATCTGAATGGGGCAGTATGTGCCTTAAGAATAGATTTCCTCGCCAAGAATGAGAACCCTTCAAAGCCCTGGCCAAGGACCTTTGAGGTTCCTAACTTGACTAACCTAGTAGGTCAAGAACAAGAGAGGCTCCTCTGTCCAGTCCGAGCCCTCAAGGCCTACTTGTCTCACACTAAAAATGTGAGGCTCCTCCAGCTCCTTGTGGTGTTCAGTGCAAGATCCTCAGAAGCCCCTTTCTAAGAACGCCTTGTCTCTTTTCCTGAGGGAAGTTATAAGAGAAGCGCATCTCTTGTGTGAGGAGGAACACTTCGGCCTTTTAAAAGTGCAGGCTCACGAAGTGAGAGCCATTGCGACCTCGCTTGCTTTCCGCAAAAACATGTCGGTCAGACAAATTTTGGATGCGACGTTCTGGAGGAGCAACTCTGTGTTCGCCTCTCATTACCTCAGAGAGGTGAGAGTGGATTATGAGAAATGCTATACCTTGGGCCCATACGTAGCTACGGCTTCTGTATTAGGTAAAGGAGTAACTATCTCCCCTCAACCTTAGTTTTGTATGCCTGTGTGTGGGTTGGTGTTTTTAATGGTTGTCTGAGGACTTCGACTTGTGTACAGTCACCTCAGTCTTGTTAGGTAATTGATATCTAATTTGCAAAGGTTAGGTGGTTGGTTTTGGTAAGGTTGCAGTTTTTAATTTATGGGCAATAGGTAGTCCTGAAGTCTAGTCAGATTGTTGGTCTCACCCCGTTGACAGACTCGATTGAGTGTTTTCAGCACTGCAGGTCACATCCTGGCTGACACTCCTAAGGGAAAGCGACTCGAGAGGTAGGAACCTTTGAAGTCAGCTACCTTAGCAGGTAAGGAATCAAGGTGTTTTTTATCCTACAACTTTTTTGGTTGTTCCCCCAACGACGTTTACTGTCTATCACCCTCCTCCACGTGTGTTAATCAGCTATACTGTATATATATAACTGCCAGGTAAGTTCTATTCATAAAAATGGAGTTTTTATGATAAAACAAAGTTTTATGAATACTTACCTGGCAGTTATATATATTCTAAGGCCCACCCACCTCCCCTCAGGAGACAGGTCGGGCATAGATGAACTGAAGAACAGAACACGGGAATGATTCCTTGTACCACCCTGTAAGGGTTGTTTACCACCTAACCAACCGCCCAACCACCACAAGGCAGTTGCCGCATTTTGAAAAATTCTGCCGAAAGTAGAGACATTAGCTATATATATATATATATATATATATATATATATATATATATATATATATATATATATATATATATATATATATAACTGCCAGGTAAGTATTCATAAAACTTTGTTTTATCATGAAAAGTCCATTGTACGGTAACTGAAATACAAACCACGCTATTTACATGGGGTACTGTAATTACTTCGGCGTAGCTGAATGACAAGCCATAAGAGTTTTAACGAGGGTTTACTACCCGGCCGCTAGTTAGCGTGGGGTAGGGAGGGGTAGCTAGCTTACCCCCCCACACACACACACACACACACGCACTGGTGAATGCTTCACTTTACTTTTGGCTTGGGCAGGGCACAGACCTGTCTGCTCTCTCCCTCGCTTTGACTGCCATATTTAATCTGTTTTTGCTTTTTCTTTTCCAGTGTGTTTGAAGTTGGGGTCTTCTGACTATGCGTACATGCCCTGGACTTCCTGGCCGCCCTTGTGGGACCTTTATGTCGGCGGTCGACACCGATCCCCACACCTTATGTCCTCACTGTAGGGGCCAGCGGTGTGATAGTGGTAATGTTTGTATTGAATGTAGGGAGTGGTCTACCTCACAGTGGGAGAAGTTTGCCCGGCGCCGGAAGAAAAAGTCTAAAAGGGATATTTTTCCTTCAGAGGCTTCTTTGAAGAGAGAAAATTCCAGGACTTTTTCTTCCGTAGCCCTTTCCTCCTCCGAAGCTCCCCCTTGAGCGGTCTCTTCCGAGAGGCGGGTGAGTGGTAGCGTAGACCGTACTGCTGTTGACCGATCCCGCGGTGCGGGAGAGGTAGTCGCCTCCCATAGCGAGGTGGCGGCCCCTCCTCCCCCGGAGGAGGATTTGAATATGTCTAATCATGATTTGTTGCAGCTTTAGGCTTCCTTGGGGCTGCAGGGTTCGCCCTCCAAGGAAGCCCTGTTTGACATGATCAAACTTGGTGCAGCTGTCAAACAATCGCCAACTACAGCAGGGATAGATCCTCTGTCTGTGGTTGACGTTGTTGTGACGGACACATCTCGTGGGTCTAGTCAAACCCCCGTTCCTGTTGCTGAGGTAGCTGACGGCTTAGATTCCCCCTCCGAACACCTTTCGAGGGAGGATCTAAGTCCCACGGTCTCTCCTGCCAGTGATTCTCCCCCACGGGGGAGTTCACTTACAGAGACTCCTCTGCGGAGGCCCTATGATGGTCAGCCTTCTGATCCCACGGCCCTTCCTGGCCGTATAAGGCGGAAGGCTCGTCCTCCCCTTCGCCATAGAGGCCTTCCTTCCCCTCACAAGGGAGTTAGGAGGCGCCTATTCGGCTCGTCGTCACCACAGTCCTCTGCGGAGGAGACGACTCGCCGATCCTGCCAGCTACCACCTTAGACCTCTCCGGGGATCGTTCGCGATCCCCTTCGGATGATGGTCGTCCTTCGGGACACTGTGACCAGTCTCCCTTCAGACCTGCTGACCTGCCGCACCCTTCGACCTTGCGGATGTGCGTTACGGGCCACCTGATCCTGCCACTGCGCAGGCACCGGGCCCTTCGGGCTTAAGGGCCTTGAGCACAAATCCGTGCCTCTTGCCCTCAAGCGCCAGGTTCTTCCTGCGCGCCCTCCTGCTGCTGCTGCTGTTCCTGTCTTAGCGCCACAGTGCTCACCTGCGCGCGTGCGCGCCCCTGTTCCTGTTATGCGCCAGGGTTTCCCTGCGCGCCCACATCCTTCTTCGCCCCGGCGCCCGCCAGCAGTTCCTGTTCCAGCGCGCCAGCGCCCACTTGCGCACGCGCCCACCTGCGCCCCAGCGTTCCCCGGTTCCTGCCTCGTCGCGCGCAGTTAAAGAAGTTCTTACGCTAGCGCACAGGCGCTCACAGCTTCCTCTGGACTTGCAGCGCCCGTCTGGAGTTATGCACGAAGCGCGCCCACGCGCAGTTCCAGTTACAGCGCTCACGCGCTCGCCAACGCGCCAGCGCGCTTCTACATCGCAGGAGGCGCTTAAGCTAGGGCACGGGCTGTCCTTCCAGACCGCGCGATCCTGCATGCGTTCTAGCCGCGCGCGACGCTCTGGTTGCGCGCCCAGTTCCAGTTCTCAAGGCGCCCCATGCAACCCTCCAGCGCACACCTGTACGCCCTAATCTAACCGCACGTCCTGCTTGCCCACCACAGCAGCGCACACCAGTGCGTCCACATCCTGATGCGCACCATGTGCGCCCACGATCACCTGCGCGCCCAGCTCTCCCACAGGCTAGTATGCTTGTTCTTTCGGACCAGCGCCTACCTACGCGCCAACGCGCCAACCCTCCCTCGCGCTATCCTGAACCGGCGCTCTTGCGCCCTCGCCCGGTTCTTCAGGATACGCGCCCATGTGCCACTGACCTCTCGCGCCCTCCAGTGCCGCATCAGGATGCTGCGCATCCTCGTATCCGGCCTCCTCCCGTTCCGGCTCCTGCACGCCACACGCCCTCGCTATCTCCTACGCGCGCCCACGCGCCCGCTCCAGCTCCTGCGCGCCCGCTCCAGCTCCTGCGCGCCCGCTCCAGCTCCTGCGCGCCCGCTCCAGCTCCTGCGCGCCCGCTCCAGCTCCTGCGCGCCCGCTCCAGCTCCTGCGCGCCCGCTCCAGCTCCTGCGCGCCATCGCGCCATCGCGCCCAAGCGCCTGTGGCCTCGCCTATGCGCCACCGCGCCTGTGACCTCGCCTATGCGCCACCGCGCCTGTGGCTTCGCCTACGCGCCACCGCGCCTGTGGCCTCACCTACGCGCCACCGCGCCTGTGGCCTCACCTACGCGCCACCGCGCCTGTGGCCTCACCTACGCGCCACCGCGCCTGTGGCCTCACCTACGCGCCACCGCGCCTGTGGCCTCACCTACGCGCCACCGCGCCTGTGGCCTCACCTACGCGCCACCGCGCCTGTGGCCTCACCTACGCGCCACCGCGCCTGTGGCCTCACCTACGCGCCACCGCGCCTGTGGCCTCGCCTACACGTCACCGCGCCACCGCGCCTGTGGCCTCACCTACGCGCCACCGCGCCTGTGGCCTCACCTACGCGCCACCGCGCCTGTGGCCTCACCTACGCGCCACCGCGCCTGTGGCCTCACCTACGCGCCACCGCGCCTGTGGCCTCGCCTACACGTCACCGCGCCACCGCGCCTGTGGCCTCGCCTACATGTCACCGCGCCACCGCGCCTGTGGCCTCGCCTACGCGCCACCGCGCCTGTGGCCTCGCCTACGCGCCACCGCGCCTGTGGCCTCGCCTACGCGCCACCGCGCCTGTGGCCTCGCCTACGCGCCACCGCGCCTGTGGCCTCACCTACGCGCCACCGCGCCCTCGCACCTGCTCAACCATCCTCTCTCGCCCACACTCATGTGCACGCGCGCACGCGCGAGCGCGAGATTCTTGTGTCATGCAATCCTTTTTCGCGTGCGACCCTGATCAGGGCCCATCACGCGACCTCCAGCGCGAGCATCGCCAAGCGGATAGGTCTTCGTCTTGTTCCCCTCCCCGCAAGCGCAGAATAGGCCGCTCGCCGGAGGAGGGGCGGTTCCCGGACAGGTCTAAGGATTCTTTCGTTTCAGCTTCTCAGGTGAACCCGCATTTGTTGACTCCTCCAAGGGATCGAATGATCCCCTTCCCTCTAGAGGGAGTGTCTGACAGCGCGACTGTCAGCCAGCAGCCCTGGTTCGGAATTCTGGTCAGAGCTCTTGTGCAGGCGATGAAGCCCACCCTCTCTGACATGGGTCACAAATCAGTGGCAGCTTCCTCCCCCCTGAAGAGGAAGAGAGGAGTCTCTCCCGTGGAAACACCTCCAAGGCCTATTTTGTCTCCTCGCAGATCCTTGCGCAAGACTCCTTCCCCCCCCCCTCCCAGACTTTCTCTCCCTCCCCTGCAGATGAGGATTACCCATCCTTAGGAGAGTCGGACGAGCCGGACCGTTCCCCCATCGCACCAATGGGGGAAATTCCGCCTCTCACTGAGAAGTCTTCTCGTCCAGGGGTGGAAAAGAGCCTGCACCCATCGTTACTCGAGTCCTGTATCCCGTCCAGGAGGGAACCGAAGGACTCTAAGACGATCCCTAAATCCGAGGATGTTCACGTGTCCCCCCAGGTAGAGCCACTGGGGACGGGAAACTTCGCTGCCACTCCTTCAGGAGGAGAGCACCAAGAGTCAGAACACGCGTTCTGGCAAGTCCTGACCCTCATGAGGAACCTCAATGGGATCCCAGACCCTGAGATTCCTCCTCGTGAAGGTAAGGACACGGTCTTGGACTGCGTCTACGGCACCCAGAAACCCTCTAGGGCCAGTGCAGCTTTGCCCTGGTCTAAGGGGATGAAGAGTGCCAGGGACAAGGTCGAGGGCCAGCTCTCTGAGCTTGCCTCCTCTAACAGATCCAGAGCCGGTAACAAGCTCCTTCCTCCTCCTCGAGTCCATCAGAGGAGGTACTTTGAGATCCTTGAGGAGTCTTTTTTTTTGGGTCTTCCGATTCACCACTCCGTGGAAGAACTCACCGGGGGAGTCCCTCTAGAGACTCCAACCGGCACGTGTCCTACTCAGCTACTGAGATCCTAAGCCAGGAGAAGGTCGCTAAGTGTGCCATGCAGGCAACTTCATGCCTTGACATATGGCTGGGGTCTCTGGGCATCCTGATGCGGTCTGAGGACCTCTCCAAAGAAAGCACCAGGAAGGCACTGGAGACTTTCTTGCTCTCAGGCACGCGGACCATCGAGTTTCTGGCCCACCAAGTCTCGAGCTTGTGGGCCAATATGATTCTCAAACGACGGGACGCTGTGGCTGAGAGGTTCCACCAGAAGGTTCCCAGTTTGGAGGTTAGCAGGCTCAGACACACTTCCGCGTTCTGTAAGAGTTTGTTTGAGCCTAAGGACGTGGAGCTTACCGCTGAGAGGTGGAGGAAGTCCAACCAGGATTCCCTCATCCATAGGGCCTTGACATCGAGGCCCTACAAACCTCCAGCGGCACAACAGCCCCGTCCAGCTAAGGACACGAAGAAGACCACTGCAGCGAAGCCGAAGGTGTGTAAGCCCTTTCCTGCCAAGAGCAGAAGGAGCAAGTAGTCCTCCAGGGGAGGCAAGAACCCTAGAGGTAACGGCCGAGGCCGTAAATGCTAGGGTTGGCAGTCCCCCTGCATGTCCACCAGTGGGGGGATGCCTACAAAGTTGCGCGACAAGGTGGCAGCAACTCGGGGCAGATACCTGGACGATTTCCATGATCGCTCAGGGTTATCGCGTCCCGTTCACAGCTTCTCTACCTCCCCTGACAGCGAATCCAGTGTCGTTGAGCTCTCTTGCCATGGGATCGGCAAGAGGGCAAGCCCTTTAGGCAGAAGTCCAGATCATGTTGAAGAAGAAAGCTCTCCAGGAGGTTGAAGACGGGTCCCCAGGCTTCTACAGTCGACTCTTTCTTGTGAGAAAGGCGTCTGGAGGCTGGAGACCAGTCATCGACCTCTCAACCCTGAACAGGTTTGTCAAGCAGACTCCGTTCAGTATGGAGACGGCAGACACGGTCAGACTCGCAGTGAGATCACAAGACTTCATGTGTACACTGGACCTGAAGGACGTGTACTTCCAGATCCCAGTCCATCTGTCTTCAAGGAAGTAACTAAGATTTTGCCTAGACAACAAGATCTACCAGTTCAAGTTGCTGTGTTTCGGTCTCTCCAAAGCCCCTCAGGTGTTCACCAGTGTGTTCACCCTGATCTCTTCATGGGCTCAAAGGATCGGCATCTGTCTCCTTCGTTATCTGGACGACTGGCTGATCCTAGCGGACTCGGAGTCAGCCCTTCTTCGCCACCGAGACCAGCTCCTCGAAGTTTGCCAGGATCTAGGGATCATGGTAAATCTCGAGAAGTCCTCTCTGCAGCCCTCTCAGAAACTGGTATATATAGGCATGGTCATAGACACCAATCTCCACAAAGCCTTCCCATCAGACGACAGGATAGCAAGGCTGAGGAAGGTCACGAGGCCTTTCCTCAATCGAGAAGAACTTCCAGCCCAATCGTGGCTGCGTCTCCTCGGCCACCTCTCCTCCCTGGCCCGTCTCGTTCCCAACGGTCGCCTCAGAATGAGATCCCTCCATTGGTGACTCAAGTCCTGGTGGAATCAAGGTCACGATTCCCCGGACACTTTGGTCCCTGTGGGTCCTGCGGAACGGACGGACCTCCAGTGGTGGGTGGCGGATGAGAACCTACGAAAGGGAGTGGATCTTCTCGTCCTTCCCCCGGATTTGATGTTGTTCTCGGACGCATCAAAGAAAGGGTGGGGGGGCCCATGTTCTGAACCACAGGACCTCAGGCCTGTGGTCAGTATCAGAAAAGTACCTTAACATAAACCTGCTAGAAATGGAGGCCATGTTCCTGGCACTTCAGAAGTTCCACCAAGTCCTGGCGGGCCATTCTGTGGTGGTGATGAGCGACAACACCACGGTGGTGGCTTATATCAACAAGCAGGGAGGTACCTTTTCAGAACAGCTATCCCATCTTACAGTAGAGATTCTGAGATGGTCCGAAGTCCACTCGATCTCGCTAGCGGCTCGCTTCATTCCAGGCAAAAGGAATGTGGTCGCCGACAGTCTGAGCAGAGCGACGCAGATAGTGAGTACCGAGTGGTCTTTGGATCCTCAAGTAGCCAACAAAGTCCTGACTTTGTGGGGTTCCCCGATGGTGGATCTGTTCACTACAGCACTGAATTTCAAGCTCCCCCTGTACTGCTCCCCGGTCCCGGACCCCAAGGCTCTCTGGCAGGATGCCTTCCAACAACTGTGGGACAACGTCTATGTGTACTCCTTTCCCCCGTTCTGTCTGATAAGGAGGGTGCTCAACAAGACCAGAATATCGGTCAATCTTTCAATGACCCTAATAGCTCCGCTATGGCATCTCGCAGAATGGTTCCCAGACCTTCTGCAACTCCTCACGGAGGTTCCGAAGGAACTCCCTCCACGTCACGAGCTACTCAAACAACCACAAGCCAACTTCTTCCACAAAGCCGTAGCTTCGCCTCGACTTCACGCCTGGAGACTATCCAGCATTTCCTCACAGAGAGAGGATTTTCGCAACAAGTTGCGAACAGGATGTTTGGTCACCTGCGCAAGTCATCCGCAGGGGTCTACCAGGCGAAGTGGCATGTCTTCTGTGGTTGGTGTCGTGGAAGGGGTATCTCTCCCCTCGATGCCACTATTCCAGCAATAGCGGAGTTCCTCGTGTATTTGCGGGAGGAAATGCGCCTTTCAGTCTTGGCAGTGAAAGGCTATCGCTCAGCCTTAAGTCTTGCCTTCAGGCTTAAAGGAATGGACATTTCTTCTTCGCTGGAACTTTCCCTTCTCATACGGAGTTATGAACTTACCTGCCCTCAGTCGGAAGTGAGACCTCCTCCATGGAACGTGGTTCGAGTTCTCAGGTCTCTTAAGAGACCTCCCTACGAACCATTACTCCAGGCTTCAGATCGCCACCTTACCTGGAAGACGGTTTTCCTGCTAGCTTTGGCCTCGGCCAAGCGAGTCAGTGAGCGACTTGGTCTCTCTTATGACATCGCACATTCAAGGGGATGGGGGGAGGTAACGTTCAGCTTCATCCCTGAGTTTGTTGCCAAGACCCATAATCCGGGAGTGCCGAACCCACGGTTCGACTCTTTCCAGGTTTCGAGTCTCCGTTCTGTAACAGATGACCCAGACCATCTCCTACTGTGCCCAGTGAGGAGTCTGAGGTTGTATCTTAAAAGAACAGCTGCAGTTCGTCCGCAGGTGCGAGCCCTGTTCGTGAGCACCAGGAAGATGAAGAGGAGGGTCACCAGGAATTCCATCTCGGCCTGGATTCGCAAGGTATACATCTGGCCTTGAATCCTGACCCTTCTCCGTCACATCGCCCTAGAACGCATGATGTCAGGGGCATAGCTACGTCCCTGGCCTTCAAGGAAAATTATTCAGTGACGCAGGTCCTTCAAGCTGGGGTGTGGAAGCGTCAGACCACCTTCACGGCCCACTACCTGCAAGACGTGACACACAGGAGGCTCGATACGTTCTCTATCGGCCCTGTGGTGGCTGCACAACAGCTGGTTTAAATCTCAGGCTCCTTAATGGACAAGTAGCAGAGGGTTGAGGGCATTGTTACCCGGTTTTAGTCTGCGTGAATGAAAAGATCTGTCTGGCCCTTATTCTTTTCTTCATCCTCTCTTCCCTTGGAGAAAGCAGCATCCTGGGTTCTCTGCACAGCTGACCTCGAACCACTGCAGGTAAGCCATGCTCCCTAGTGTTCCTAGTATTAAGTGTAATACTGTCATGTCCCCATACCCTGACGAGGTGGTATTGGGAGAGTCCTAGCCTAGATTTCCATCTGAAGAACTCCAGGTCAACTTCCTAGGATGAGTCACTTCTCACCTTCACACACAGCTTATGTAGGCCGCAGCCCTTGCATAGCAAGGTGCTAGCGAGGTGCAGGGACCCCTTATTTCTTGAGTACTTACACACTTGAATTTGGGGTCCCCGGGCAAGCCAAAGCCAGTATGGCAGGGACTTACCTCCCTCCTTAAGGGTTGAGTCACCCCATGTAAATAGCGTGGTTTGTATTTCAGTTACGGAACAAATGACAAATTCGTAGATAATTTGTATTTTTCAATATTAAACTTAGCCGGTGATCATATAGCTGTCAGCTCTGCTGCCCGACAGAAAAACCTAAGGACAAAATACGCCAGCGATCGCTATACAGGTGGGGGTGTACATCAACAGCGCCATCTGTCGAGCAGGTACTCAAGTACTCCATGTCAACACAGAATCAATTTTCTCTCTGTCGTGCCACTGGCAAGACCTACTAAATACGCTGTTACTAACTGGATTTGTTTTCACAACTATTTGGTGAAGTACACTATTCCAGTTTTGAGCTTTCGCTATGCAGGGGTTTTATCTTCATCTCAAAACTTGAACTCGTTTTGGATAGATTTAATTATGGTGACAAAGAGAGTATGGACTCTCTTTCACTTTTAAATGGCCGACCCTTCCCTTAGACGGAAGTGTGTTTAGGTTTTTAGTAATTTTGCTTAACACGTTATAGATCTATATATTTTATATCTCTCCGCCTTTATTAGGCCTCTTCGATTAACTTTCCATTTTTTATAAACATATAAAAATAAATTTTTATGTTTTGTTTATATGCGACCTTTCCTGATAGTAGGCGGTCCTAACTTGGAACCGAAGTTAATCAACGTTGAGCCCGTTATATCGTATTTAGCCTTTAAAGAATTTAAAACTTTTTAAATTTAATGTTTTATGAAAGAATATCTTTGATAGTCTCGTACTGTTTTCAAAGATGAACTAACGTTTAGTTTTTTAGACTACGCAGTTGTTGACGTTCAGGACGTTCAACATGCGCTCTATCGTTACGATAGAGAGAGAGTGTATCACGGTTTCACTTTGCAGTAAGAGTAAACCGATTCTGACGTTTCGTTCATTCTTTCTTAGCTTAAATGGTTTAAATTCTAAATTAAAGGAACTTTTTATTTGGATAACCTTTCAGTTTTTTCCTTTAGCCAAATAACATGTTTTGATGATATATAATTGGGCTCTTCTCTCAGGTGCGAAATCAAGAGAGAAAGAGAGAGAGAGATAGAGACGGAGGGAGAGAGAGGAGAAAAAACGTTCCGTTCAAGCGGGTAACGTTGTTCTCGTGTTACTCTCCTCCCTAGTCGCTGTACGGGGAAGAAGGTAAAACGTTTCTAGGGTTTTATTCTTGTCCCCAGGCTATGTGCGGTGAGAGATTGTAAACGTAGTTTATTTGAACTAGTGTTTAGTCTCTTTCCCAGCCACTGAATTCTTTATCTTTATATATGTTTTCTGTTGCATTATACGACTGTTTTCGCAATTACTACCTTTTTATGAAGGGTAGGATTGCGTGTTTCAGGTAGAAATCAGTAAAAGTTTCGATTTCAGTGAAATAAGTGCAAAACAGAAAATCGAAGTGATAAGTGATATGCGCAAAGTGTTACAGTGTTGCGTCCGAGGGTTCGTCTGTTCGTGCCTGTCGTTCACCTAGTCCGGGACCTCTTGCAAGCTCCCAAGCCCAGGGGAGAAGTAATGTCGAACGACTTATGGGTTCGTCAGGCCTTGATCAATGAACAGACGTTTTCCCTCCGTGGTTTCGGGCGTATCTACCCAAGATCGCCCCACCCACACAAAGACGAGAGAGCCCATTTACTTCTCGTCTGCGGAAGAGGTTTCTCGTAAGGAACCTTGGACCAAGGTCTCGCAGCTTATTAAGCGCAAGTCGGCCCCTTCCGCGCAAGTCCAACGGCCCAGGTGTAGCCACTGGGTCAGTTCGGACTCGCTGCAGTCTTCCGATGACTGCACACCTCCTAAGAGAGGCAAAGCGGTACCGCAACAGGCAGTAACACCGTCTGTTGCCGCACCTGCTGCTGTAGACCCTAAGTGGTCTTTGCTACAGTCTATGCAGACACAGTTAGCATATTTTATGCAGGAGTATCGTGCGGAGAAGGTTGACGCTGCACCCGTTAGCCTACAACCAACCACGGTTGTGCGTACAGTAGACGCTGACGCTACCTGCTCCCGCACTCCGCCTGTGAGAGTTCCTCCACCCATGCGCAGTGTACCCTGCCAGCCGCACGTTGACGTTCACAGACGCACGCTACCCTCCGTTGACGTTCGCGAGTTACCACAACAACAGGAGGGTTGAGTTAAGTTGCTTTGTTTTGACGCTGTGCTTCAACCTCCGCAACCCACTGTGGTTACCGCTACTCGCCCGCAGCAGACTAGTCAGTCAGGAGTAGAGGCTTTGCTTCCCCACACAGCTATGGTTGTTGCCAGCTCACAGACTGTCAAGCAGTTACATGACGTTGCCTTCTGGTCTGCTACTAATGCACCAGTGCTGTATGTCCTCACGCACCTGTTGTGGTTGACAGTTCAGTTTTTGACAGTTCACAGACTGTCAAGCAGTTACATAACGTTGCCTTCTGGTCTGCTGCTAATGCACCAGTGAGACCCTCACTGAGATAACCTAGCTTTTTTCGGACAAGGTTCCTGTAGATGAGAAAGTGCTGTTCTCCCTCCTACTGATATTCCTTTGAGGACTCTGTCATTTGGAGAGGAGCCTTAAGCTGCTTAACCTCCTATGGACTTTAATTAAATCATGATGATTTTTTAAGGATCTTCGTCCGGATCTTGTAACTGCTGCTCCTCGTTCGCCTAACGTCAGAACTTACACTAGGCCTAGCTACTTCGAAGCCGTTGTTGTTAAGCTAGTGCTCTCTCGCTCTCCTAGAGAGCGTTACGTTGGCTAGGCGACTGGTTTTTGCACCAGGAGGAGTTTTAGGGATACAGCCTTTGATTTCCCTTCTTTTAAACTGGCTTATAGAGCGAGAGTCTGATAGGACACGAGAGAAGTTCTCGGCTTGGGAGTTCATGCCTCTGCCCAGGTAGACTTCTCAATTCTGGTAGACTCGCCCTGGCGCCTAGCCAGGAGACGCTCCAAGTTGTTTACAGGTCAACTTCTCAACTTTTGTCGCGCCTTTGAAGTTTTGCTGTACTATTATGTCACACATAACAAGGCTTCCAGGGATGGTAAATGGTTCCGCCTCAGTCGCTAACCCCGTCTGTTGCCACACCTGCTCCCGTAGACCCTAAATGGGCTTTGCTGCAAGACATGCAGTCCAAGCTTGTGTCCTTGATAGAGGACTTAAATACGGAGAAGAACCTTCTGGCCAACAACCTTCCAACCGGTTGGTTGTGCGCCCTGTTGACGCTGAGGTATCCTACTCGCGTCTGCCAGTTGAGGTGGTTCCTCCACCGATGCGACCCAGTGTGGGTTGCCAGTCGCACGTTGACGTTAAGCGACGCTCGGAGGTGGTTGTTGACGTTCAGTGTGTCACTAGGAAGACGTTCAACAACCAGCAGAGGTGACTTGTTGTGACGCAGTGCGTCAACCTCAGCAACCCGGTAGGGTGTTGACTGCACAACCCAGACAGTCTAGACAGTTTCGGGTTGACGCTGTACTTCCTCGCGCACCCATGGTTGTTGACAGTTCACAGACTGTGCAGCAGTACCATGATATTGCGTCCGGCTCCGTCACGCATCCACCAGTGCGACCGGATTCAGCGAGTCAGACGTTGCCCACTCCGTTGCCGTTTCCTCATCAGTTTCGGATGAGGAACCCTCTGATGAGGACGTTGCTGAACAAGACGATCAACCCCCAGCCCTGCTATCCATCCAGAAGATGCTGAAGAAGGAACGCTGCCCAGTCAGGCTGTGGAGGAGTCTGGTAGGGACACTGTCATCCGTGGATCAATTTGTGTCACTAGGAAGACTACACCTCCGTCCTCTTCTATACCATCTAGCTTTTCACTGGAAAAAGGACAAGACGCTAGAAGCGGTCTCGATCCCGGTTTCCGGAAAGATAAAGTCTGGTCTGACTTGGTGAAAGGACTATATCAACCTTAGAGAGGGTCTTCCCCTGACTGTTCAGACTCCCAACCACGTTCTCTTCTCGGACGCATCGGACGTAGGCTGGGGTGCGACATTAGACGGTAGGGAATGCTCGGGATTATGGAACTCGAGTCAAAGGACAATGCATTTCAACTGCAAGAAGCTACTGGCAGTACGTCTGACCTGGAAAAGCTTCAGGTCTCTCCTTCAAGGCAAAGTGGTGGAGGTGAACTCGGACAACACCACGGCTTTGGCGTACATCTCCAAGCAAGGAGGGACCTACTCTCTGACATAGTACGAGATCGCAAGGGACCTCCTCACCTGGTCAAAAGGTCTAGACATTTCACTAGTAACGAGGTTCATCCAAGGCAACTTGAATGTCATGGCAGATTGTCTCAGTCGGAAGGGACAAATAATTCCAACAGAATGGACCCTCCACAAGGATGTATGCAAGAGACTTTGGGCCACCTGGGGCCAGCCAACCATAGATCTCTTCGCAACCTCGATGACCAAGAGGCTCCCAATATTTTGCTCACCAATCCCGGACCCAGCAGCAGTTCATATAGATGCCTTTCTACTAGATTGGTCACATCTAGATCTATATGCATTCCCTCCGTTCAAGATTGTCAACAAGGTACTGCAGAAGTTCGCCTCTCAGGAAGGGACAAGGTTGACGCTAGTTGCTTCCCTCTGGCCCGCGAGAGAATGGCTCACCGAGGTACTTCGATGGCTAGTAGACGTTCCCAGAACACTTCCCCTAAGGGTGGACCTTCTACGTCAGCCACGCGTAAAGAAGGTACACCAAGGCCTCCACGCTCTTCGTCTGACTGCCTTCAGACTATCGAAAGACTCTCGAGAGCTAGAGGCTTTTCGAAGGAGGCAACCAGAGCGATTGCTAGAGCAAGGAGAACATCCACCCTTAGAGTCTACCAATCGAAGTGGGAAATCTTCCGAAACTGGTGCAAGTCAGTATCCGTATCCTCGACCAGTACCTCTGTAACTCAAATAGCTGACTTTCTCTTATATCTGAGGAAAGAACGATCTCTTTCAGCTCCCACTATCAAGGGTTACAGAAGCATGTTGGCATCAGTCTTCCGTCACAGAGGCTTAGATCTTTCCAACAATAAAGATCTACAGGACCTCCTTAAGTCTTTTGAGACCACGAAGGAGCGTCGTTTGGTTACACCTGGTTGGAATTTAGACGTGGTACTAAGATTCCTTATGTCAGACAGGTTCGAACCGCTACAATCAGCCTCCCTGAAAGATCTCACCTTTAAGACTCTTTTCCTGATATGCTTAGCCACAGCTAAAAGAGTCAGTGAGATTCATGCCTTCAGCAAGAACATCGGATTCTCATCCAAAACGGCTACATGTTCTACAACTTGGTTTTCTAGCCAAACACGAGCTGCCTTCTCGGCCTTGACCAATATCGTTCGATATTCCAAACTTATCGTATGGTTGGAAATGAACTAGAAAGAGTCTTATGTCCTGTAAGAGCTCTTAAGTTCTATTTAAAAACCTTTACGAGGCCCGTCTGAAGCTTTATGGTGTTCAGTTAAGAATCCATCTTTGCCTATGTCAAAGAATGCTTTATCCTATTTTATCAGACTGTTAATACGAGAAGCTCATTCCCATCTGAATGAGGAAGACCAAGCTTTGCTGTAGGTAAGGACACACGAAGTTAGAGCTGTCGCAACTTCCGTGGCCTTTAAACAAAATAGATCTCTGCAAAGTATATTCGACGCAACCTATTGGAAAAGCAAATCAGTGTTCGCGTCTTTTTATCTTAAGAATGTCCAGTCTCTTTACGAGAACTGCTACACTCTGGGACCATTCGTAGCAACGAGTGCAGTAGTGGGTGAGGGCTCAACCACTACAATTCCCTAATTCCATAACCTTTTTTAATCTTTCTCTTGAAATGTTTTATTATTGTTTTTGGGTTGTCCGGAAGGCTAAGAAGCCTTTCGCATCCTACTTGATTTGGCGGGTGGTCAAAGTCATTTCTTGAGAAGCGCCTAGATTAGAGGTTTTGATGAGGTCCTTTAGTATGGGTTGCAACCCTTCATACTTCAGTTCCTAGGAGTCGCTCAGCATCCTATGAGGATCGCAAGGCTCAGTAAGGAAGACGTACTTAAAAAGGCAGAGTAATTGTTCAAGTCGACTTCCTTACCAGGTACTTATTAATTTTATGTTTGTTATTTTGAATAACTGCTAAAATGAAATACAAAATACTTAGCTCTTAATGTTAACATATAATGCTGGTCTCTACCCACCCCCCTGGGTGTGAATCAGCTATATGATCACCGGCTAAGTTTAATATTGAAAAATGTTATTTTCATTAGTAAAATAAATTTTTGAATATACTTACCCGGTGATCATAGATTAAAGGACCCTCCCTTCCTCCCCAATAGAGACCCAGTGGGCCGAGGAGAAAATTGGTTCTGTGTTGACATGGAGTACTTGAGTACCTGCTCGACAGATGGCGCTGTTGATGTACACCCCCACCTGTATAGCGATCGCTGGCGTATTTTGTCCTTAGGTTTTTCTGTCGGGCAGCAGAGCTGACAGCTATATGATCACCGGGTAAGTATATTCAAAAATTTATTTTACTAATGAAAATAACATTTTTCCTAACTATACAAACCTTAGTTATTTACACACATTTGCCCGCCAGCCCTGTCCCCCGGGATAAGTCCTACCTCTAAGCAAAGTGAAGCATTCACCGGTATGTGTGAGGGGGAGGGGGGGGGGCGGTGTTAGCTAGCTACCCCTCCCTACCCCCCCCCCCACCCCCCCGCTAACTAACGGTGGGGTAGTAAACCCTCGTTAAAACTCTTATGGCTCGTCATTCAGCTATGCCGAAGTAATTACCCCATGTAAATAGCTAAGCTTTGTAGAGTTAGGAAAAATACAAATTATCTACGAATTTGTCATTTTTTCCCTAAACCACAGTCATATACTGTACTAGGTAAAACCAGGTCATTGTGTATCCCAAATCTAGGACTCCTCCCACCTAAGAGTGAGTCATCCACATATATTACAGAAGGTTTGTTAGTATGGGAACAAATGACAAATTCGGAGATTTGTATTTTTCCCTAACTAATACAAAACTGAAGTTGTTTATATAAATTGGCTTGGCTTGGTACCCTCCAGCCACCTCTAGCCTACCTGCTCAAGAGATTAGGTAGGGTTGCCACCTAGCAATTAAAGTAATGGCTACCTCCAGCTGCTGCTGAAAGATAATCCACATAAATAACTCCAGGTTTTTATTAGTTAGGGAAAAATATAAATTATATCCGAATTTGTCATGTTTACATGTTAACACACACAATACAAACCTTTGACCTTCAAAGGAGTATGACTTCAGAAAAGGTGGAGTGGTTGTTTAAACTTTTAGCAAGGTAGTACAGTTGCTGTAGCTGGCAGGTGGCATGACCTTCACTTCGACTAAAGGCATTGGAAAGTGCAGGTATATTCTTCGGCATCATCATATGGATGTTGTTTAATATTCACATTTTCTTTCAGATTGAATTAATGGTCTTGCGAACAGTCGTGTTTGAGGGATATTAATGGAAGAAACCAAGCATATGCAGTGTATCCTGATAATTGTAATTGTATAACAGTTTTCTGTGCTACCTGTCGTTATCCAACATACAGTACTGTACTTGTTCCTAATGGGCTGCATGTCTGTTTCTATTCTATTCCTTGTATGTGTTACCGTACTACGATGATGACAAAGTATACCTAAAGAAGAAGGGTTTCCTTGAATATTGATGACAAAGTATACCTAAAGAAGAAGGGTTTCCTTGAATATTGATGGCAAAGTATACCTAAAGAAGAAGGGTTTCCTTGAATATTGATGGCAAAGTATACCTAAAGAAGAAGGGTTTCCTTGAATATTGTTGGTGCTGTATCGGGATAAGAGTTCCTCCACCACCAAGTGTGGGGTAGGGGCTCCGCCCGTCTTCATTCCTTCAGTGTACGCCAATCCCAGAAGGCACTGAGGACATATGACCTGGCTCTGCTTTTGTGGCCTATTTACCAGTTGTATCACAATAAGCCTGCATGACTCCAAAGAAGACTAACTTCAAATTCTTCCTTCACTCCTACCTAGTT
Source organism: Palaemon carinicauda (assembly GCF_036898095.1). NCBI lineage: Eukaryota > Metazoa > Arthropoda > Malacostraca > Decapoda > Palaemonidae > Palaemon > Palaemon carinicauda. Next base: position 110,936,279 of record NC_090728.1, on the reverse strand, counting down.
TTTGCTGAGACTTTGCTGTAACTTTGCTGTAACTTCTGAAAAAGATAGAGTATAAAATGTTATTGTAGAGGTCCAGGATATCTTGTCTGATTGATAGGAGTTATGTATATATACCTCAAAACATTTCTCTTTCTGGAGTAGATTCAATGCTGTACCTGGAACCTCCCATCTTGAGTGAGTGCTAATACGGTCAACCCTCACTTTTTGTGATACAGAGAACTGTTTGAATAAAAAAATCACATTCGCCAGTTTCCTATAAGTACTCTGGCAACCCAATGATTTTAATCCGATCACGCTACTTTGCGCAGCACAGCACCTCATCTCTCACTGGCTTGGCCTTAGTCTTGTATTGTCTCTCCTTGCGTGTGCATCTCCCACTTCGGTCCTTTTTCTGCAGAATCACCTTTTGTTGTAAAAAGTGGTGTAAAAAACAAGTGCATATCCTGTGTGCTTATAGTGATTATGGTATAACATGTGATACGTACATTACGCTACACCATGTGCCAAACAGTCGACGGATGAAAGACATGCATCATGCTTCAGACCTCCTGTACTCCGTAGAACTTCGTACATAATTGATTAGTGGTGTTGTATTGATACTTTTTCTTTTTATTTTTATTGCACTTGTGTATTCATATTTCAATCTCTACTGTTATTGTTATATTAACTACTGTAGAGTACTGTTTGCAAAGTACTATAATTTGCAATCGTATTGTAGATATAGGCTACGTATATGGTGAGTTTGAGCGGAACATGTTAACCTGCCGAAAACAGTGTACACTTACGAATGTTACCTTAACTAATTAAGCTGTTCTGTAGTGATAGTACTGTACATACTGTATATTATAGTAATATACACTACAGTATCAGCGAGTGTTATATTAGATAGGAACAACAGTGTTTTGTTGTTATAGGTGTACCAATGAATAGTGTTACTGATTATGTACTGTACCGTAGTCTTACCGTGTACAGTACTTACTACACAAGTAGACATGTACAGTTCATTAGTGTACATGTACTGTACACTTACTGAAATGTGTTCATACCATAATACAATACAGTACTAATGCTGATAGTAACCATGTACAGTGGGTTACTTAGTACAGCATGTTAGTCAACTGTGTGTAGGCAATGGTCAGGGAGTTGGTAGGTTAGGAGTTAACCCACCCTTTGGCAGCAAGTATTTGCAGATTCTCTCATTTCTTGCCTGTCGCTGTTACATAACCTCCGCATAAAGCAAGAGCTGACTGTACCTGTCCCATAGTGAGAAGAAATGTCAGTAGACACAACACTAGGGAAGTGTCTGGGTACTCAATGGGGGTATTTTTACACTCTTTATGTGTGCACAACTTTATGCTGGGAGGAGTGAGGGGCTGAGGGTTGTCCCATAAGAAAAAGAAGCATCAGTTCTCTCAATTCTTGTATGAACTAAGCTTACACATTACCGGTTGGGATGAATAGCACCTCCCTCCTTATCCCCCTTCCTGGACGATTTCTCTCTCTCTCTCTCTCTCTCTCTCTCTCTCTCTCTCTCTCTCTCTCTCTCTCTCTCTCTCTCTCTCTCTCTCTTGGAGAGACAGAAAAGGTGTGTGCCTAAGAGATATCGGTATGTGCTACTACTGCTGCATCCCCACGCTTGTTGCAGCGTTCCACAGATGACAACCAGGAGAGTGAGTAGCAGTGTGTGCCAATGTCTTCCCAATGAGGGAAACTCCAAACTGAACAGAAGGAAGTAGTCACCAAAGCACAGGACAGCCTATTGGGAAAGTCACATGAGACATCAACCAATTCTTCTGCTTTCTTTTAGTGGAGAAGTAGTCCTATATCAAAATTCAGTCCCGGGAAGATTTTGGTACTATGAGAGTTCTGGCTCTTACTACCAGTGCTAGGCTTCATACAAGACCGATCACAAACACTACAGGTCAGAATATTAACAGCTATCATCATCTCCCGTGTGCCTCGGGACATTCCCAAGACATTTTCCTCTTTGCAGGATCAGCCTGGGGTCAGGAGCACCATCGAACAATCCTCCCTCTCCAGGAACTCTAGCCCTTTAGGGATGTTACTCAGGTATCTTAAATGGACCCTCCTGTACTTTTGACCAGGCATCACGTAGGATTTGACCAATAGATTACTTGCAAAACTCAGCCTCAGCATTACAAGGGTTGTACCACATGAAATTTTGTATGTCACGAGTCATTTACAATGATGAAAGGCCTTCCTCTCCCTTGTTTAGAATGTGTTCTTATGATAGCTAGGTACAGAATGACTCTCTCCTCTTGTCTTGCGTGGACTTCGCAATGCTTCTTTTAGATCTCAGATCCCATTGCAGAACACCAAAGACTTTTGCTGAAAGGGAATAGATGAAGATATCCAAGAATATTGCTTCTTTTCAAGCTTGAACCTTTGGTCATGAAAGTCGTGTGACCCTATCTCCCTCACAGGACACATAGCATCTTGTCTAAGATAGTGGTTGCGACATTAGTCTAGCGTCAGAGGTAGAATGTCTGGCCATTTTCCCCTTGCTTTTTCTCATTTGGTGTGAATCAGTCTCTCTGCTATTGCTGGATTAGATACTAGGTGCAGGTGAGTCTGACTTAGTAACCTTTTACAGACAAGTTTTGTGTTTCATTCTCTCGCCTATCCTCCCACCTTATCTTTATGGATAGAGGTTCTTCCTTGACCACTAGCTAGTGTCCTGGTAGGAACTTAGCCTAAGGCCTGCTACATCTTCATGCTCAGTCTGTTAGGAAGTTAACAGGAGTCATCACTTTCATTCTTCACCTAGACCAAGTGCATTGACATTTTGTGAGTCATTAAACCAGTCAGGTTGATTTTAGGGTCTTCCTCCCTCCTAAGGATGAGTCTCTTATTAAAGGTCGAAGGTTTGTATTGCATGTAGGAACAAAGGAAAAAGAAATTATCGAATTTTATTTTTCCTTACTACAAACCTGAGACCTTTAAGTTACACTTCCCACCTCAACCACCACACCACACAAGTCCTAGGTTAAGCTTAAAGTGAAGGTTATGTTACAGGCTGTGTGGGTTGGGCCTAACCACAATCCTAGTTATAGCTACTACCCCGTTAAAAGTTACATCGGCTTTTCCAGTTTTGCTAAACTCATACTGCTATTAGAGGTATCAGATTTGCATTGTTAGAAAATGATAAATTTTGAGGTCATTTGTATTATTCCTAACTATAAAAACCGGAGTCCTTTACATAGGATAGATTATCAGTGAAGCTAAAGTATAAGGCTATTAATCTTTTATAATGAGGTGTAAACCGGTGGCTGGTAGTTACTACCGGGAGTGTGGAAGCCCCACCTTCTCACTTGCTTACTAAGTACTCATTCTGATTGCAGTTGGGACTGTCTAGGGGTTAGGTGATGACAGGAAAGTATGAGTAAGGGACTCAGGCTTGTATAATTAGGAAAATACAATTTTTTTTTTCCAAATTTGTCATTTCATCCAGCTCAAGTACAATCCTTTGTCCTATGCAGAGGAGACTCAGCCTTAGGTGAGAGAAAGTCCCTATTCCAACTGGCTGGAAACTTATCCCTGACTACCGAAACTTGGAGCCTTGTAAGTGGTGCAGATTTATGGTTCCTTACACCTCATACACTTGTCGTTTGACAATACCAGCAGGTCCACAGCCCGAGTAGGGTGTAGAGCAGAAGATCTTTGTGTTAGCTTTGAGGCATCTATATCTCAATGGGTTGCTTGGTTACAACACTTCTCTGTGTAGTAACAATGAGGCATATGTATTAATGTGTTTGCCTGGTTTTACACCACACCCCTTTTTAAGGACTATGGGAAATGGCATTTCTACACTATAAGAAAACAGGTACAAGGTAATTGGTGCTTACTTGCAAGCAAATCAATTCCAGCAAATAGGGTTTCCGATGCTGTATCCCAATAGAGGGGAAGATAAAAGGAAAATGAAAGGGCCAGTCAATCTTCCCTTTCATCCCAGTCTAACACATGACCTAAAATCTTGATTTGATGCTAATAGTCCTGTGAGAGGAGCCAAGGTAGCTATGGCTCCAGCAGTGTAGCTACTACAGATCCTAGTGGAAAGGTGTCGATTCCCACAGATAATGGGCAGTAAATGTGGTCTGTCGTTTCTAGATGCCTGCACGGACTACTTGCACCACAGAGAGATTCTTAAAGAATGCCGGTGTCATGATGACTCCTCTGACATCATGAGCTCTATCCTAAGTTCTCGCTGGGGCAGGAGGTGAAGGTGGCGAATGAGTACGGTCTCTAAACTCCCTTAACAAAGAGGAGATCGTATTTAGTCACCTTCCTCTTGACTTTCCCAGTGCTAACGAAGAGGTACTGTAAATGGGATCTTGTTGTTTGTGTATGTTTAAAGTAGCACCTCAGCACTCTCCTAGGACACACTATTAGCTGGTCAGTTTGGTCAGTTACTCTTAAAGTTTATGACCTAAAGCAAAGCAAATCTGAAATCAGGAACTGATGGATTCTGGGCTTTGGCTTCAAAGTCCGGGGTGAAGGAGTACGAGATCGATCTCCCGTGCTTGGTATGAGCAACGTTAAAGAATACCATGAAGCTCCCAAACCTATTTTAAGGAGACCAAGGTGAGCAAGACAACTGTTTTGAAGGTAAGGTTACTGTCTAAGGTAAGCCTCAACAGTTCATAGAGTTCCCTCTTAAGGGACTCCAAAAACCTGGGTAATATCTTCTGAAGGTGGTCTCGCCTCTATCAGAGGGCACGATTGATTCAGCCTGCTTCCATATAAACATCACTGAGGAGGGAGTGTAAACTCCTTTCAGCCTAAAGAACTGGCTCAAAGCTGAGTAATAGCCTTTCAATACTGATACTGAGCCGAGCTTCTTTCTTCGGAGGTGAAGTAAAATTCGGATATACATGAAATAGTGGTTCCAAGAGGTGAAACTCCCCTTCTACAACCTCAACCAAAGAGGATAGCCCACTCGACTTGGTACACAGAAGTTAAAGATTCTGGAGGTATCCTACTATCTGTCGCGCAACTTCGCATGAACAGCTTTCCTATGAGAGGCGATGTTGGGTAACCTTTGCGTGTGACGCTGTAGGGATTCCACTGAACTGTGGAATATCTAGGCAAGTAGAGGAAGCAAATCTCTTGGAGTATTTATCCGAAGAAGTAGAAGGACCGAGTGCTATTCTACTTTAGGCCATTCAGGTCTAAGAGAGTCAATAGAAAATGAGAGTGGGTGAGACTCAATTCAAGACACTCCTATCGGGTAGAACTGTGAAAACCACATCGATGTCGAGGCCACTCTATGGGTGCTGGAAGGCTGATCGAACGATCTCTCAGAGAGGTAGAGTTGAGCTCTGCTCACTTGTGAATTTCTAGTGCTAACTGGCAAAGATACAGGGAAATTGTACTGCCTTGTTTGTTTATATAATGTATGTCACTCCGGTGGAGCTGTCGCCCATCTGTGCCACCAAGTGCCTGGTTCAAGAGTGCAAAAATCTTGGAATGTGAGGAGAATCATGCGACATTCTCAGTCTGTCCATTGTCTCTACTCTAGGTGCTATAGGAGGTGGGCTCCCCATCCTTCCTTTGCAGCATCCGTGAACCACAGAAGTTTTGGGGAAACCAACAGAAGGTGCGAGCCCTCTGAAAGGTTTGTCTCGCCCCACCACCATTTCAGGTCAAGTCTGGAATCCTCCTCTATCGGAACTAAAGATAGAGGAGGGGGGCTGTCTTACGATCTATGTCTATATGTCTCTTTGATGAGACCGCAGGGGAAGACGACCATTCGGTACGAGACGTTCCAAGGAGGACAGATGATTCATCAACTTCTGCCAAGGCTGTACTGATAGATAAGGCTATTGAATGAAAGGATAACCACCCTACAGTGATGTCGATGTTCTTATCTGGGCAAAACAATAATTGTTTGGCTGTTATGAATGACCTCTTACGGTTCACTGCGATCCCTGGCTCGTGACAGAAAGAAAGAAGCCGGTCTCGGTGGAGAGGAAGGTTGTCCGTCATTATCCAGGAATAGGTCCAGGTTTTGCAGATGAGTGCTGTTGGTGTGTGCTTAGGTTGAAAATAAAGAAAAAACTCTGTTAAAACTTGCAGAGCTATTGAGCATATGAAGAAGTGAACTTTGCATTGGTATGCTCTGCTCGCTTATGTCACATTGTGGTACTTCCTGACGGCAGGTTGGATTGGGATCTGGAAGTACGCATCTTTCAGGCGATCCTCATAGTGAAGCCTAGTGGCTGACTGTGCCTGGAGTCTCCCTCCTGAATGAGGTTTACTGAACATACTTTCAAAGTTGCCCATATTTGCAGAACACACATTCAGGGTTGACAGGTCTATGACCATCCTCTGGCTTCTAGACTTCTCTACAAGAATGTCAGCTGAAGAAGACTGGAGAATCATCACTTCCCTGCGTTCACAAAATTCCTTGGACTGTGCTGAAGGTACTTTTGCATGTCCTTATTTTCTGTCCTATGTATACTTGGGAGTAACTAGGAGAGCGCTATAAGAGCTTAAGCTCACAAGTGGACCAGCTGAGGAAGGTGGCATGTAAATACACGAGAGCCCCAGTATTTGACTGCTGTAAGATGGCACCCCACCGGGTAAGTCTAAAATTTTAAAATGAGATTGCTAGTGAAGGTGCTCCCCTAGAAAAGCACTATGGCAAGCAGATGAGAGGGTGCACGGTCAATCATGAGTAGACAACAAGGTGTGTGAATAATTGCGAGCAAGCATCAATTGCAAGCTGAGAAGATAAGGTGGTGGCTACACCTAGTAGCTAGTCTAGGATTGCTCTAATGGGAGCGGGAACTGGTGAGGTGGAGCTACTGTAAGAGCGTGCGATCTTGAGCTGATGTCGTTTCAACAGAAGACAATGTTCATATACAGCTAAGGGAAAAGTCAAGTAGCATGATTTCTCCCACCGGGAAAGAAATGGTAGGAGAGAGTTATAATACTAATATTGATCGGTCACTCTGGACTAATTGACCAAATAGGGAAAAGTATGGGCAGTGGCTGTATTATCTTCTGACTGGCAGTGTGTCTAATGTCAGCTGACTAACTATGTGCCTGAGGACGAGGTAAGTGCAATGATCACACCAGGCAAACAGGGTCTTTTGGTCCCCTTCATAGGGTGACTCCAATCCTTTGGCCAAATCTTGTGCCCCTTCTTGTTCCTACCTGTCCTGGGAACCCAAGCTACAACAAAGCATTTGTTAGATTTAGTGTCCTACCCAGTGTTGCAGCGAGTCCGATTCCATCCCCTGTTTGCATCGGAATGAGGAGGAACCACCAGGGATGGAAAACTCGGACCTAGGACTGATGGAGGATTTGAGGAAGACTGTAGAGAAAGAGAGAGAGAGAGAGAGAGACAGCTTTGAGACTTGCCTAATCTTATCCTCAAGAAGAGCATATTTTTTAACTTCTTGAAGTTCTCCTAATGATAGAGCTTAACTCAATCCGAAAGGGAACCACAGTTAATTTGCTAACTTGTCATTCACCTACGATGAAGGATGTTCCGTTTCTAAATCTCGTCTTCTGGAACTCAAGGTAAGAATAGACCCTCGTACAGCAGTTTCCGTCTTTCAAAAGTGTCATAAAAAGGTTATATGCTTTGAGGTTGCACTCCAGTACGCTTCTTCATCAGCTATAATCTTGGAAGACCGGTGCTTCTCAAGAATCTGTCTGATATTATCGCTGGTTTGCTGTAATCAATTGCATTGCCTGTAATCCCGTACAGACATTCTAGAGGTAACTATATCTCTCCCCTTGGTGAGAGTGACTGGGCTGGTGTTGGGCTAGGTAGCGATACAAATATGTCTCATACTGTCTTCACCTGGAGAAGAACAAAGATGAGAAGGACTGCTCCCAGTGCCCCTTCTAGAAATAGGTCTGGAGCGTGAGTCATGTTATTCCTGGAAGCTCAGGAATCTCATCTTATCTGCAAGAAGATTTTTTCTTCGTACCTGACTGAAGATTCTTACTTTCTCTGATGCTTATGCCCTCTGAGAAAGGGAGGAGGAGTTTCTTGTAAACCTCCCATCCTCCAAGGTGTCAGGGAACTCATGATCTATATGAAATTTGTTCCGTTACAAGGAGACTGAAGACTTCCTCTATGGGGAGCTCTTTGATTCTGAGGGGAGAGGGGCCATGAGGTCGATCCAAATTTAATCTGGGACAGTCAGTAATTGTCACTAGAAAAAATTAACTTTAGGTGATCTCAGGTCATAATTATGAGTGCGTTTGTGAGAGGTGTATGTGGTAACCCACCTGTTCCAAATTCATAACAGACTAAGCAAGCACTACCACAACAGGTTCAGGAGAGGTATTGTTGTCTAGTGGAAACAGATAGAGTTCATTCAATCGAGCATTCAGGAGAGCTAATCTGAGCGAGCGTGGTAACCCACCTGTTCCAAACCCCTAACAGATAGTGCCCGGGCTGTAGCAAGTGCTGGCTATTAAGCATCCTACTCCCAACAGGGTCAGGCATGAAGGGATTGTCTAGTGGAAACAGGAGTCAAACCACATCCACGCTCAGAAGAGTCAATACATTCGGGTGAATGTGCACGGCCATGCCTGCGCATGTGTTGAGAGAAATATTGCTCGCTAACAAAGATCCTTGTGAGAATCTCGGACGCAAGCGTTATGCATGCACGTGGTAACTCGACTGTTTCCAAGCTCTTACAGGTTTAGCATATGTCAGCGAATCACGTGGCTGGTAGTGCTCGCTTGTTACAAGCCCTACTACTGCAGCTCAAATGAGGAGGGGTTGTTCAGTGAGGACCTAATTGTGCATCCCTGAAGGAGGGCGTAGAAAGCATGCTTAACACTAAAGCATATTTGTAACCTATGTGGGGAGAGCACGCTAAAGAAATCATGCGAAAAACTGTGAGATCGTATGAATTGTGTATAATTCAATTGCCTATCTTGTGATATACAACATGATTGGGTCAAAGGCTGAGGTCACAAAAAAAAAAATTAAAAAGTAATTTTGCTATACTGGGATAAATTTTTACTTGATTTGCATAAAATTCAATTGCCTATCTTGTGATATACAATATGATCAAGGTCCCAAAATGACGAAAGCTGTCTTTTTGCTATATCTTGGTCAGTTTTTATCTGATTTGCATGAAACTAGTGCCAAAATGTGCAGGATTCAATTGTATCTTATTATATAACATGATATAGTGATGTTATTATCCTTGTTAGGGGTTGAGGTTAAAAGGTCAGCGGGGTCAATGAACTTGCAAAATTGCAGGTTTCATCAGTACGCGGCTATTTTTATTCACTTTGTTTGCATAACAAAGACAATATCATTAGATTTTGTGAGTGATTGGGTTAAAAGTTACTAAAAAGTAAAAAATGTCTATTTGCTATATTGTTGTTAATTTTTTTCTGATTTGATAAAACTAGTGTTAAAATGTGCATAATTCAATTGCCTATCTTGTGACACGTATGATCAAGGTCAAGATCCCATAAAGATCAAAGCGGTCGTTTTGCTATTATCATGGTAATTTTTATCCTATTTGTATGAAACTAGTGTCAAAATGTGCAAAATTCAGTTGCCTGTCTTGTGATATACAACATGATATAGTGATATTTCCTTTGTTAGCGGTTGGGGTTCCAAGGTCAGCGAGGTCAATGAATTTGCAAAATTGCAGGTGTCGTCATTACGCGGCCATTGTTATCCACTTCGTTTGCATAGCAAAGACAATTTGATTAGATTTTGGGAATGATTGGATTAAAGGTCAAATAAATCTTTTTTTTTTTTTTTTTTACTAAAGCGTGGTTAATTTTTTTTAGATTTTCATTAAACTAGTGCCAAAAGGTTACCAAATCAATTGCCTGATATACATGATCAAGGTTACAAAAAGGTAAAAAATGTGTTTTTGCTATATCGTGGTCAATTTCTATCCGATTTGCATGAAACTAGTGGCAAAATGTGCAGAATTCCCCTATCTTGTGATATACATCATGATATCGTGCAGGTTTCGTCTTACGCGGCTATTGTTATTCAATTTATTTGCATAACCATGGTAACAAATCTGGCGTTGGCGAAGGTATGCGCTCTACCGAGTGCCCGTTCTAGCTTATTTATTACTTTTCTCATAATATAGATTGTATATTTCCTTTCCTCACTCAGCTATCTTCCCTGTTGGAGCCAAATGATATGTTTAATCCTGCTTTACCAACTAGTGTTGTAGCTTAGCTATTAGTAATAATAATAATAATAATGATAATAATGATATAATCCACATCTTTTATTCAACTTAAAAGTAACTGCGTTCTTTTTCTTAAGCTATTATCATAAGAATTTTACAACTCATTAAGAATTGCATCCAGTCATAAGGATTGAGAAGGTAACTCTTACATTTAGGGTACCATAGGTTTTTTTTTTCCGTAAAATAGCCATTTCTATACAATTTTTAAAACCTCCTAAGATTTTCCTCTCGAGTCCATGGAATTTATATCACTGAAGACTTTTATATACCTACAAGATATCTTTTGAGACTTTTAAACAAAATTTTTCATCTGAAAATTTTGATTTTTCTCTTTCCATTACCAAAAGTTTCCCTCAAAAATTTATTCTATCCTTTAATTTCGGATATTATAAATATCTTTAAGTGATGTCTCTTTAACAAGGTTTGTCATGTTATACTGTATACAGAATGTTCGTGAAATCAGTATATCAAATCCAACCATGAAGAAGTGATTTTATGAATATAGTTCCTTTAACTTATAGTTTTGGTATTGAATCAAAACTATAATTATTCATATTTTATCTTAGTTTTCAGACACATTATTTTCAGTTACCAGGTTTGGGGTCTGTGCTTTTACTAGTGTTGGGTATGAAAAATCCTTTGAAATTTTCTTCACATTGCTAGTACTGCAATTTAGGTCAATCTTTATGTCAAATCCATTCCTATTAAAATACTAAGTCTCTATTCATATTTATATCTATGGGCACATGTTGAAATGAGTTCTTGGAGTCATTCTTTTCTGATTGAAACAAATTCTATTGTTAGATTTTCTTCATTAGCTTATCTACATTACTGACATCCTCTCGCTTTGTCTCACACAAAGATGAAGGTTTAAGAATAAAACATGCAGCCCAATGGTGCCGAGTCAGGTAGGCACGAGTTCAGTGGTATTGCTGATAGCAAGGTATATAGAATAACATATACCTTGGCTGATAGAACACTTACCAGACCTTATGCTCCGTGTCCTGTAGCTACCAGGGTCTATTTTTCTTATCATTTCCTTTTCATCGTCCTGTTGCTTATTTTTTTGTGTTTCAAAAGGACACTGTCTACTGCCTTCTCCATACCATTGTAATAATTTGCTATAAACATTGATAAAAAGGTCGAGTCAAAAGAATCTATCGTAATTATTGTAGTAAACAATATATCGCAGTAACAAATATGCATAGCTGGTTCTGTTTTTAGATATGTCCAGACGTTATCTCGCTAATACAAAAATAAGGGGAATTTTGATAAAATGCTTCAAACAGGGATTTATGAATGTCATGCAAAGCTGTGGGAACATTTTCGGAATTTTACATTTTCCTGGCTGAATCATTGCTCAACTAGACAATTTTCTAAGTTAGGTTAGATTAGTGAAGGTTATTTTGGAGAGGTCAATAGTAGTGGATCAGTGGAATAAAGATGCTATATTATTCCTAAGCCGGACAAACACGCATTCTACTTGACAAGTGGGAGGAATCTTAACCTTCGTAAATATAATACGGTAGGTCGGATACTACGTGAAATTAACAAAAATCTAGATTATCCTCGCGTAGAATGTGTTGTTTTAACAAGTTGAGGACACAACCCCGTGGACTTCACCTACTTATATAGGCCTAACTACTACCAAAGTTATTATATGAATAGGGTAAAGATAAATTCTGCACTTGGAAAAAAATTAATATTCCAATCATTCCAACCTAATTAGCTTGCCCCATTCATTGTATAAAGGGAACGTACCATGACTTTTATCACTTACTCATTAACATTTTATAAATCATAATGAATTAATCATCACAGAGAAAATTTTCTAATTTTATCTAATTTTCTGTTTGGCACTTACTGAGATCGACTGGTTATGTGGAAGATTATGGCCTCAGTATTTGATAATTATCTCTCGTTTGTCAGTATGTTGTTGTATATTTGTATTATACAAGGATCTTTTAATTTTGCATTATGCACTATTACAAGAACCCTTTCTCACTATTCATGGCCATTAAAATGTTTTCTTCACTTATGATATCTTAATCATCCAAGTTCTTTAAAGACCAATTGCTAATTCAGATGAATGGATTTGTATTGTCTTTCCAATGGATATTTTGAAATACAGTATATAAAGAATACAAAACTTATCGAATTACATAGGGGCAGGCATTTTATTTTTAAAGATATGCCTAATTACATAACGTACTACTTTTTCATAATTTAGTTAACTGTAAGAAAATCAGTTTGGAAATACAGATCTTGTTGTATGCAAAATTACTTTTACAGAGCCATTTAACTGCTAATCAGATAAATCATCGCATCTGTGGCCATCTATCAACAGTGGTAGAATACAGTGCTGGCCTGCCATTTTCAAGGTCTTGGGTCCTAGTCTCAATTAATGTAAACCTAATCAACCAAGATGTAAATGGGCACTGGTACAATGACGGTGGCGAAAGTTTGGAGAGAAAGAGGTCTACTTGTTTACTCCACAACTGCATAATGATTCTGTCTTTCATCACTAGAAAATTAAAATTGCTATGAATAATATTTAGCTTTTAACTGTGCTTTTAAATTCTCAAGCTCTCGGTATGAGGTTGAATGGATTTCATTCTGAACTTGAATGTAGAGGGAAAAGAAAAAGAATAAATGATGTAAACGAAAGAATGAAAATGTAAAAAAATATTTTATGCTTTTCAAACTTGATATTCATCGAAGACTCATAATTGTAATCCGATAAATATAGATAGATTATTGATTAGATTATATAGAGGGCCCATTAGAGAGATAGGGAGGAGGGGATGGGTAACGACGAGTCTGATAATCGATCTCTTTTGGTCAAAGAAGGATCAAGTTGGTAATTGGAACTATTATAGTACCGTCGATGTGATGGAAGCAGCGTGACAAGACAAAACTGCAGAGGGAGAGATAAGACGAGGCGGAGGAGAGAGAAGAGGAAGATAAATAATTCCGATGTTGAAATAGAAGAAAAACAGGCAGAAATTTTGTGGGTAAAGAATAATAGTTACATCGCCAGTGATAATGTATTTCTCTGAAAGACTAATAAATTCTTTAGTTTTAGTGATTGAATTTGATTTGAAATAATGATTAAACTTGTGTGGGTAACCACACCCACACATTATCTTCATCAGCCGTTGATTGTCCATTGCAAGACAAAGGCTTAAGACATTTCCTTCCACTCCCGTCTGTCTTTCATGTTTCTATGCTAGTCTATACCGGCAAATTTTCTTTCGCCGACCCAATGTCTTCTCCTCCTTCCCCAGGTTCGTTTCCAATCTCTAGGGACCCATTGTATCATTCATAATGACCATCTATTATCTGTCATTCTCATTATATGTCTTTCCCATGTCCATTTCTTTCTCTTACACGTTGTTAGAATATCCTCTACTTGGGCTTTAAGTGTCAGATGCACAAGTTGATACTGGTAGGACCATCTTTGTGTATGTACAGCATATATATGTATATGTATGTATATATACATAAATATAAACATATATATATATATATATATATATATATATATATATATATATATATATATATATGCATATATGTATATATATGCATATATGTATATATATGCATATATGTATATATATGCATATATGTATATATATGCATATATATATATATATATATATATATATATATATATATATATATATATATATATATATATATATATGTATATATATATGTATATATATATATATATATATATATATATATATATATATATATATATATATATATATATATATATATACATGCATATATGTATGTACATATATATACAGTATATATATATATATATATATATATATATATATATATATATATATGCATATACATATATATATATATATATATATATATATATATATATATATATATATATATATACATATACTGTATGTATATATATATGCATATATATACATATATATATATATATATATATATATATATATATATATATATATTCTATATACATACTGTATGTATATATATATATATATATATATATATATATATATATATATATATATATATATATATATATGTACTGTCTGTATATATGCATATGTATATATATATACACACACACATACACACATTTATGTGTGTATGTACAGTGTGCACGCGTGAGTGTTAAATGAGACTTGTGTTAACGTGTAACTCAGATTTATATTCTTTATCCACAAAATGAATGAAAATAAAATTTTGAAATGTCAGCAATCTAATTCATTTATTCCATCTTTTCGGACTTTTAAAAGAATGAAAAAAAAAAAAACGAAAATCTTAGTAACGCTGTAAGTTCTTTCTGTGTATGTATAGAACGATAGTTAGGTAAATATTTATTATACCCACAAAAGAAAAAGAAAAACACTTGATTAGAGTTAGTACTTATGTCATCATATTAATGAAGCACCAGACACTGGACTGCTTGACCTATACAGCTGGTGATGTGTGTGAATTCTCTATGTACCCCAGTGTATATTTGTATGTTGCGCGCATCTGTGTATGTATATCTATAAGGATTTTTCAATTATTTCCCGCTTGATAATCTTCCTAGGATCTTTGAAATGTTGCTTGGCAACATATCAACTGGGGACGTCGTGTGGGAAGGTGAAAGTTCTTAGACATTGATGGGTACCCCTCCATCGATCTCACTCTTGTGCGTGGCTGTCTTCTGATTGATGGGGGAATGTAATTTGACTCCTGTTGAATGTTTTAGGTCGGCTTATGTAGGGCGATGCTCACTGTTTCAGCCTAAGCCAGCCATATTTTCTTTCCTTGTGAACGATCTGGTTCTGTCAGTCCATTCTTTGTGGAAGGGGGTTCGTTCGTGGATATCGACGGTAATGTTGGTACGAGGTCTATAGATATAAGCTGGTGCTGGTGTATAGCCGCTTGATTTATTCCTTACAAGTTGTCTTATTCAATTTAGCTCGGCGTGTAAATCCTTCCTGGATGTGGTTTGTGAATGCTGTCTTATCGTAAGAACTTAACTAGGACTTTTTGCATTCATGACGGCATTCACCTTTTACGTTCAGTCATCTTGATTTTTGTATGTACCCTTGTTTTTTATTGTTCTGTTGACTGTTTCTTTGTAAAATTTAGTACCAAAATTCACCCTAGTATATCAACTAATCCTTTTGTCAATTATCATTATTGTTTTGCGTCCTTATGTCATCATTGTACCATCCATAGATTTTTTTCTCGGGTATAGATAAGGGATTATTAGATATGCTGCATATGTATGTATACTCGATATAGTATTATGTTAATTGTTTTCCTAGACTGGAATGTTTGTGAGGAGGCTTTACACATCGGTCCTTTCTCGTTCAATAAGTCAATTAACTCCACTGATGATTCCAATGAGAGGGAGCCAGGTATACGGGGGATAAGTATCTCATTCAAGGCTCATGGTGGTAGATTTTATGGGTCTTCCCAGTACCATAACAGTAACCTGGCCCAATGTATCTTATAATTTTATGAAATTTGGTGGTATTCTGATGATATATATATATATATATATATATATATATATATATATATATATATATATATATATATATATATATATATGTATATATATGTATGTATATATATAGATATATAGATACATATATAGGCTATATATATATATATATATATATATATATATATATATATATATATATATATGTATGTATGTATGTATGTATGTGTGTATATATATTATATGTACAGTATATATGGGCATATATATATATGCATACACATATATATATATATATATATATATATATATATATATATATATATATATATATATTTATATATATATATATATATATATATGTATATACAAATATATATACATACTGTATGTGTGTGTAAAATTATGTATTGTCTTAGGATGTTAAAAACCTCTCTCATTCGTATATATTTGAATATAGTATATATATATATATATATATATATATATATATATATATATATATATATATATATATATATATATATATATATATATATATATATATAATATATATGCATATACAATATATATATATATATATATATATATATATATATATATATATATATATGTGTATATGCATTTATACACATACCACAAACACATAAATACACATATATATATTTATATATATATACATGTATGTGCTTATTAATATTATTATTATTTTTATTATAAGCTAAACTACAACCCTAGTTGGATAAGTAAGATGCTATAATCCCAAGGGCTCCACCAGGGAAAAATAGCCCTGTGAAGGAAGGAAACAAGGAAATAAAGAAGCTATAAAAAATTGATGAACAATTAAAATGAAATATTTTAAGAACAGTTACAACATTAAATTAGATCTTCCATATATAAATTATGAAATTTTCCAAAAAAACAAACAAGAAGAGAAATAAGATAGAATATTGTGCCAGAGTGTACTCTCAAGCAAGAGAACTCTATCCCAACACAGTGGAAGACCATGGTACAGAAGCTATGGCACTACCCAAGACTGGAGAACAATGGTTTTATTTTAGTGTGTCCCTCTCCTAGAAGAGCTGCTTGCCATAGTTAAGGAGTCTTTTCTCCCGCACTAAAAGGAAAGTAGCAGCTGAACAATTACAGTGCAGTAGTTAACCCCTTTGAGAAGAAGAATGGTATGGTAGTCTCAGTGTTTGTCAGGTGTATGAGGACAGAGGAGAATGGAAAGAATCGGCCAGGCTATTCGATGTATACGTAGGCAAAGGAAAAATGAGCCGTAACTAAGGAGAGGGATCCAATGTAGTGCTGGTGCCCTGGCCAACCTGCTACTTATCTATATACTGCATGTATATATGTTGTATATGCATATGTATTCCGTGATTGCGCGAGTGTTCGTGTATATATACCAACGAGCTCAGTGGTGAAAGTAAAACTCGGGATGAACTATGATTAAAGAAAACTACTTTTGCTATTGGAAACTGAATGGCGGTGAAAAATTAAACCTGTTGCGGTATTACTATCACTATTATTAATTATATATTGCAGCAAAGAACAACGCACTTTTCTACCGTTGGTCTGACAAATTAGTCTCCGAAAGGAAATCCATTTCAAGTTTACGAACCGAAACCTTAACAAGGCTCGTGTCGATTCATAACACGCCGAGGTGAATGAACACAATAGCAAGGCAAAATCCTCAGGTAGAAAGCAATCACTTGCCTGTCGACACCTGTCATCACTCGGCGATCTTGTCATCACTTGGACCCTGCTCCCTCACCTCGCTATAATCTCTTATACCTTCACCTGACCAATCACCCTCCCACTATAGAAAGGCCTTGAGTTAAGATCAAGCCCCAGAGACGTTCCACAAAGAGGCCTTTATTTTCCACTTTCTTAATCCTGGATTTAGCGTCAGCTTTTGTATCGGGAGCGCGTCTCAGAGAGGGATGGGAAATTATTCATTACCTGGAGCTTTTCCTCCCTTAATTTGAAATAATAATACTGTAATACATGTAAAACACACACACACACACACACACACACACACACACACACATATATATATATATATATATATATATATATATATATATATACTGTATATAGAAATACACATTAGATATATACATATATGCATACATATATAAAAGCATATACACAAACTGTATATATATATATATATATATATATATATATATATATATATATATATATATATATATATATATAAAGTGTGTATAAATTTGTTTGTGTATTTAATCCCTACCACATTCATGCTAAAGACTTCGATTCGAAGGTTAAACCCGTTCAGCACGAAACCTTGATTTTTATCCTCGCACACAGAGAAGACCTCTCAAGACCTTATCAGTACCTTTACAGGGCAGCGTATTCACCTCGAATTTTCCAGGAGAGACTCGCTTCTTATATGTCAAGTTCAGTCCAATTTAAAACCTCTGCTACTACTGTATATCTATCGAGTATTTTAAGTCTTTATTCCTTCATATCTCAAACTTCATAGAGCATGTGACGTCATTGCACATCATGAGGAGCACTGTAGGGGTGACTGAAGGTGTTATACAGCTTACCTTGGGCACCCCTTTTTATGTTTTATACTTTTTAGTGCAGCTACTGCGGTTTTCCCCCAAAACTCCAAACACTAATTAAATATTTCATGGCAACAGTTTTAGTGTTAATCTTTCTCATTCTTTTTCAACAACCACACAATGTGATTGTGAATACCTGGAGTATCGTGTGTTCTCTTGCTAAAGCTCTTGTGCAAATGTTCTAAAAATTAGAAATATCCTATGGGCTGGCTTCAAATGTCAAATAAATCGTACAAAATTCTAACTGCCATTGGGCGGTATTCATAAAGAAAAGGATATGCTTATACTTGCAAAATATGAAAGAAATCCTTTTACTTGTATTCATAAACATTTCAAGCAAAAGCTTCTACTTTTAGAGCAAAAGCATATCCTTATAATCACATAAAAGTAAATGGTTATACATAAAGAAGGCCCTTTACTTCATATAAAGAGCATATGCTTCGAAAAAGCTGAGTCTGGTCAGTAGCAGACTGCAGTTCGAAGAGAAAGGTTGTTCAGTCTGATTCTCAGCACGATGGCAGATTTTGTGGATGTGAGGCATGTTAAACAATACATGCCCCGTTTACCCACACTTGATCGTGATTTCAAGATGTTATTCCGTTTTGAAGAACAAAATGTACAGTGGCTTGCAGACAGATATCTTGTCCACACCTGGAATCTCGATGAAATATCAAGGTTAAGCCATAACTTGGTGATATGCATTTTACATTTGCTTTTGCATGTATAAACAGTTGGGAGAATATGAAGGCTGCTGTATTTAGGGATGTATGTATGTACAAACAGTATATATGTATGTATGTATATATATATATATATATATATATATATGTGTGTGTGTGTGTGTGTGTGTGTACAGTACATGCAAATATACTGTATTCATATAATATATAAATATAGTTTATATATATATATTATATATATGTAAATGTATGATATATTTATATATATATATATATATATATATATATATATATATATATATTATATATACGTTATATGTATATGTATATGTATGTATATATTATTTATATGTTTATGTATGTATATATGTCTGTGTATAAATATGTATATATATACATTGTATAAATATACATATATACACAGAATATTCATATACTGCAAAAGCTTATATACATGCATGGATATACACATATATAAACTATATATATATATATATATATATATATATATATATATATATATATATATATATATATCGATTCGTACCAGAAATAGATTGTTCTAAATCCCAAACCTGAAATAATTTAGCTGAAATCAACTATTTAAATTTGGTTTACTTTGAACCTCAATTACCCTTCGCCCTTCGTCCGGGTATCTCAAAGTTTCTTTCAAACTGCAAAGTTGAGTGTTTAGCGTCTTCAAAACTTTTCAACTCAAATCCATAAATCAAATCACGTAGTTTATTATTATTATTATTATTATTATTATTATTATTATAATTAATATTTTGTTATCATTATTATTATTATTATTGTTGTTTTTGTTGTTATAAAACAAGAATGGAATTTTTCGCGAATCATAAAAGAATTCGGAAGTAAATCTTGGATTTCCAAATGGCTTCAGAAGAAATAGCCATAGACTTAGCATGGAATTCTGAATGCCTCTAGAATGGATTCTCAGAACGGTATCGGAAGAAAACTTTCCCGGATTTCCAAATGGCTTCAGAAAAAATAGTCACAGACTTAGCCTGGAATTCTGAATGCCTCCAGAATGGAATCTCAGAACGGTTTCGGTAGAAAACTTTCCCGAATTTTCAAAAGTCTTCAAAGGACATAGCCGTATACTAAACATGGATTTCTGCATGACTCCAGAACTGAAATTTCCAGGAGCAGTCCTGAACAACTCCTCCCCGAGCTTCAAATGACTTCTGAAGAACTGATCATTTTTTCAAACGTAGCCTGCAACACCTCACATGATCTGTATGTAGCTGGCAAATTCTAACCAAGGAATTGCACATCAATAGGAGTAAGAGGAAATGAGTTGATGACTGGGTGAAGGATTTCACTTAACTCACAGAGATCGCGTTCTGGCGGAATAGGAAGCTGCCGGTAAGAATTATGTGTTACATCTTCGGAACACCATCAACTGCAGATGGTTTTGGTTGCTGCCGAAGTTGCCAATCGTTAGTTTTATATCGCCCGACCTATAGAAAGACACGGGATCTTCAGTTGGCAGCTGAGCTTTGAAGATCATAATGTATGCGCCTTGAAGGATCCTTTGCTTGGGCTTTTGCAACTATGTCTTATTAAAGGAGACTCTTGGAAAAAGTACGAGGCTTTGTATCGGTGCAAAAACGGATTGCGGGGAATGAGGATGGAGGCAAAATGGTTCAACTGAACAGTGAGTGATGTGTAGTTCTTCAACAAGATTGTCCCAAAATTTGCCATTGAAGTAAGGACATATCCAGACAACATTGGTAAATATATATGTTGCTCGTCATTTACTTTGGCATGATAGTGTATGCGAAGAAATCGATAGTATTCATCTTTTTACTCATTGCCCAGATAGGTGAAGAATAAATGCCTTCGATTTCCCTGAGGAATCTGACGAAGTGAGGACTCGCGGCCCTGAAATCTCTTTTGAAATGTAGAAGGACACTGACGAACTAAGGAAAAGAGATGATGAAATCTCGAAAGAAACAGATAATCTAATGAAAGAAGATCTTGAAAACTAGAAGACAGGAGAGAACAGTGAAGAGGAGCCTCTAATGCCAGAGGTAAGATACCTAAAAATAGAGAGCCTCTAATGCTAGAAGTAAGGCACCTCGAAATATAGATCGAAGACCCTTTAATGCTAAAAGTATGGACCCTAGGAATATATGTCAAAGAACTAATAATACTAGAAGTGTGGGTGCTAAAGAGAGAGGTCAAAGAACTTCTCATGTTAAAGGTGTAGGAGCTACAATGAGAGGTCAATAAACTTCTAATGCTTGAGGTAAGGGAGCTGAAAAGAGGTCAAAGAACTTCTAATGCTAGAGGTGTGGGAGCTAAAAAGAAGTCAAAGAACTTCTAATGCTATAGGTATGGGAGCTAAAAAGATGTCAAAAAACTTCTAATGCTAGAGGTGTGGGAGCTAAAAAGAGGTCAAAGAACTTCTAATGCTAGAGGTGTGGGAGCTAAAAAGAAGTCAATGAACTTTTAATGCTAGAGGTGTGGGAGCTATAAAGAGGTAAAGACCTTCTAATGCAAGGGGTGTGGGAGCTATAAGAGGTCAAAGAACTTCTAATGCAAGGGGTGTGGCAGATAAAAAGAGGTCAAAGAACTTCTAATGTAAGGGGTGTGGGAGCTAAAAAGAGGTCAAAGAACATCTAATGCAAGTGGTGTGGGAACTAAAAAGACGTCAAAGAACTTTTAATGCAAGGGGTGGGGGAGCTAAAAAGAGGTCAAAGAACTTCTAATGCAAGGGGGGGGGGAGCTAAAAAGTGGCCAAAGAACTTCTAATGCAAGGGGTGTGGGAGCTAAAAAGAGGTCAAAGAATTTCTAATGCAAGGGGTGTGGTAGCTAAAAAGTGCTCAAAGAACTCCTAATGCAAGGGGTGTGGGAGCTGAAAAGAGGTCAAAGAACTTCTAATGCAAGGGGTGTGGAGCTAAAAAGAGGTCAAAGAACTTCTAATGCAAAGGGTAAGAGAGCTAAAAAGAGGTCAAAGAACTTCTAATGCAAGGGGTGTGGGAGCTAAAAAGAGGTAAAAGAACTTCTAATGTAAGGGGTGTGAGAGCTAAAAAGAGGTCAAAGAACCTCTAATGCAAGGGGTGGGGGAGCTTAAAAGTGGCCAAAGAATTTCTAATGCAAGAGGTGTGGGAGCTAAAAAGAGGTCAAAGCACTTCTAATGCAAGAGGTGTGGAAGCTAAAAGGAGGTCAAAGAACTTCTAATGCAAGGGGTGTAGCAGCTAAAAAATGGTCAAAGAACTTCTAATGCCAGGGGTAGGGGGGCTAAAAAGAGGTCAAAGAACTTTTAATGCAAGGGGTGTGGGAGCTAAAAATTGGTCAAAGAATTTCTAATGTAAGGGGTGTGGTAGGTAAAAAAAGCTCAAAGAACTCCTAATGCAAGAGGTGTGGGAGCTAAAAAGAGGTCAAAGAACTTCTAATGCAAGGGGTGTGGAGCTAAAAAGAGGTCAAAGAACTTCTAATACAAGGGGTGTGGGAGCTAAAAAGAGGTCAAAGAACCTCTAATGCAAGGAGTGTGGGAACTAAAAAGAGGTCAAAGAACTTCTAATGCAAGGGGTGTGGGAGCTAAAAAGAGGTCAAAGAACTTATATTGTAAGGGGTGTGGGAGCTGAAAAGGAGGTCAAAGAACTTCTAATGCAAGGGGTGGGGAGCTAAAAAGAGGTCAAAGAACTTTTAATGCAAGGGGTTTGGGAGCTGAAAAGTGGTCAAAGAACTTCTAATGCAAGGGGTGTGGTAGCTAAAAAGAGCTCAAAGAACTTCTATTGCTAGGGGTGTGAGAGCCAAAAAGAGGTCAAAGAATTTCTAATGCTAGAGGTTTGGGAGCTAAAAAGAAGTCAAAGCACTTCTAATGCTAGAGGTGTGGGAGCTAAAGAGAGGTCAAAGAACTTCTAATGCTAGAGGTGTGGGTGCTGAAAAGAGGCCAAAGAACTTCTAATGCTACAGGTGTGGGAGCTAAAAAGAGGTCAAAGAACTTCTAATGCAAGAGGTGTGGGAGCTATAAAGAGGTCATAGAACTTCTAATGCTAGAGGTGTGGAGCTAAAAAGTGGTCAACGAACTTTTAATGCAATGGGTGTGGGAGCTAAAAAGAGGTCAAAGAACTTCTAATGCAAGGGGTGTGGGAGCTAAAAAGAGGTCAAAGAACTTTTAATGCAAGGGGTGTGGGAGCTAAAAAGAGGTCAGAGAACTTTTAATGCATAGGGTGTGGGAGCTAAAAAGAGGCCAAAGAACATCTAATGCAAGGGGTGTGGTAGCTAGAAAAGAGGTCAAACAACTTCTAATGCAAGGGGTGTGGGAGCTAAAAAAAGGTCAAAGAACTTCTAATGCAAGGAGTGGGGGAGCCAAAAAGAGGTCAAAGAACTTCTATTGCAAGGGGTTTGGGAGCTGAAAAGTGGTCAAAGAACTTCTAATGCAAGGGGTGTGGTAGCTAAAAAGAGGTCAAAGAACTTCTATTGCAAGGGGTGTGGGAGCCAAAAAGAGGTCAAAGAATTTCTAATGCTAGAGGTTTAGGAGCTAAAAAGAAGTCGAAGCACTTCTAATGCTAGAGGTGTGGGAGCGAAAGAGAGGTCAAAGAACTTCTAATGCTAGAGGTGTGGGTGCTGAAAAGAGGCCAAAGAACTTCTAATGCTACAGGTGTGGGAGCTAGAAAGAGGTCAAAGACCTCCTAAAGCAAGGGGTGTGGGAACTAAAAAGAGGTCATAGAACTTCTAATGCTAGAGGTGTGGAGCTAAAAAGTGGTCAAAGAACTTCTAATGCAATGGGTATGGGAGCTAAAAAGAGGTCAAAAAACTTCTAATGCAAGGGGTGTGGGATCTAAAAAGAGGTCAAAGAACTTCTAATGCAAGGGGTGTGGGAGCTAAAAAGAGGTCAAAGAACATTCAATGCATAGGGTGTGGGAGCTAAAAAGAGGTCAAAGAACATCTAATACAAGGGGTGTGGGAGCTAAAAAGAGGTCAAATAACTTCTAATGCAAGGGGTGTGGGAGCTAAAAAGAGGTCAAAGAACTTCTAATGCAAGGGGTGGGGGAGCCAAAAAAAAGTCAAAGAACTTCTAATGCAAGGGGTGTGGGAGCTAAAAAGTGGTAAAAGAACTTCTAATGCAAGGGTTGTGGAAGCAAAAAGGAGGTCAAAGAACTTCTAATACAACGGGCTCAGGAGCTAAAAAGTGGTAGAAGAACTTCTAATGCAAGGGGTAGGGGAGCTAAAAAGAGGTCAAAGAACTTCAAATGCAAGGGGTGTGGGAGCTAAAAAGAGGTCAAAGAACTTCTAATGCAAGGGGTGTGGGAGCTAAAATGAGGTCAAAGAACTTCTAATGCAAGGGGTGTGGGAGCTAAAAAAAAGGTCAAAGAACTTCTAATGCAAGGGGTGTGGGAGCTAGAAAGAGGTCAAAGAACTTCTAATGCAAG
The DNA here is from genome assembly GCF_036898095.1 of Palaemon carinicauda. Lineage (NCBI taxonomy): Eukaryota > Metazoa > Arthropoda > Malacostraca > Decapoda > Palaemonidae > Palaemon > Palaemon carinicauda. Next base: position 110,911,856 of record NC_090728.1, on the reverse strand, counting down.
GGGTGGGTGAGCTAAAAAGAGGTAAAAAAACTTCTCATGCAAGGGGTCTAGGAGCTAAAAAGTGGTCAAAGAACATCTAATGCAAGGGGTGTGGTAGCTAAAAAGAGGTCAAAGAACTTCCAATGTAAGGGGTGTGGGAGCTAAAAAAAGGTTAAATAACTTTTAATGCAAGGGGCGTTGGAGCTAAAAAGAGGTCAGAGAACTTTTAATGCATAGGGTGTGGGAGCTAAAAAGAGGTCAAAGAACTTCTAATGCAAGGGGTGTGGGAACTAAAAAGAGGTCAAAGAACATTCAATTCATAGGGTGTGGGAGCTAAAAAGAGGTCAAAGAACATCTAATACAAGGGGTGTGGGAGCTAAAAAGAGGTCAAATAACTTCTAATGCAAGGGGTGTGGGAGCTAAAAAGAGGTCAAAGAACTTCTAATGCAAGGGGTGGGGGAGCCAAAAAAAAGTCAAAGAACTTCTAATGCAAGGGGTGTGGGAGCTAAAAAGTGGTAAAAGAACTTCTAATGCAAGGGTTGTGGAAGCAAAAAGGAGGTCAAAGAAATTCTGATACAACGGGCTGAGGAGCTAAAAAGTGGTCGAAGAACTTCTAATGAAAGGGGTGGGGGAGCTAAAAAGAGGTCAAAGAACTTCAAATGCAAGGGGTGTGGGAGCTAATAAGAGGTCAAAGAACTTCTAATGCAAGGGGTGTGGAAGCTAAAATGAGGTCATAGAACTTCTAATGCAAGGGGTGTGGGAGCTAAAAAAAAGGTCAAAGAACTTCTAATGGAAGGGGTGTGGGAGTTAGAAAGAGGTCAAAGAACTTCTAATGCAAGGGGTGGGTGAGCTAAGAAGAGGTCAAAAAACCTCTCATTCAAGGGGTCTAGGAGCTAAAAAGTGGTCAAAGAACATCTAATGCAAGGGGTGTGGGAGCTAAAAAGAGGTCAAAGAACTTCCAATGTAAGGGGTGTGGGAGCTAAAAAAAGGTTAAAGAACTTGTAATGCAAGGGAAGTGGAGTTAAAAAGAGGTCAAAGAACTTCTAATGCAAGAGGTTTGGAATCTAAAAAGAGGTCAAAGAACTTCTAATGCAAGGGGTGTTGTAGCTAAAAAGAGCTCAAAAAACTTCTAATGCAAGGGGTGTGGGAGCTAAAAAGAGGTCAAAGAAATTCTAATGCATGAGGTGTGGGAGCTAAAAATAGGTCAAAGACCGTCCAATAAAAGGGGTGTGGGGGCTAGAAAGAGCTCAAAGAACTTCCAATGAGAGGGGTTTGGGAGCTAAAAAGAGGTCAAAGAACTTTTAATACAAAGGGTGTGAGAGCTAAAAAGAGGTCAAAGAACATCTAATGCAAGGGGTGTGGGAGCTAAAAAGTGGTCAAAGAACTTCTAATGCAAGGGGTGTGGGAGCTAGAAAGAGGTCAAAGAACTTTTAATGCAAGTGGTGTGGGAGCTAAAAAGAGGTCAAAGAACATCTAATGCAAGGGGTGTGGGAGCTAAAAAGAGGTCAAAGAACTTTTTATGCAAGGGGTCTGGGAGCTGAAAAGTGGTCAAAGAACTTCTAATGCAAGGGGTGTGGGAGCCAGAAAGAGGTCAAAGAACTTTTAATGCAAGTGGTGTGGGAGCTAAAAAGAGGTCAAAGAACATCTAATGCAAGGGGTGTGGGAGCTAAAAAGAGGTCAAAGAACTTTTTATGCAAGGGGTCTGGGAGCTGAAAAGTGGTCAAAGAACTTCTAATGCATGGGGTGTGAGAGCCAAAAAGAGGTCAAAGAATTTCTAATGCTAGAGGTTTGGGAGCTAAAAAGAAGTCAAAGCACTTCTAATGCTAGAGGTGTGGGAGCTAAAGAGAGGTAAAAGAACTTCTAATGCTAGAGGTGTGGGTGCTGAAAAGAGGCCAAAGAACTCCTAATGCTACAGGTGTGGGAGCTAAAAAGAGGTCAAAGAACTTCTAATGCAAGGGGTGTGGGAGCTATAGAGGTCATAGAACTTCTAATGCTAGAGGTGTGGAGCTAAAAAGTGGTCAAAGAACTTCTAATGCAATGAGTGTGGGAGCTAAAAAGAGGTCAAAGAACTTGTAATGCAAGGGGTGTGGGAGCTAAAAAGAGGTCAAAAAACTTTCAATGCAAGGGGTGTGGAAGCTAAAAAGAGGTCAGAGAACTTTTAATGTATAGGGTGTGGGAGCTAAAAAGAGGTCAAAGAACATCTAATGCAAGGGGTGTGGAAGCTAAAAAGAGGTCAAAGAACTTCTAATGCAAGGGGTGTGGGAGCTGAAAAGGAGGTCAAAGAACTTCTAATGCAAGGGGTGGGGGAGCCAAAAAGAGGTCAAAGAACTTCTAATGCAAGGGGTTTGGGAGCTGAAAAGTGGTCAAAGAACTTCTAATGCAAGGGGTGTGGTAGCTGAAAATATGTCAAAGAACTTCTATTGCAAAGGGTGTGGGAGCCAAAAGGAGGTCAAAGAATTTCTAATGCTAGAGGTTTAGGAGCTAAAAAGAAGTCAAAGCACTTCTAATGCTAGAGCTGTGGGAGCGAAAGAGAGGTCAAAGAACTTCTAATGCTAGAGGTGTGGGTGCTGAAAAGAGGCCAAAGAACTTCTAATGCTACAGGTGTGGAGCTAAAAAGTGGTCAAAGAACTTCTAATGCAATGGGTATGGGAGCTAAAAAGAGGTCAAAGAACTTCTAATGCAAGGGGTGTGGGAGCTAAAAAGAGGTCAAAGAACTTCTAATACAAAGGGTGTGGGAGCTAAAATGAGGTCAAAGAACTTTCAATGCATAGGGTGTGGGAGCTAAAAAGAGGTCAAAGAACATCTAATGCAAGGGGTGTGGGAGCTAAAAAGAGGTCGAAGAACTTCTAATGCAAGGTGTGTGGGAGCTAAAAAGAGTTCAAAGAACTTCTAATGCAAGGGGTGGGGGAGCCAAAAAAAAGTCAAAGAACTTCTAATGCAAGGGGTGTGGGAGCTAAAAACTGGTAAAAGAACTTCTAATGCAAGGGTTTTGGAAGCAAAAAAGAGGTCAAAGAACTTCTAATACAACGGGCTGAGGAGCTAAAAAGTGGTCGAAGAACTTCTAATGCAAGGGGTGGGGGAGCTAAAAAGAGGTCAAAGAACTTCAAATACAAGGGGTGTGGGAGCTAAAAAGAGGTCAAAGAACTTCTAATGCAAGGGGTGTGTGAGCTAAAATGAGGTCAAAGAACTTCTAATGGAAGGGTTGTGGGAGCTAAAAAAAGGTCAAAGAACTTCTAATACAAGGGGTGTGGGAGCTAAAAAGAGGTAAAAAAACTTCTAATGCAAGGGGTGGGTGAGCTAAAAAGAGGTCAAAAAACTTCACATGCAAGGGGTGTAGGAGCTAAAAAGTGGTCAAAGAACTTCTAATGCAAGGGGTGTGGTAGCTAAAAAGAGGTCAAAGAACTTCCAATGTAAGGGGTGTGGGAGCTAAAAAAAGGTTAAAGAACTTGTAATGCAAGGGATGTGGAGTTAAAAAGAGGTCAAAGAAGTTCTAATGAAAGAGGTTTGGAATCTTAAAAGAGGTCAAAGAACTTCTAATGCAAGGAGTGTTGTAGCTAAAAAGGGCTCAAAGAACTTCTAATGCAAGGGGTGTGGGAGCTAAAAAGAGGTCAAAGAAATTCTAATGCATGAGGTGTGGAGCTAAAAATAGGTCAAAGAACGTCCAATACAAGGGGTGTGGGAGCTAGAAAGAGGTCAAAGAACTTCCAATGCAAGGGGTGTGGGAGCTAAAAAGAGGTCAAAGAACTTCTAATACAAAGGGTGTGGGAGCTAAAAAGAGGTCAAAGAACATCTAATGCAAGGGGTTTGGGAGCTAAAAAGTGGTCAAAGAACTTCTAATGCAAGGGGTGTGGGAGCTAAAAAGAGGTCAAAGAACTTCTAATGCAAGGGGTGTGGGAGCTAAAAAGAGGTCAAAAAACTTTTAATGCAAGTGGTGTGGGAGCTAAAAAGAGGTCAAAGAACATCTAATGCAAGGGGTGTGGGAGCTAAAAAGAGGTCAAAGAACTTCCAATGCAAGGGGTGTGGGAGCTGAAAATAGGTCAAAGAACTTCTAATGCAAGGGGTGTAGGAGCTAAAAACTGGTAAAAGAACTTCTAATGCAAGGGTTGTGGGAGCTAAAAAGAGGTCCAAGAACTTCTAATGGAAGGGGTGTGAGAGCTAAAAAGAGGTCAAAGAACTTTTAATGCAAGTGGTGTGGGAGCTAAAAAGAGGTCAAAGAACATCTAATGCAAGGGGTTTGGGAGCTAAAAAGTGGTCAAAGAACTTCTAATGCAAGGGGTGTGGGAGCTAAAAAGAGGTCAAAGAACATCTAATGCAAGGGGTTTGGGAGCTAAAAAGTGGTCAAAGAACTTCTTATGCAAGGGGTGTGGGAGCTAAAAAGAGGTCAAAGAACTTCTAATGCAAGGGGTGTGGGAGCTAAAAAGAGGTCAAAGAACTTTTAATGCAAGTGGTGTGGGAGCTAAAAAGAGGTCAAAGAACATCTAATGCAAGGGGTGTGGGAGCTAAAAAGAGGTCAAAGAACTTCCAATGCAAGGGGTGTGGGAGCTGAAAAGAGGTCAAAGAACTTCTAATGCAAGGGGTGTGGGAGCTAAAAAGAGGCCAAAAAACTTCTAATGCAAGGGGTTTGGGATGTAAAAAGAGGTCCAAGAACTTCTAATGCAAGGGGTGTGGGAGCTAAAAAAAGGTCAAAGAACTTTTAATGCCAGGGGTTTGGGACCTAAAAAGAGGTCAAAGAACTTCTAATGCAAGGGGTGTGTGAGCTAAAAAGAGGTCGAAGAACTTTTAATGCAAGGGGTGTGGGAGCTAAAAAGAGATCAAAGAACTTTCAATGCAAGGGGTGTGTGAGCTAAAAAGAGGTCACAGAACTTCTAATGCAAGGGGTGTGGGAGCTAAAAAGAGGTCAAAGAACATATAATGCAAGGGGTGTGGGAGCTAAAAAGTGATCAAAGAACTTCTAATGCAAGAGGTGTGGGAGCTAAAAAGAGGTCAAAGAACTTCTAATGCAAGGGGTGTAGGAGCTAAAATGAGGTCAAAGAACTTGTAATGCAAGGGGTTTGGGAGCTAAAAAGAGGTCAAAAAACTTCTAATGGAAGGGGTGTGGGAGCTAAAAAGAGGTCAAAGAACTTCTAATACAAGGGGTGTGGGAGCTAAAAAGAGTTCAAAAAACTTTAATGCAAGTGGTGGAGAAGCTAGAAAGAGGTCAAAGAACTTTTAATGCAAAGGGTGTGGGACCTAAAAAGAGACCAAAGAACTTCTAATGCAAAGGGTGTGTGAGCTAAAAAGTGGTACAAGAACTTCTAATGCAAGGGGTGTGGGAGCTAAAAAGAGGTCAAAGTACTTCTAATGCAAGGGGTGTGGGAGCTAAAAAGAGGTAAAAGAACTTTTAATGCAAGGGTTGTGGGAGATAAAGAGGTCAAAGAACTTTTAATGCAAGGGGTGTGGGAGCTAAAAAAAAAGTAAGTACTTCTAATGCAAGGGGCGTGGGAGCTAAAAAGAGTCCAAAGAACTTTTATTGCAACGGGTGTGGGAGGAAAAAAGAGTTATAAGAACTTCTGATGCAAGGGGTGTGGGAGCTAAAAAGAGGTCAATGAACTTTTATTGCAAGGGGTGTGGGAGCTAAAAAGTGGTCAAAGAACTTCTAATGCTACAGGAGTGGAGCTAAAAAGTGGTCAAAGAACTTCTAATGCAATGGGTGTGCGAGCTAAAAAGAGGTCAAAGAACTTCTAATGCAAGGGGTTTGGGAGCTAAAAAGAGGTCAAAGAACTTCTAATGCAAGGGGTGAGGGAGCTAAAATGAGGTCAAAGAACTTTTAATGCATAGGGTGTGGGAGCTAAAAAGAGGTCAAAGAACATCTAATGCAAGGGGTGTGGGAGCTAAAAAGAGGTCAAAGAACTTCTAATGCAAGGGGTTTGGGAGCTATAAAAAGGTAAAAGAACTTCTAATGCAAGGGGTTGGGGAGCCAAAAAGAGGTAAAAGAACTTCTAATGCAAAGGGTGTGGGAGCTAAAAAGTGGTAAAAGAACTTCTAATGCAAGGGTTGTTGAAGCAAAAAGGAGGTCAAAGAACTTCTAATAAAAGGGGCTGAGGAGCTAAAAAGTGGTCGAAGAACTTCTAATGCAAGGGGTGTGGAAGCTAAAAAGAGGTCAAAGAACTTTAAATGCAAGGGTTGTGGGAGCTAAAAAGAGGTCAAAGAACTTCTAATGCAAGGGGTGTGGGAGCTAAAATAAGGTCAAAGAACTTCTAATGTAATGGGTGTGGGAGCTAAAAAAAGGTCAAAGAACTTCTAATGCAAGGGGTGTGGGAGCTAGAAAGAGGTCAAAGAACTTCTAATTCAAGGGGTGGTTGAGCTAAAAAGAGGTCAAAGAACTTCTAATGCAAGGGGTGTGGGAGCTAAAAAGAGGTCAAAGAACTTCTGATGTATAGGGTTGGGAGCTAAAAAGATGTCAAAGAACATCTAATACAATGGGTGTGGGAGCTAAAAAGGGGTCAAATAACTTCTAATGCAAGAGATGTGGGAGCTAGAAAGAGGTAAAAGAACTTTTAATGAGAGGGGTGTGGGAGCTAAAAAGTGGTCAAAGAACTTCTAATGCAAGAGGTGTAGTAGCTAAAAAGAGCTCAGAGAATTCCTAATGCAAGGGGTGTGGGAGCTAAAAAGAGGTCAAAGAACTTCTAATGCAAGAGGTGTGGAGCTAAAAAGAGGTCAAAGAACTTCTAATGCAAGAGGTTTGGAAGCTAAAAAGAGGTCGAAGAACTTCTAATGCAAGGGGTGTGGGAGCTAAAAAGAGGTCGAAGAACATCTAATGCAAGTGGTGTGGGAACTAAAAAGAGGTCAAAGAACTTCTAATGCAAGGGGTGGCTGAGCTAAAAAGAGGTCCAAAACCTTCTAATGCAAGGGGTGGGGGAGCTAAAAAGTGGCCAAAGAACTTCTAATCCAAGGGGTGTGGGAGCTAAAAAGAGGTCAAAGAATTTCTAATGCAATGGGTGTGGTAGCTGAAAAGAGCTCAAAGAACTCCTAATGCAAGGGGTGTGGGAGCTGGAAAGAGGTCAAAGAACTTCTAATGCGAGGGGTGTGGAGCTAAAAAGAGGTCAAAGAACTTCTAATACAAGGTGTGGGAGCTAAAAAGAGGTCAAAGAACTTCTAATGCAAGGGGTGTTGGAGCTAAAAAGAGGTCAAAGAACTTCTAATGTAAGGGGTGTGGGAGCTAAAAAGAGGTCAAAGAACTTCTAATGCAAGGGGTGGTGGAGCTAAAAAGTGGCCAAAGAACTTCTAATGCAAGAGGTGTGGGAGCTAAAAAAAGATCAAAGAACTTCTAATGCAAGGGGTGTGGAAGCTAAAAAGAGGTAAAAAAACTTCGATTACAATGGGTTGGGGAGCTAAAAAGTGGTCAAAGAACTTCTAATGCAAGGGGTGTGGGAGCTAAAAAGTGGTCAAAGAACTCCTAATGCAATGGTTGTGGGAGCTAAAAAGAGGTCAAAGAACTTCTAATGTAAGGGGTGTGGAGCTAAAAAGAGGTCAAAGAACTTCTATTGCATGGGGTGTGGTAGCTGAAAAGAGCTCAAAGAACTCCTAATCTTAGGGGTGTGGGAGCTAAAAAGAGGTCAAAGAACTTCTAATGCAAGGGGTGTGGAGCTAAAAAGAGGTCAAAGAACTTCTAATACAAGGGGTGTGGGAGCTAAAAAGAGGCCAAAGTACTTCTAATGCAATGGGTGTGGGAGCTAAAAAGAGGTAAAAAAACTATTAATGCAAGGGGTGTGGGAGCTAAAAAGAGGGCAAAGAATTTCTAATGCAAGGGGTGTGGGAGCTAAAAAGAGGTCAAAGAACTTCTAATGCAAGGGGTGGGGAGCTGAAAAGATGTCAAAGTACTTTTAATGCTAGGAGTGTGGGAGCTAAAAAGAGGTCAAAGAACTTCTAATGCAAGGGGTGTGGTAGCTAAAAAGAGGTCAAAGAACTTCTATTGCAAGGGGTGTGGGAGCCAAAAAGAGGTCAAAGAACTTCTAAAGCTAGAGGTGTGGGAGCTAAAAAGAAGTCAAAGAACTTCTAATGCTAGAGGTGTGGGAGCTAAAGAGAGGTCAAATAACTTCTAATGCTAGAGGTGTGGGTGCTGAAAAGAGGTCAAAGAACTTCTAATGCTACAGGTGTGGGAGCTAAAAAGAGGTTAAAGAACTTCTAATGCTACAGGTGTGGGAGCTAAAAAGAGGTCAAAAAACCTTTAATGCTAGAAGTGTGGGAGCTTAAAAGTGGTCAAAGAACTTCTAATGCAAGGAGTGTAGTAGCTGAAAAGAGGTCAAAGAACTTCTAATGCATTGTGTGTGGGAGCTAAAAAGAGGTCAAAGAACTTCTAATGCATAGGGTTGGGAGCTAAAAAGAGGTCAAATAACTTCTAATGCAAGAGGTGTGGGAGCTAGAAAGAGGTCAAAGAACTTTTTATGCAAGGGGTGTGGGAGCTAAAAAGTGTTCAAAGAACTTCTAATGCAAGGGGTGTAGTAGCTTAAAAGAGCTCAAAGAACTCCTAATGCAAGGGGTGTGGGAGCTGAAAAGAGGTAAAAGAACTTCTATTCAAGGGGTGGAGAAGCTAAAAAGTGGTCAAAGAACTTGTAATGCAAAGGGTGTGAGAGCTGAAAAGAGGTCAAAGACCTTCTAATGCATGGGGTGTGGGAGCTAAAAAGAGGTCAAAGAACTTCTAATGCATAGGGTTGGGAGCTGAAAAGAGGTCAAAGAACATCTGATGCAAGGGGTGTATGAGCTAAAAAGAGGTCAAAGAACTTTTAATGCAAGGGGTGTTGGCGCTAAAAAGTGGTCAAAGAACTTCTAATGCAAGGGGTGTTGTAGCTAAAAAGAGCTCAAAGAACTCCTAATGCAAGGGGTGTGGGAGCTAAAAAGAGGTCAAAGAACTTCCAATGCAAGGGGTGTGGAGCTAAAAAGAGGTCAAAGAACTTCTAATGCAAGAATTTTGGAAGCTAAAAAAAGGTCGAAGAACTTCCAATGCATGGGGTGTGGGTGCTATAAGAGGTCAAAGAACTTCTAATGCAAGGGGTGTGGCAGATGAAAAGAAGTCAAAGAACCTCTAATGTAAGGGGTGTGGGAGCTAAAAAGAGGTCAAAGAACATGTAATGCAAGTGGTGTGGGAACTAAAAAGAGGGCAAAGAATTTCTAATGCAAGGAGTGTGGGAGCTAAAAAGGGGTCAAAGAACTTTTAATGCAAGGGGTGGGGAGCTAAAAAGATGTCAAAGAACTTTTAATGCTAGGAGTGTGGGAGCTAAAAAGTGGTCAAAGAACTTCTAATGCAAGGGGTGTGGTAGCTAAAAAGAGGTCAAAGAACTTCTATTGCAAGGGGTGTGGGAGCCAAAAAGAGGTCAAAGAACTTCTAAAGCTAGAGGTGTGGGAGCTAAAAAGAAGTCAAAGAACTTCTAACGCTAGAGGTGTGGGAGCTAAAGAGAGGTCAAATAACTTCTAATGCTGGAGGTGTGGGTGCTGAAAAGAGGTCAAAGAACTTCCAATGCTACAGGTGTGTGAGCTAAAAATAGGTTAAAGAACTTCTAATGCTACAGGTGTGGGAACTAAAGAGAGGTAAAAGAACTTCTAATGCTACAGGTGTGTGAGCTAAAAAGATGTTAAAGAACTTCTAATGCTACAGTTGTGGGAGCTAAAAAGAGGTCAAAAAACCTTTACTGCTAGAGGTGTGGGAGCTAAAAAGTGGTCAAAGAACTTCTAATGCAAGGTGTGTAGTAGCTAAAAAGAGGTCAAAGAACATCTAATGCATGTGGTGTGGGAACTAAAACGATGTCAAAGAACTTCTAATGCAAGGGGTGTGGGAGCTAAAAAGAGGTCAAAGAACTTTCAATGCATAGGGTGTGGGAGCTAAAAAGAGGTCAAAGAACATCTAATGCAAGGGGTGTGGGAGCTAAAAAGAGGTCAAAGAACTTCTAATGCAAGGGGTGTGGAGCTAAAAAGAGGTCAAAGAACTTTAATGCAAGAATTTTGGAAGCTAAAAAAAGGTAGAAGAACTTTTAATGCAAGGGGTGTGGGAGCTATAAGAGGTCAAAGAAATACTAATGCAAGAGGTGTGGCAGATAAAAAGAGGTCAAAGAACTTCTAATGTAAGGGGTGTGGGAGCTAAAAAGAGGTCAAGGAACATCTAATTCAAGTGGTGTGGGAACTAGAAAGACGTCAAAGAACTTCTAATGCAAGGGGTGGGGGAGCTAAAAAGTGGCCAAAGAACTTCTAATGCAAGGGGTGTGGGAGCTAAAAAGAGTTCAAAAAACTTCTAATGCAAGGGGTGGAGAAGCTAAAAAGAGGTCAAAGAACTTCTAATGCAAGGGGTGAGTGAGCTAAAAAGAGTTAAAAAAAATTCTCATGCAAGTGGTGTATGAGCTAAAAAGTGGTCAAAGAACTTCTAATGCAAGGGGTGTGGTAGCTAAAAAGAGCTCAAAGAACTTCTAATGTAAGGGGTGTGGGAGCTAAAAAAAGGTTAAAGAAATTCTAATGCATGAGGTGTGGGAGCTAAAAATAGGCCAAAGAACGTCCAATACAAGGGGTTTGGGAGCTAAAAAGAGGTCAAAGAACTCCTAATGCATGGGGTGTGGGAGCTAAAAAGAGGTCAAAGAACTTTTAATGCAAGGGGTGTGGGAGCTAAAAAGAGGTCAAAGAACTTCTAATGCAAGGGGTGTGTGTGCTAAAAAGAGGTCAAAGAACTTTTAATGCAAGGGGTGTGGGAGCTAAAATGAGATCAAAGAACTTCCAATGCAAGGGGTGTGGGAGCTAAAAAGAGGTCACAGAACTTCTAATGCAAGGGGTGTGGGAGCTAAAAAGAGGTAAAAAAACATCTAATGCAAGGGTTGTGGGAGCTAAAAAGAGGTCAAAGAACTTCTAATGCAAGGGGTCTGGGAGCTAAAAAGAGGTCAAAGAACTTCTAATGCAAGGGGTGTGGGAGCTAAAAAGTGACCAAAGCACTTCTAATGCAAGAGGTGTGTGAGCTAAAAAGAGGTCAAAGAACTTCTAATGCAAGGAATGTAGGAGTTAAAATGAAGTCAAAGAACTTCTAATGCAAGGGGTATGGGAGCTAAAAAGAGGTCAAAGAACTTCTAATGGAAGGGGTGTGGGAGCTAAAAAGTGGTCAAAGAACTTCTAATACAAGTGCTGTGGGAGCTAAAAAGAGTTCAAAAAACTTCTAATGCAAGCGGTGGAGAAACTAAAAAGAGGTCAAAGAACTTCTAATGCAAGGGGTGTGGGAGCTAAAAAGAGGTCAAAGAACTTTTAATGCAAGGGGTGTGGGAGCTAAAAAGAAGTCTAAGAACTTCTAATTTGTTGGAGCTAAAAATAGTCCAAAGAACTTTTAATGCAATGGGCGTGGGATCTAAAAGAGAGGTATAAGAACTTTTAATGCAAGGGGTGTGGGAGCTAAAAAGAGGTAAAAGAACTTTCAATGCAATTGAGGTGGGAGCTAAAAAGAGGTCAAAGAACTTCTAATGCAAGGGGTGTGGTAGCTAAAAAGAGCTCAAAGAACTCCTAATGCAAGGGATGTGGGAGGTAAAAAGAGGTCAAAGAACTTCTAATGCAAGGGGTTTGGAGCTAAAAAGAAGTCAAAGAACTTCTAATGCAAGAGGTTTGGAAGTTAAAAAGAGGTCAAAGAACTTCTAATGCAAGGGGTGTGGGAGCTAAAAAGAGGTCAAAGACCTTCTAATGCAAGGGGTGTGGGAGCTAAAAAGAGGTCAAAGAACTTCTAATGCAATGGGTGTGGGAGCTAAAAAGAGGACAAAAGAACTTCTGATCCAAGGGGTATGGGAGCTAAAAAGAGGTCAAAGAACTTCTAATGCTAGGGGTTTGGGAGGTAAAAAGAGGTCAAAGAACTTCTAATGCAAGGGGTGTGGGAGCTAAAAAGAGGTCAAAATTGGTTTGCAATAAATGGCAACAGCAATGGGATAGTCAAGATGGCAATAAAATGCGAGTGATAACAAATGACATATCTCCTTGGAGGTATAATATGATGCCCCGAAAATGGGAGACGTCTCTTTGTCGTCTCCGTATTGGTCACACTCGGTTGACACACGAGTTTTTGCTGAAGGGCCAACACCAACCCTATTGTGACGACTGTGTAGTACCTCTAACAGTAAGGCATTTGTTGACCGAATGCCCCAATTATAACAACTTGCGGAATAGATATTTGCTTGAGGCTCGAGGTGAGGGTGGCAGGTTCATCCTTGCCAAGATTCTTGGAAATGATGTGTCCTACCATGCAAGTGGCATTTTTAGATTTATTTCAGAAGCAGGTCTTCTGTAAAATATTTAACTTTTATTACATTCAACTTTTATGATTTTAATTGAATACTCTTTTATTTTTTATTTTATTTTATCTTTTATTTTTGTATACATAAATTAAATGTTACCGGCGTCAATGACCTCAGATGTCAGGATGCCTGAAAACTTTAAATCAATCAATCAATCAACTTCTAATTCAAGGGGTGTGGTAGCTAAAAAGAGGTCAAAGACCTTCTAATGCAAGGGGTGTGGTAGCTAGAAAGAGGTCAAAAAACTTTTAATACAAGAGGTGGGGAAGCTAGAAAGAGACAAAGAACTTCTAATGCATGGGGTGTGGGAGCTAAAAAGAGGTCAAAGAACTTCTAATGCAAGGGGTGTGGGAGCTAAAAAGAGGTCAAAGAACTTCAAATGCTAGAAATGTGGGAGCTAAAAAGTGGTCAAAGAATTTCTAATGCAAGGGGTGTGGGAGCTAAAAAGCAGTCAAAGAACTTCTAAGGTAAGGGGTGTGGGAGCTAAAAAGAGGTCAAAGATATTCTAATGTAAGGATTGGGGAAGCTAAAAAGAGGTCAAAGAACTTCTAATGCAAGGGGTGTGGTAGCTAAAAAGAGCTCTAAGAACTCCTAATGCAATGGGTGTGGGAGCTAAAAAGAGGTCAAAAAACTTCTAATGCCAGGGGTTTGGGAGGTAAAAAGAGGTCAAAGAACTTCTAATGCAAGGGGTGTGGAAGCTAAATAGAGTCAAATATTTTCTAATGCAAGGGGTGTGGGAGCTAAAAAGAGGTCAAAGAACTTTTAATTCAAGAGGTGGGGAAGCTAGAAAGAGAAAAAGGACTTCTAATGCAACGGGTGTGGGAGCTACAAAGAGGTCAAAGAACTTCTAATGCAAGGGGTGTGGGAGCTAAAAAGAGGTCAAAGAACTTCAAATGCTAGAGGTGTGGGAGCTAAAAAGTGGTCAAAGAATCTCTAATGCAAGGGGTGTGGGAGCTAAAAAGCAGTCAAAGAACTTCTAAGGTAAGGTGTGTGGGAGCTAAAAAGAGGTCAATGATCTTCTAATGTAAGGGTTGGGGAGGCTAAAAAGAGGTCAAAGAACTTCTAATGCAAGGGGTGTGGTAGCTAAAAAGAGCTCAAAGAACTCCTAATGCAAGGGGTGTGGGAGCTAAAAAGAGGTCAAAGAACATCTGATGCAAGGGGTGTGGAGCTAAAATGAGTTCAAATAACTTCTAATGCAAGAGGTTTGGAAGCTAAAAAGAGGTCAAAGAACTTCTAATGCAAGGGGTATGGGAGCTAAAAAGAGGTCAAAGACCTTCTAATGCAAGGGGTGTGGGAGCTAAAAAGAGGTCAAAGAACTTCTAATGCTAGAGGTGTGGGAGCTAAAGAGAGGTCAAATAACTTCTAATGCTGGAGGTGTGGGTGCTGAAAAGAGGTCAAAGAACTTCCAATGCTACAGGTGTGTGAGCTAAAAATAGGTTAAAGAACTTCTAATGCTACAGGTGTGGGAACTAAAGAGAGGTAAAAGAACTTCTAATGCTACAGGTGTGTGAGCTAAAAAGATGTTAAAGAACTTCTAATGCTACAGTTGTGGGAGCTAAAAAGAGGTCAAAAAACCTTTACTGCTAGAGGTGTGGGAGCTAAAAAGTGGTCAAAGAACTTCTAATGCAAGGTGTGTAGTAGCTAAAAAGAGGTCAAAGAACATCTAATGCATGTGGTGTGGGAACTAAAACGATGTCAAAGAACTTCTAATGCAAGGGGTGTGGGAGCTAAAAAGAGGTCAAAGAACTTTCAATGCATAGGGTGTGGGAGCTAAAAAGAGGTCAAAGAACATCTAATGCAAGGGGTGTGGGAGCTAAAAAGAGGTCAAAGAACTTCTAATGCAAGGGGTGTGGAGCTAAAAAGAGGTCAAAGAACTTTAATGCAAGAATTTTGGAAGCTAAAAAAAGGTAGAAGAACTTTTAATGCAAGGGGTGTGGGAGCTATAAGAGGTCAAAGAAATTCTAATGCAAGAGGTGTGGCAGATAAAAAGAGGTCAAAGAACTTCTAATGTAAGGGGTGTGGGAACTAAAAAGAGGTCAAGGAACATCTAATTCAAGTGGTGTGGGAACTAGAAAGACGTCAAAGAACTTCTAATGCAAGGGGTGGGGGAGCTAAAAAGTGGCCAAAGAACTTCTAATGCAAGGGGTGTGGGAGCTGAAAAGAGTTCAAAAAACTTCTAATGCAAGGGGTGGAGAAGCTAAAAAGAGGTCAAGGAACTTCTAATGCAAGGGGTGAGTGAGCTAAAAAGAGTTAAAAAAAATTCTCATGCAAGTGGTGTATGAGCTAAAAAGTGGTCAAAGAACTTCTAATGCAAGGGGTGTGGTAGCTAAAAAGAGCTCAAAGAACTTCTAATGTAAGGGGTGTGGGAGCTAAAAAAAGGTTAAAGAAATTCTAATGCATGAGGTGTGGGAGCTAAAAATAGGCCAAAGAACGTCCAATACAAGGGGTTTGGGAGCTAAAAAGAGGTCAAAGAACTCCTAATGCATGGGGTGTGGGAGCTAAAAAGAGGTCAAAGAACTTTTAATGCAAGGGGTGTGGGAGCTAAAAAGAGGTCAAAGAACTTCTAATGCAAGGGGTGTGTGTGCTAAAAAGAGGTCAAAGAACTTTTAATGCAAGGGGTGTGGGAGCTAAAATGAGATCAAAGAACTTCCAATGCAAGGGGTGTGGGAGCTAAAAAGAGGTCACAGAACTTCTAATGCAAGGGGTGTGGGAGCTAAAAAGAGGTCAAAAAACATCTAATGCAAGGGTTGTGGGAGCTAAAAAGAGGTCAAAGAACTTCTAATGCAAGGGGTCTGGGAGCTAAAAAGAGGTCAAAGAACTTCTAATGCAAGGGGTGTGGGAGCTAAAAAGTGATCAAAGCACTTCTAATGCAAGAGGTGTGTGAGCTAAAAAGAGGTCAAAGAACTTCTAATGCAAGGAATGTAGGAGTTAAAATGAAGTCAAAGAACTTCTAATGCAAGGGGTATGGGAGCTAAAAAGAGGTCAAAGAACTTCTAATGGAAGGGGTGTGGGAGCTAAAAAGTGGTCAAAGAACTTCTAATACAAGTGCTGTGGGAGCTAAAAAGAGTTCAAAAAACTTCTAATGCAAGCGGTGGAGAAACTAAAAAGAGGTCAAAGAACTTCTAATGCAAGGGGTGTGGGAGCTAAAAAGAGGTCAAAGAACTTTTAATGCAAGGGGTGTGGGAGCTAAAAAGAAGTCTAAGAACTTCTAATTTGTTGGAGCTAAAAATAGTCCAAAGAACTTTTAATGCAATGGGCGTGGGATCTAAAAGAGAGGTATAAGAACTTTTAATGCAAGGGGTGTGGGAGCTAAAAAGAGGTAAAAGAACTTTCAATGCAATTGAGGTGGGAGCTAAAAAGAGGTCAAAGAACTTCTAATGCAAGGGGTGTGGTAGCTAAAAAGAGCTCAAAGAACTCCTAATGCAAGGGATGTGGGAGGTAAAAAGAGGTCAAAGAACTTCTAATGCAAGGGGTTTGGAGCTAAAAAGAAGTCAAAGAACTTCTAATGCAAGAGGTTTGGAAGTTAAAAAGAGGTCAAAGAACTTCTAATGCAAGGGGTGTGGGAGCTAAAAAGAGGTCAAAGACCTTCTAATGCAAGGGGTGTGGGAGCTAAAAAGAGGTCAAAGAACTTCTAATGCAATGGGTGTGGGAGCTAAAAAGAGGACAAAAGAACTTCTGATCCAAGGGGTATGGGAGCTAAAAAGAGGTCAAAGAACTTCTAATGCTAGGGGTTTGGGAGGTAAAAAGAGGTCAAAGAACTTCTAATGCAAGGGGTGTGGGAGCTAAAAAGAGGTCAAAATTGGTTTGCAATAAATGGCAACAGCAATGGGATAGTCAAGATGGCAATAAAATGCGAGTGATAACAAATGACATATCTCCTTGGAGGTATAATATGATGCCCCGAAAATGGGAGACGTCTCTTTGTCGTCTCCGTATTGGTCACACTCGGTTGACACACGAGTTTTTGCTGAAGGGCCAACACCAACCCTATTGTGACGACTGTGTAGTACCTCTAACAGTAAGGCATTTGTTGACCGAATGCCCCAATTATAACAACTTGCGGAATAGATATTTGCTTGAGGCTCGAGGTGAGGGTGGCAGGTTCATCCTTGCCAAGATTCTTGGAAATGATGTGTCCTACCATGCAAGTGGCATTTTTAGATTTATTTCAGAAGCAGGTCTTCTGAAAAATATTTAACTTTTATTACATTCAACTTTTATGATTTTAATTGAATACTCTTTTATTTTTTATTTTATTTTATCTTTTATTTTTGTATACATAAATTAAATGTTACCGGCGTCAATGACCTCAGATGTCAGGATGCCTGAAAACTTTAAATCAATCAATCAATCAACTTCTAATTCAAGGGGTGTGGTAGCTAAAAAGAGGTCAAAGACCTTCTAATGCAAGGGGTGTGGTAGCTAGAAAGAGGTAAAAAAACTTTTAATACAAGAGGTGGGGAAGCTAGAAAGAGACAAAGAACTTCTAATGCATGGGGTGTGGGAGCTAAAAAGAGGTCAAAGAACTTCTAATGCAAGGGGTGTGGGAGCTAAAAAGAGGTCAAAGAACTTCAAATGCTAGAAATGTGGGAGCTAAAAAGTGGTCAAAGAATTTCTAATGCAAGGGGTGTGGGAGCTAAAAAGCAGTCAAAGAACTTCTAAGGTAAGGGGTGTGGGAGCTAAAAAGAGGTCAAAGATATTCTAATGTAAGGATTGGGGAAGCTAAAAAGAGGTCAAAGAACTTCTAATGCAAGGGGTGTGGTAGCTAAAAAGAGCTCTAAGAACTCCTAATGCAATGGGTGTGGGAGCTAAAAAGAGGTCAAAAAACTTCTAATGCCAGGGGTTTGGGAGGTAAAAAGAGGTCAAAGAACTTCTAATGCAAGGGGTGTGGAAGCTAAATAGAGTCAAATATTTTCTAATGCAAGGGGTGTGGGAGCTAAAAAGAGGTCAAAGAACTTTTAATTCAAGAGGTGGGGAAGCTAGAAAGAGAAAAAGGACTTCTAATGCAAGGGGTGTGGGAGCTACAAAGAGGTCAAAGAACTTCTAATGCAAGGGGTGTGGGAGCTAAAAAGAGGTCAAAGAACTTCAAATGCTAGAGGTGTGGGAGCTAAAAAGTGGTCAAAGAATCTCTAATGCAAGGGGTGTGGGAGCTAAAAAGCAGTCAAAGAACTTCTAAGGTAAGGTGTGTGGGAGCTAAAAAGAGGTCAATGATCTTCTAATGTAAGGGTTGGGGAAGCTAAAAAGAGGTCAAAGAACTTCTAATGCAAGGGGTGTGGTAGCTAAAAAGAGCTCAAAGAACTCCTAATGCAAGGGGTGTGGGAGCTAAAAAGAGGTCAAAGAACTTCTGATGCAAGGGGTGTGGAGCTAAAATGAGTTCAAATAACTTCTAATGCAAGAGGTTTGGAAGCTAAAAAGAGGTCAAAGAACTTCTAATGCAAGGGGTATGGGAGCTAAAAAGAGGTCAAAGACCTTCTAATGCAAGGGGTGTGGGAGCTAAAAAGAGGTCAAAGAACTTCTGATGCAAGGGGTGTGGAGCTAAAAAGAGGTCAAAGACCTTCTAATGCAAGGGGTGTGGGAGCTAAAAAGAGGTCAAAGAACTTCAAATGCAAGGGGTGTGGGAGCTAAATTAGAGGTCAAAGAACTTCTAATGCTAGGGGTTTGGGAGGTAAAAAGAGGTCAAAGAACTTCTAATGCAATGGATGTGGGAGCTAAAAAGAGGTCAAATAACTTCTAATGCAAGGGGTGTAGGAGCTAAAAAGAGGTCAAAGAACTTCTAATGCCAGGGGTGTGGGAGCTAAAAAGAGGTCAAAGAACTTTCAATGCAAGAGGTGGGGAAGCTAGAAAGAGACAAAGAACTTCTAATGCATGGGGTGTGGGAGCTACAAAGAGGTCAAAGAACTTCTAATGCAAGGGGTGTGGGAGCTAAAAAGAGGTCAAAGAACTTCAAATGCTAAAGGTGTGGGAGCTATAAAGAAGTCAAAGAAATTCTATTGCTATAGGTGTGGGAGCTAAAAAGCAGTCAAAGAACTTCTAAGGTAAGGGGTGTGGGAGCTAGAAAGAGGTTGAAGATCTTCTAATGTAAGGGGTGGGGAAGCTAAAAAGAGGTCAAAGAACTTCTAATGGAAGGGGTGTGGAAGCTAAAAAGAGGGCAAAGAACTTCTTATGCAAGTGGTGTGGGAGCTAAAAGAGGTCAAAGAACTTCTAATGCAAGAGGTGTGGGAGCTAAAAAGAGGTCAAAGACCTTCTAATGCAAGGGTTGTGGGAGCTAAAAAGAGGTCAAAGAACTTCTAATGCAAGGGGTGTGGAAGCTAAAAAAAGGTCAAAGAACTTCTAATGAGAGGGGTGTGGGAGCTAAAAAGAGGTCAAAGAACTTCTAATGTGAGGGGTGGGTGAGCTAAAAAGAGGTAAAAAGAACATCTCATGCAAGGGGTGTAGGAGCTAAAAAGTGGTCAAAGAATTTCTAATGCAAGGGGTGTGGTAGTTAAAAAGAGCTCAAAGAACTTCTAATGTAAGGGGTGTGGGAGCTAAAAAAAGGGAAAAGAACTTGTAATGCAAGGGATGTGGAGTTAAAAAGATGTCAAAGAACTTCTAATGCAAGAGGTTTGGAAGCTAAAAAGAGGTCAAAGAACTTCTAATGCAAGGGGTGTTGTAGCTAAAAAGAGCTCAAAGAACTTCTAATGCAAGGGGTGTGGGAGCTAAAAAGAGGTCAAAGAAATTCTAATGCATGAGGTGTGGGAGCTAAAAATAGGTCAAAGAACGTCCAATACAAGGGGTGTGGGATCTAAAAAGAGGTCAAAGAACTTCGAATGCAAGGGGTGTAGGACCTAAAAAGAGGTCAAAGAACTTCTAATGCAAGGGGTGTGGGAGCTAAAAATAGGTCAAAGAACATCTAATGCAAGGGGTGTGGGAGCTAAAAAGTGGTCAAAGAACTTCTAATGCAAAGGTTGTGGGAGAAAAAAGAGGTCAAAGAACTTCTAATGCAAGGGGTGTGGGAGCTAAAAAGAGGTCAAAGAACTTTAAATGCTAGAAATGTGGGAGCTAAAAAGTGGTCAAAGAATTTCTAATGCAAGGGGTGTGGGAGCTAAAAAGCAGTCAAAGAACTTCTAAGGTAAGGGGTGTGGGAGCTAAAAAGAGGTCAAAGATATTCTAATGTAAGGATTGGGGAAGCTAAAAAGAAGTCAAAGAACTTCTAATGCAAGGGGTGTGGTAGCTAAAAAGAGCTCAAAGAACTCCTAATGCAATGGGTGTGGGAGCTAAAAAGAGGTCAAAAAACTTCTAATGCCAGGGGTTTGGGAGGTAAAAAGAGGTCAAAGAACTTCTAATGCAAGGGGTGTGGGAGCTAAATAGAGGTAAAATATTTTCTAATGCAAGGGGTGTGGGAGCTAAAAAGAGGTCAAAGAACTTTTAATTCAAGAGGTGGGGAAGCTAGAAAGAAAAAAAGGACTTCTAATGCAGGGGGTGTGGGAGCTACAAAGAGGTCAAAGAACTTCTAATGCAAGGGGTGTAGGAGCTAAAAAGAGGTCAAAGAACTTCAAATGCTAGAGGTGTGGGAGCTAAAAAGTGGTCAAAGAATCTCTAATGAGAGGGGTGTGGGAGCTAAAAAGCAGTCAAAGAACTTCTAAGGTAAGGTGTGTGGGAGCTAAAAAGAGGTCAATGATCTTCTAATGTAAGGGTTGGGGAAGCTAAAGAGGTCAAAGAACTTCTAATGCAAGGGGTGTGTTAGCTAAAAAGAGCTCAAAGAACTCCTAATGCAAGGGGTGTGGAGCTAAAAAGAGGTCAAATAACTTCTAATGCAAGAGGTTTGGAAGCTAAAAAGAGGTCAAAGAACTTCTAATGCAAGGGGTGTGGGAGCTAAAAAGAGGTCAAAGACCTTCTAATGCAAGGGGTGTGGGAGCTAAAAAGAGGTCAAAGAACTTCTGATGCAAGGGGTGTGGAGCTAAAAAGAGGTCAAAGAACTTCTAATGCAAGAGGTTTGGAAGCTAAAAAGAGGTCGAAGAACATATAATGCAAGGGGTGTGGGAGCTAAAAAGAGGTCAAAGACCTTCTAATGCAAGGGGTGTGGGAGCTAAAAAGAGGTCAAAGAACTTCAAATGCAAGGGGTGTGGGAGCTAAATTAGAGGTCAAAGAACTTCTAATGCTAGGGGTTTGGGAGGTAAAAAGAGGTCAAAGAACTTCTAATGCAAGGGATGTGGGAGCTAAAAAGAGGTCAAATAACTTCTAATGCAAGGGGTGTAGGAGCTAAAAAGAGGTCAAAGAACTTCTAATGCCAGGGGTGTGGGAGCTAAAAAGAGGTCAAAGAACTTTCAATGCAAGAGGTGAGGAAGCTAGAAAGAGACAAAGAACTTCTAATGCATGGGGTGTGTGAGCTACAAAGAGGTCAAAGAACTTCTAATGCAAGGGGTGTGGGAGCTAAAAAGAGGTCGAAGAACTTCAAATGCTAAAGGTGTGGGAGCTAAAAAGAAGTCAAAGAAATTCTATTGCTATAGGTGTGGGAGCTAAAAAGCAGTCAAAGAACTTCTAAGGTAAGGGGTGTGCGAGCTAAAAAGAGGTCAAAGGTTTTCTAATGTAAGGGGTGGGGAAGCTAAAAAGAGGTCAAAGAACTTCTAATGGAAGGGGTGTGGAAGCTAAAAAGAGGCCAAAGAACTTCTTATGCAAGTGGTGTGGGAGCTAAAAGAGGTCAAAGAACTTCTAATGCAAGGGGTGTGGGAGCTAAAAAGAGGTCAAAGAACTTCTTATGCAATGGGTGTGGGAGCTAAAAAGAGGTCAAAGAACTAATAATGCAAGGGATGTGGGAGCTAAAAAGAGGTCAAAGAACTTTTTATGCAAGGGGTGGGGAAGCTAAAAAGAGGTCAAAGAACTACTAATGCAAGAGGTTTGGAAGCTAAAAAGAGGTCGAAGAACTTCTAATGCAAGAGGTGTGGGAGCTAAAAAGAGGTCAAAAACCTTCTAAAGCAAGGGTTGTGGGAGCTAAAAAGAGGTCAAAGAACTCCTAATGCAAGGGGTGTGGGAGCTAAAATGAGGTCAAAGAACTTCTAATGCAAGGGGTGTGGAAGCTAAAAAAAGGTCAAAGAACTTCTAATGCAAGGGGTGTGGGAGCTAAAAAGAGGTCAAAGAACTTCCAATGTGAGGGGTGGGTGAGCTAAAAAGAGGTAAAAAAACTTTTCATGCAAGGGGTGTAGGAGCTAAAAAGTGGTCAAAGAATTTCTAATGCTAGGGGTGTGGTAGTTAAAAAGAGCTCAAAGAACTTCTAATGTAAGGGGTGTGGGAGCTAAAAAAAGGGGAAAGAACTTGTAATGCAAGGGATGTGGAGTTAAAAAGATGTCAAAGAACTTCTAATGCAAGAGGTTTGGAAGCTAAAAAGAGGTCAAAGAACTTCTAATGCAAGGGGTGTTGTAGCTAAAAAGAGCTCAAAGAACTTCTAATGCAAGGGGTGTGGGAGCTAAAAAGAGGTCAAAGAAATTCTAATGCATGAGGTGTGGG
Source organism: Palaemon carinicauda (assembly GCF_036898095.1). NCBI lineage: Eukaryota > Metazoa > Arthropoda > Malacostraca > Decapoda > Palaemonidae > Palaemon > Palaemon carinicauda. The sequence goes on along the minus strand of NC_090728.1, from coordinate 110,890,116 downwards.
AGCTAAAAATAGGTCAAAGAACGTCCAATACAAGGGGTGTGGGATCTAAAAAGAGGTCAAAGAACTTCCAATGCAAGGGGTGTAGGACCTAAAAAGAGGTCAAAGAACTTCTAATGCAAGGGGTGTGGGAGCTAAAAATAGGTCAAAGAACTTCTAATGCAAGGGGTGTGGGAGCAAAAAAGTGGTCAAAGAACTTCTAATGCAAAGGTTGTGGGAGAAAAAAGAGGTCAAAGAACTTTTAATGCAAGGGGTGTGGTAGCTAAAAAGTGATCAAAGAACTTCTAATGCAAGAGGTGTGGAGCTAAAAAGAGGTCAAAGAACTTCAAATGCTAAAGGTGTGGGAGCTAAAAAGAAGTCAAAGAAATTCTATTGCTATAGGTGTGGGAGCTAAAAAGCAGTCGAAGAACTTCTAAGGTAAGGGGTGTGGGAGCTAAAAAGAGGTTAAAGATCTTCTAATGTATGGGGTTGGGAAGCTAAAAAGAGGTCAAAGAACTTCTAATGGAAGGGGAGTGGAAGCTAAAAAGAGGGCAAAGAACTTCTTATGCAAGTGGTGTGGGAGCTAAAAGAGGTCAAAGAACTTCTAATGCAAGGGGTGTGGGAGCTAAAAAGAGGTCAAAGAACTTCTTATGCAAGGGGTGTGGGAGCTAAAAAGAGGTCAAAGAACTAATAATGCAAGGGATGTGGGAGCTAAAAAGAGGTCATAGAACTTTTTATGCAAGGGGTGGGGAAGCTAAAAAGAGGTCAAAGAACTTCTAATGCAAGAGGTTTGGAAGCTAAAAAGAGGTCAAAGAACTTCTAATGCAAGAGGTGTGGGAGCTAAAAAGAGGTCAAAGACCTTCTAATGCAAGGGTTGTGGGAGCTAAAAAGAGGTCAAAGAACTCCTAATGCAAGGGGTGTGGGAGTTAAAATGAGGTCAAAGAACTTCTAATGCAAGGGGTGTGGAAGCTAAAAAAAGGTCAAAGAACTTCTAATGCAAGGGGTGTAGGAGCTAAAAAGAGGTCAAAGAACTTCTAATGTGAGGGGTGGGTGAGCTAAAAAGAGGTAAAAAAAAACTTCTCATGCAAGGGGTGTAGGAGCTAAAAAGTGGTCAAAGAATTTCTAATGCAAGGGGTGTGGTAGTTAAAAAGAGCTCAAAGAACTTCTAATGTAAGGGGTGTGGGAGCTAAAAAAAGGGAAAAGAACTTGTAATGCAAGGGATGTGGAGTTAAAAAGATGTCAAAGAACTTCTAATGCAAGAGGTTTGGAAGCTAAAAAGAGGTCAAAGAACTCCTAATGCAAGGGGTGTGGGAGCTAAAAAGAGGTCAAAGAAATTCTAATGCATGAGGTGTGGGAGCTAAAAATAGGTCAAAGACCGTCCAATACAAGGGGGTTGGGATCTAAAAAGAGGTCAAAGAACTTCCAATGCAAGGGGTGTAGGAGCTAAAAAGAGGTCAAAGAACTTCTAATGCAAGGGGTGTGGGAGCTAAAAATAGGTCAAAGAACATGTAATGCAAGGGGTGTGGGAGCTAAAAAGTGGTATAAGAACTTCTAATGCAAAGGTTGTGGGAGAAAAAAAGAGGTCAAAGAACTTCTAATGCAAGGGGTGTGGGAGCTAAAAAGAGGTCAAAGAACTTCAAATGCTAGAAATGTGGGAGCTAAAAAGTGGTCAAAGAATTTCTAATGCAAGGGGTGTGGGAGCTAAAAAGCAGTCAAAGAACTTCTAAGGTAAGGGGTGTGGGAGCTAAAAAGAGGTCAAAGATATTCTAATGTAAATATTGGGGAAGCTAAAAAGAAGTCAAAGAACTTCTAATGCAAGGGGTGTGATAGCTAAAAAGAGCTCAAAGAACTCCTAATGCAATGGGTGTGGGAGCTAAAAAGAGGTCAAAAAACTTCTAATGCCAGGGGTTTGGGAGGTAAAAAGAGGTCAAAGAACTTCTAATGCAAGGGGTGTGGGAGCTAAATAGAGGTAAAATATTTTCTAATGCAAGGGGTGTGGGAGCTAAAAAGAGGTCAAAGAACTTTTAATTCAAGAGGTGGGGAAGGTAGAAAGAAAAAAAGGACTTCTAATGCACGGGGTGTGGGAGCTACAAAGAGGTCAAAGAACTTCTAATGCAAGGGGTCTAGGAGCTAAAAAGAGGTCAAAGAACTTCGAATGCTAGAGGTGTGGGAGCTAAAAAGTGGTCAAAGAATCTCTAATGCAAGGGGGTGTGGGAGCTAAAAAGCAGTCAAAGAACTTCTAAGGTAAGGTGTGTGGGAGCTAAAAAGAGGTCAATGATCTTCTAATGTAAGGGTTGGGGAAGCTAAAAAGAGGTCAAAGAACTTCTAATGCAAGGGGTGTGGTAGCTAAAAAGAGCTCAAAGAACTCCTAATGCAAGGGGTGTGGGAGCTAAAAAGAGGTTAAAGAACTTCTGATGCAAGGGGTGTGGAGCTAAAAAGAGGTCGAATAACTTCTAATGCAAGAGGTTTGGAAGCTAAAAAGAGGTCAAAGAACTTCTAATGCAAGGGGTATGGGAGCTAAAAAGAGGTCAAAGACCTTCTAATGCAAGGGGTGTGGGAGCTAAAAAGAGGTCAAAGAACTTCTGATGCAAGGGGTGTGGAGCTAAAAAGAGGTCAAAGAACTTCTAATGCAAGAGGTTTGGAAGCTAAAAAGAGGTCAAAGAACATCTAATGCAAGGGGTGTGGGAGCTAAAAAGAGGTCAAAGACCTTCTAATGCAAGGGGTGTGGGAGCTAAAAAGAGGTCAAAGAACTTCAAATGCAAGGGGTGTGGGAGCTAAATTAGAGGTCAAAGAACTTCTAATGCTAGGGGTTTGGGAGGTAAAAAGAGGTCAAAGAACTTCTAATGCAAGGGATGTGGGAGCTAAAAAGAGGTCAAATAACTTCTAATGCAAGGGGTGTAGGAGCTAAAAAGAGGTCAAAGAACTTCTAATGCCAGGGGTGTGGGAGCTAAAAAGAGGTCAAAGAACTTTCAATGCAAGAGGTGAGGAAGCTAGAAAGAGACAAAGAACTTCTAATGCATGGGGTGTGTGAGCTACAAAGAGGGCAAAGAACTTCTAATGCAAGGGGTGTGGGAGCTAAAAAGAGGTCAAAGAACTTCAAATGCTAAAGGTGTGGGAGCTAAAAAGAAGTCAAAAAAATTCTATTGCTATAGGTGTGGGAGCTAAAAAGCAGTCAAAGAACTTCTAAGGTAAGGGGTGTGGGAGCTAAAAAGAGGTCAAAGGTCTTCTAATGTAAGGGGTGGGGAAGCTAAAAAGAGGTCAAAGAACTTCTAATGGAAGGGGTGTGGAAGCTAAAAAGAGGGCAAAGAACTTCTTATGCAAGTGGTGTGGGAGCTAAAAGAGGTCAAAGAACTTTTAATGCAAGGGGTGTGGGAGCTAAAAAGAGGTCAAAGAACTTCTTATGCAAGGGGTGTGGGAGCTAAAAAGAGGTCAAAGAACTAATAATGCAAGGGATGTGGGAGCTAAAAAGAGGTCAAAGAACTTTTTATGCAAGGGGTGGGGAAGCTAAAAAGAGGTCGAAGAACTTCTAATGCAAGAGGTGTGGGAGCTAAAAAGAGGTCAAAGACCTTCTAATACAAGGGTTGTGGGAGCTAAAAAGAGGTCAAAGAACTCCTAATTCAAGGGGTGTGGGAGCTAAAATGAGGTCAAAGAACTTCTAATGCAAGGGGTGTGGAAGCTAAAAAAAGGTCAAAGAACTTCTAATGCAAGGGGTGTGGGAGCTAAAAAGAGGTCAAAGAACTTCTAATGTGAGGGGTGGGTGAGCTAAAAAGAGGTAAAAAAACTTCTCATGCAAGGGGTGTAGGAGCTAAAAAGTGGTCAAAGAATTTCTAATGCAAGGGGTGTGGTAGTTAAAAAGAGCTCAAAGAACTTCTAATGTAAGGGGTGTGGGAGCTAAAAAAAGGGAAAAGAACTTGTAATGCAAGGGATGTGGAGTTAAAAAGATGTCAAAGAACTTCTAATGCAAGAGGTTTGGAAGCTAAAAAGAGGTCAAAGAACTTCTAATGCAAGGGGTGTTGTAGCTAAAAAGAGCTCAAAGAACTTCTAATGCAAGGGGTGTGGGAGCTAAAAAGAGGTCAAAGAAATTCTAATGCATGAGGTGTGGGAGCTAAAAATAGGTCAAAGAACGTCCAATACAAGGGGTGTGGGATCTAAAAAGAGGTCAAAGAACTTCCAATGCAAGGGGTATAGGACCTAAAAAGAGGTCAAAGAACTTCTAATGCAAGGGGTGTGGGAGCTAAAAATAGGTCAAAGAACATCTAATGCAAGGGGTGTGGGAGCTAAAAAGTGGTCAAAGAACTTCTAATGCAACGGTTGTGGGAGAAAAAAGAGGTCAAAGAACTTTTAATGCAAGGGGTGTGGTAGCTAAAAAGTGATCAAAGAACTTCTAATGCAAGAGGTGTGGGAGCTAAAAAGAGGTCAAAGAACTTCCAATGCAAGGGGTGTGGGAGCTAAAAAGAGGTCAAAGAACTTCTAATGGAAGGGGTGTGGGAGCTAAAAAGAGGTCAAAGAACTTCTAATACAAGGGGTGTGGGAGCTAGAAAGAGTTCAAAAAACTTCTAATGCAAGGGGTGGAGAAGCTAAAAAGAGATCAAAGAACTTCTAATGCAAGGGGTGTGGGAGCTAAAAAGAGGCCAAAAAAAACTTCTAATGCAAGAGGTGTGGGAGCTAAAAAGAGGTCAAAGAACTTCTAATGCAAGGGGTGTGGGAGCTAAAAAGAGGTCAAAGAACTTTTAATGCAAGGGTTATGGGAGCTAAAAAGGGGTCAAAGAACTTCTAATGCAAAGGGTGTGTGATCTAAAAAGAGGTCAAAGAACTTTTAATGTGAGGGGTGTGGGAGCTAAAAAGAGGTCAAAGAACTTCAAATGCAAGGGGTGTGGGAGCTAAAAATAGGTCAAAGAACATCTAATGCAAGGGGTGTGGGAGCTAAAAAGTGGTCAAAGAACTTCTATGCAAGGGTTGTGGGAGAAAAAAGAGGTCAAAGAACTTTTAATGCAAGGGGTGTGGTAGCTAAAAAGTGATCAAAGAACTTCTAATGCAAGAGGTGTGGGAGCTAAAAAGAGGTCAAAAAACTTCTAATGCAAGGGGTGTAGGAGCTAAAATGAGGTCAAAGAACTTCTAATGCAAGGGTTGTCGGAGCTAAAAAGTGGTCAAAGAACTTCTAATGCAAGGGATGTGGGAGCTCAAAAGAGGTCAAAGAACTTCTAATGCAAAGTGTGTGGGAGCTAAAAAGAGTCCAAAGAACTTTTAATGCAATGGGTGTGGGAGCTAAAAAGAGGTCAAAGAACTTCTAATGCAAGGGGTGTGGGAGCTAAAAATAGGTAAAAGAACTTTTAATGCAAGGGGTGTGGGAGCTAAAAAGTGGTCAAAGAACTTCTAATGCAAGGGGTGTGGTAGCTAAAAAGAGCTTAAAGAACTCCTAATGCAAGGGGTGTGGGAGCTAAAAAGAGGTCAAAGAACTTCTAATGCAAGGGGTTTGGAGCTAAAAAGAGGTCAAAGAACTTCTAATGCAAGAGGTTTGGAAGCTAAAAAGAGGTCAAAGAACTTCTAATGCAAGTGGTGTGGGAGCTAAAAAGAGGTCAAAGACCTTCTAATGCAAGGGGTGTGAGAGCTACAAAGAGGTCAAAGAACTTCTAATGCAAGGGGTGTGGGAGCTAAAAAGAGGTCAAAGAACTTCTAATGCAATGGGTGTGGGAGCTAAAAAGAGGTCAAAGAACTTCTAATGCTAGGGGTTTGGGAGGTAAAAAGAGGTCAAAGAACTCCTAATGCAAGGGGTGTGGGAGCTAAAAAGAGGTCAAATAACTTCTAATGTAAGGGGTGTGGGAGCTAAAAAAAGGGAAAAGAACTTGTAATGCAAGGGATGTGGAGTTAAAAGGATGTCAAAGAACTTCTAATGCAAGAGGTTTGGAAGCTAAAAAGAGGTCAAAGAACTTCTAATGCAAGGGGTGTTGTAGCTAAAAAGAGGTCAAAGAACTCCTAATGCAAGGGGTGTGGGAGCTAAAAAGAGGTCAAAGAACTTCAAATGCTAGAGGTGTGGGAGCTAAAAAGTGGTCAAAGAATTTCTAATGCAAGGGGTGTGGAAGCTAAAAAGAGGTCAAAGAACTCCTAATGCAAGGGGTGTGGAATCTAAAAAGAGGTCAAAGAACTTCTAATGCAAAGGGTGTGGAGCTAAAAAGAGGTTAAAGAACTTTTAATGCAAGAAGTGGGGAAGCTGAAAAGAGGTCAAAGAACTTCTAATGCAAGAGGTTTGGAAGCTAAAAAGAGCTCAAAGAACTTCTAATGCAAGGGGTTTGGAGCTAAAAATAGGTCAAAGAACTTCTAATGCAAGAGGTTTGGAAGCTAAAAAGAGGTCAAAGAACTTCTAATGCAAGGGGTGTGGGAGCTAAAAAGAGGTCAAAGACCTTCTAATGCAAGGGGTGTGAGAGCTACAAAGAGGTCAAAGAACTTCTAATGCAAGGGGTGTGGGAGCTAAAAAGAGGTCAAAGAACTTCTAATGCAAGGGGTGTGGGAGCTAAAAAGAGGTCAAAGAACTTCTAATGCTAGGGGTTTTGGAGGTAAAAAGAGGTCAAAGAACTCCTAATGCAAGGGGTGTGGGAGCTAAAAAGAGGTCAAATAACTTCTAATTCAAGGAGTGTGGGAGCTAAAAAGAGGTCAAAGAACTTCTAATGCAAGGGGTGTGGGAGCTAAAAATAGGTCAAAGAACTTTTAATGCAAGAGGTGGGGAAGCTAGAAAGAGACAAAGAACTTCTAATGCATGGGGTGTGGGAGCTACAAAGAGGTCAAAGAACTTCTAATGCAAGGGGTGTGGGAGCTAAAAAGAGGTCAAAGAACTTCAAATGCTAGAGGTGTGGGAGCTAAAAAGAAGTCAAAGAAATTCTATTGCTAGAGGTGTGGGAGCTAAAATGTGGTCAAAGAATTTCTATTGCAAGGGCTGTGGGAGCTAAAAGAGGTCAAAGAACTTCTAAGGTAAGGGGTTTGGGAGCTAAAAAGAGGTCAAAGATCTTCTAATGTAAGGGGTGGGGAAGCTAAAAAGAGGTCAAAGAACTTCTAATGCAAGGGGTGTGGTAGCAAAAAAGAGCTCAAAGAACTCCTAATGCAATGGGTGTGGGAGCTAAAAAGAGGTCAAAGAACTTCTAATGCCAGGGGTTTGGGGAGTAAAAAGAGGTCAAAGAACTTCTAATGCAAGGGGTGTGGGAGCTAAAAAGAGGTCAAATAACTTCTAATGCAAGGGGTGTGGGAGCTAAAAAGAGGTCAAAGAACTTTTAATGCAAGATGTGGGGAAGCTCGAAAGAGACAAAGAACTTCTAATGCATGGGGTGTGGGAGCTACAAAGAGGTCAAAGAACTTCTAATGCAAGGGGTGTGGGAGCTAAAAAGAGGTCAAAGAACTTCAAATGCTAGAGGTGTGGGAGCTAAAAAGTGGTCAAAGAATTTCTAATGCAAGGGGTGTGGGAGCTAAAAAGCAGTCAAAGAATTTCTAAGGTAAGGGGTGTGGGAGCTAAAAAGAGGTCAAAGATCTTCTAATGTAAGGGTTGGGGAAGCTAAAAAGAGGTCAAAGAACTTCTAATGCAAGGGGTTTGGTAGCTAAAAAGAGCTCAAAGAACTCCTAACGCAAGGGGTGTGGAAGCTAAAAAGAGGTCAAAGAACTTCTAATGCAAGGGGTGTGGAGCTAAAAAGAGGTTAAAGAACTTCTAATGCAAGAGGTTTGGAAGCTAAAAAGAGGTCAAAGAATTTCTAATGCAAGGGGTGGGTGAGCTAAAAAGAGATCAAAGACCTTCTAATGCAAGGGGTGTGGGAGCTAAAAATAGGTCAAAGAACATCTAATACAAGGGGTGTGGGAGCTAAAAAGAGGTCAAAGAACTCCTAATACAAGGGGTGTGGGAGCTAAAAAGAGGTCAAAGAACTTTTAATGCAAGGGATGTGGGAGCTAAAAAGAGGTCAAAGAACTTCTAATGCAAGGTGTGTTGTAGCTAAAAAGAGGTCAAAGAACTTTTAATGCAAGAGGTTGGGAAGCTAGAAAGAGACAAAGAACTTCTAATGCATGGGGTGTGGGAGCTACAAAGAGGTCAAAGAACTTCTAATGCAAGGGGTGTGGGAGCTAAAAAGAGGTCAAAGAACTTCAAATGCTAGAGATGTGGTAGCTAAAAAGAAGTCAAAGAAATTCTATTGCTAGAGGTGTGGGAGCTAAAAAGCAGTCAAAGAACTTCTAAGGTAAGGGGTGTGGGAGCTAAAAAGAGGTCAAAGATCTTCTAATGTTAGGGGTGGGGAAGCTAAAAAGAGGTCAAAGAACTTCTAATGGAAGTGGTGTGGGAGCTAAAAAGAGGTCAAAGAACTTCCTATGCAAGGGGTGTGGGAGCTAAAAGAGGTCAAAGAACTTCTAATGCAAGGGGTGTGGGAGCTAAAAAGAGGTCAAAGAACTTCTTATGCAAAGGGTGTTGGAGCTAAAAAGAGGTCAAAGAACTAATAATGCAAGGGATTTGGGAGCTAAAAAGAGGTCAAAGAACTTCTTATGCAAGGTTTGGGGAAGCTAAAAAGAGGTCAAAGAACTTCTAATGCAAGGGGTGTGTGATCTCGACAGC
>NC_090728.1:110873916-110876416 GCF_036898095.1 Palaemon carinicauda | reverse complement strand
AAAATACAATACATAAAACAATTCTCTAATAAACGTGTCCTAAAAAAAGCAATTTTCATTCAAGGAAAACAATTGTTTCCTTGCTTTTAGACAATGCTGTAAAATATAATGTTTGAACCACTTGGATAACTTGATTTATTTATTTTTTTTTTTTTTGGTAGAGGACATAATTATAAAATTTAGTTTTCCGTCTATTCGAATATTTCTCATATGTTAATGCTAATGTAGATAATTTAATGTATTTATTATATTAGTATTTAATTATATCAAATAAATAACTTCTTTTATATCATACTAGTCATAATAATGAAATGAATTTTCAGTCTAATTTTGATAACATATTTGTCAAATCTGTTTCAAACTATATTATTAGTTATTCCTTAATGGTGAATAATGAAAGAAAAAACATTACTCCGGTGTTATTAGCGACGATCAAACAAACTTTATATTTCAGAATGGGAAATAATAATGATGATAACAGTATAAATAGTTCCGTTATTTTTGCGTCATGGGCAAAGATTTTGATTTAGCATTATTGATCAATTAGTAATGTAGCACTTTTATTTGACATATTTAAAAAAAAAATTACATTAATTACTAAATTAAGATTAAAACAAGTTGAACAATCTCTGTTACTGTAATATTTATGCATTTCTAAGACCTCATATTTTTAGTATCATCACCACGTGGATTACATTGAATAAGTACAATATAACTTAAGAAATACACTTGATGTTCCAAATATTTAAGCCTTCTTTTATTTAAGGATGCTAAAGCAAGACTAAATTCATTTTAACCTTAAAAAAAAAATATGGTTTAGCCTTTTTAAAATCACCTCAGGCCGTAAGTCGTGCATAAGTCATTGCAGGCTTATATAATTTATGATCAGAGTTTAAACGTTTAAGGTAATTACCTTAGCTTGAGGTAATTTGCATGGTTTTAAAGTAGTTTTTAAGGTAATTCTAGGGTGATTTCGGTTTTACAAAATTACGAGCTTGAAATTTAAGGAAATTGGAAAAGTTTTAAGGTAATCTAAGCTAGAAAGCATCAGCATCAAAGAAATGGCCACATGCTCAAGTTTGCCTCATACCTTCCTTTAGAATTTTTAATTGCCATTCTCTAGGGTATTAACATTAAGTCGACTTTGACGATAGATACGATGCTGATATTATCGTGAAGTCGATATATGAAAATTCAGTAAGTGGTTTTAAACAAAAACAGATTTAGATAACTTAGAAAAATACTAATATCAGACTATTAAACGTAAAGATCTGAAAATCTTAAGAGGTGCTTTCAAAGAAAACAAATAAATCTAGATTTAAAGTAGGGAACAGATGAAAATAATCCTTCACTGTCAGAATTATGACAATTGTGACAGCATGAAGACTGGTAATATGTTATTCTTTGATTTATAGAATATATGATAAACATGTGCAGACAAAGTGGCATGGATATTAATTTAGAATAAATATACATATGAATAATGACAAATTTTAGTTAAATAAGTAAATTATGAAAAACACGTTATTTGCGAGATGGAAAAAAATCATTCTTAAAGAGACACCTAATTGTTATAATTGATTGAATAAAAATTATAATAACAGTGTGATAAATACAATGATTAACCAAGAATGAAAAAATAAGAAAATAATTTAACCCTGGAAAATATCAACCCCCCCCCCCCCCTCCTGTTAGAAGCATATAGCAATTTACATGGAACAGAAAGAAAATAATTTGAATAAATGTTTTCATTAAAAAAAATAAAAAGATATCATTTCATGCTTGCCGTTGCTTATGAATGCAATGAATACACTTTTCAAAATAGAATTCGGTTATTGTTCCAATGTGCGCATCACCTATCGTATTATGTCAAACAAATCCCAGAGTATTGTATAGAATTTAATCGCTCTCTGATATATTTGCATATTGAATTTTCGGAAAATCTTACAATAGTCAAATAAATAATAGTATGATATAGTTTGAGGTTGCTATAATTGCTATTAGTCAAAATCAATGTAAATTTCACTGGGTTATGCAAACACGAACCATGTCGCACTCTTTTCTACGGCCCATTTTTCTCTGAACTTTTGCATTTCTGTATCCATAAGCTCTCGTAGAAACAAAACACACACTTGTTTCAGACACAACTTCACACTAAACTTATCACTCTGCCACTCTTATATTATTTCTTATAATTTATGAAATAATTTCTAGGTTTACGTATGCTAAACAAAACGTTCAGTTTTTTCCATACGACTTTACGCAACTGTTCCATATCAAACACTTAATAGTCTCTCCTGCTTTATTAACATCTGTCATCTTTCTAACTTTTTCAATCAAAATCTAACCGTATTCTTTACCAGATGCAATAAATATATTTTGCAACTTTGATTTTCACAGTCGCATTTAACAAACTTACAGTATAGTATATTGAAACAACGGAACAATTACGTCATTCAGCCATTCTTTCTAAAGCTTCATTATCTAGTGAGGAACTAAT
>NC_090728.1:110866416-110868916 GCF_036898095.1 Palaemon carinicauda | reverse complement strand
GGCATCTCCCTATCTTTTCTTTAGGCACTTCTTCGGCCGATGTTCCATCTTAACCAAAGGGGGATTTTTCCTCCTAATAGACATCCTGACACCCACAAAGCAGCCGTTCCTCACAATTTCTCTATGAACTCTCCTTGTTGTTGAGTTTGTCTTTATTTGACATCCTTCTTTCTTTAACAGGAAAGTCTGTTTTCGCTTCCACCGGGAGATTATGCTTACAATTATGTTTCTGCGTTTGATTTATTGTTTGTAAACTTAATTATATTATTTAGATTTTTAGTAACATCTTACCGAACTTAAGTGTTGTTAATGATAACAAGTTATCCAATTGTGGAAGAGATGGTAATGTAACTTTAAAGGCAATGAGACTCTCTAGTGTATGGAATGACGAACCTTGGTAGAGGTTTGCTGTCTACGTAAACCTCTCTTCCCTTTTCTTACTTTCTCCGGTGTTTTCTCAGAGTGGAAACATGTTGCTTCGTCCATTACCCTTCGCATTTTTTATAGTTATCTCTTTAAAAATTAGAGTACTGATGTACAGCAAATTGGAGGCAATCATTGATACAATTCAGTTCAAGTGATTTATGAATTCATGCAATGAACAAAAGGTCAATGGTCACTTGTAATATCAAGTTCCACTAGTTGACAAGTAATGATGATGATGTACACATGTTTGGATCAACAATGAATATTTCCAGAAGTCTGAACAATATGAGCGCATGTGACGCCGTGGAGCAATGAAGTACATATACATACACACACACACACACACACACACACATATATATATATATATATATACGCACACGCACACACACACACACACACACACATATATATATATATATATATATATATTCGTGGGTTAGTGGGTGCGTATTCTCTAGCATTACATTAAGGTAGCATTGTATTCAAAACTCGTTGATTCAAAGTTAATTATAATTTAGTATTGAAATGTTCTAAAATTATCAATTATTAACTGAAATGGTTCCAGGCAATTATTACCGGTGGTTGTTAATTTGCTATGAGTTTGAAGGACAACGTCATAGTGGTGGGTAAACCAGTTATGCAAAAGTCCAGAGTTATTCTAGTAATGATGAAAGTTTTAATAACAATAACAATTCTAACAACTTTAATAATTATAGAAATAACTTTAAAAATTTAAATAAGAGTGATAAATATTTTAGTTATTTTCACCAGCTGAAACTTTGGTGAACTCGTCTCCCTTGGCAAGTGTAAAGAGTATATTTTACAGATGAAAACAAGTATGAATTTGAATTTTTCTTTTACGTAAAAAGTTCCTTGCGTATGCTGTCCAATCAATCTTCATATGAAAGCTGATATTCACTACCTATCAGTTTAAAATAAATGGTTGTACTTTTTTAATTTCTAATGTTTTTTCTTGAATAGTAAGATAGGTTCTAACACACACCAATAGTGATAACATTGGAAGGGCTGCTCCGAAACATCTATTAGATTTCTAATGCTCTTCAGTTGGAAAAGGATTATATTCCCATTCTCATAATGGACAGGAACAAAGTCCGTCAGATGGTGTAACAGCATGTAAATATTACGTTTATTCTTATTTCTAACATACACTATAATGGAATGAAAATTTCAATAAATCATCATATTTTCAAATTGAAGGTTCTGGATTCCTAGGATAAAGGATATTTTAGATCCTGGTGAAAAGGTACATATGTGTTGGTTCAAGAAAGGCATTGAAAGGATTCCAAATGGCAATGGAAAATGTTGAGTTATTGGGTGTGCAATTGCTACGATGGTAAAAACAATAAAGGTAGAAGACAATGTCTGTGGAAAGGTCTGAATCTCTGCCTTATGGTGTTAAGAGAACATGAAAATTTTCTGGGGGATTTACTTATAGAAGTAAAACGAAGCGGCCAAGAAGACAATGTGTGCAGATGCGAAGTTCCTGCTGTGAATAAGAATGGGAAATATGAAAGCGTAGAGTATTTGAATAAAATAGAATTACGTACACTCTATGGAGAAACGTTTACATAAAGAAAATGTTATCCAATTTTATTTGAAAACTCAAATAAAGAAAATTAATATTAATCCAAAAATATAAAATTCTATTTTTTCTTTTATCAACAAGTTTACTATTAACGTAACAATAATAGATAGGATGTTCAAATATACAAACAAAGGTCTTCGTAATACTTCTAGAATTCTGCCTATTTGTATTCTGAATAGGAAAGGAATGATAGTACATATATATATATATATATATATGTGTGTGTGTGTGTGTATATATATATATATATATATATATATGTATATATACATAGATATTTACTTATATATATATATATATATATATGTGTGTGTGTGTGTGTGTGTGTGTATACATATATACATACTCTTATTCATTTGCTTATGTACATATATAAATATATTTACTTATACACACACACACATATATATATATATATATATATATGTGTGTGTGTGTGTGTGTGTGTGTATGTATGTGTGTATA
>NC_090728.1:110856416-110861416 GCF_036898095.1 Palaemon carinicauda | reverse complement strand
AACTTAAATTGGAGAAATACCCCCCTCCTCCTCCACCCCCCAAAAGGTGGAACCCAGAGTTTGCCAACTGGGAAAAATTAGAAACAGCTATGACAGAGTGGGCTCTGGAATACATAAAAATCCCTCGCAATGATATCTCCACCTTATCAACCGACTTCAGCAAACAACTAGATGTAGCAGCCAGTGTATCTATGACACAAAAAAAAAAAAAACTCTGAGAAGAAACATGCTGACGCATGGTACTATAACAGTCGAATCAAAAAAATGAATGCTAGAATAAACAGGACCAGAAGACTTCTCAGGAGACACAGAACTGATGAACTTATTAATTTACTTATAGAGGTCATTAAACATTCTGTGCAAGTATCACTGGAAGTAAAACTAGACAAATGGTACTCATGGTGCAACGAGGTCAACTTCAGCACATCCCTAGCCTAAATATGGGGCTGCTTTAACAAAGTCTCTGGGAAGTATAATACACCCAGAGTAAAACACCCAGACCCATTAGCTGAAGCCAAGAGGATTGCTAACAACTTTGCAGACAGAGCAAAAAGCACCAATCTACCTCTGCAAACTATTAACAGGCAGAGAACAATGCTCCCAATCAGGAACAACATCATTGAGGCCGCCTGCAACATGGTACATGATACTGATCACTCCTACACAATGGTGGAACTTAACACGGCCCTCGCCAAAGGCAGGAAGGACACTGCCCCTGGAGCCGACCTCAACACATACAGCATGCTGAGGAACATGGGAAATCATGCTAAATTGGTCTACTTGCATTTGATTAACAGGACACACACGGAAAGACTACGTCCAACCACATGGAACCAGCAGGACACCAAACCAATTCCAAAACCCAAGGAGCCAGACACCTACCGACCTATAGCTTTGATAAATTGCACAGAGAAAGTAGTTGAGAGAAAGGTACTTAATAGACTGTAGTGGAAAATAGGCCAACTACATCATCGTCTATATGCCTACAGAAGCGGCATAGGCACTCAGGAATGCATTACGGATGTCCTCTCAGCAATTAATGACAAAAAAACTTTTGTCATATTCCTCGATCTCGAGAAAGCCCTTGAGCTAGGTAGCTCACCAGCTATACTCTTCCCACTTGTTGAAAAAAGAGAGTGAAAGGACACTTACTGGCCTGGACTTGAAACTACATGCTGAACCGAGAAGCCAGAGTCACTTTCCAAGGAAAAACTACCGAATTCATCCCCCTAGAAAACGGTAACCCACAAGGAGGCATACTAAGCCCCTACCTTTTCAATCTACTAATGGAAAACTTAACTACTTTAAAACTCCCAAATGGGGTGGAAATTTTCATATATGCCGACGTTATATGCATAATATGTCCGAATAAAGCTCATGCAAGAAATATCACTCAAAAAGCACTTGACATGATCCAAGCCAAATGCAATGAACTTGGCCTAAAGATCAACACTAACAAAACAACAGCATTAGCTATAAAACATTCGTAAAACCCTCAGAACCTCACACTGAGGGGTGAAGACATCGAATGTATGAGTCAATTCATGTACCTTGGGGTAATCATTAGCAAAACCCTATCACCAGCCAATGAAGTAACCCACCTCAGAGAGAAGACAAAGATTCGTCTATCAGCCATGAAACGAATGACCTCCCTAAAACAAGGAGTATCTAATAACCTCTTAAGACTGTTTTATCTCTAAGCAATTCGATAACATATCGATTATGCAGCACCTACACTCACTGCATTGACTGACACTCAAAAAGCATTATTAAAAGTAGTCCAAAACAATGCCATGAGACTCATTAGTGGCTCTCGACTGTGGACAAGACTGCTTACTTACAGCAGAAACTAACCAAATTCCCCTGTCTGCCAGGATTGACATTAGGAATAGCAGCATTATATTCAAGTCAATCATCTCAGACAGAAAAAGCCCACTCAACAATAAAATAAAAAGGCTTCTACCTCTTGCTGCAGAACTGGATTCGCCAAATTCCCACGCAAAAAAAAATTAAACTACTGGCTACAATCGGAAGGATGCAGATGCAAAATGAGGCTCACAAAACCAAGGGACAGCAAAAGCATGATGGATACAGCCCTCCTGCCCCTTGGGCTCATTATCCCATCAAATACAACTTCACTATCCTACCAGCAGCAACCAAGGCTCACTGCACGCCAGAGCAACTCACTGTATCTGCAAAAAATGCAACCAGGAACACACCTGCGCCTTACACCTACTATATGGATGGATCAGTAGACCGTGCAATCCCTGCAGCTGCTGCTGCAGTTATCTCTACATCAGGATATAAAGAAAACTGGAGACTCTCCAACCATAACCCCACACTGCAAACTGAATTAGTGGTCATTGCAAAAGCTCTAGAACACTGCCAACCAACATCCACAAGGAACCTACAGAGAATGTTTACCTCATCACTTCAATTCAATTCTTAGCCTTGCTCCACCAAAGCAACAATAGGCAAGTTACCTTGAATTGGATTCCAAGCCATACTGGAATCTCTGGCAACGACGAGGCCGATCACCTAGCCAAATCGGCCTTAATGTGCCAAACCATTAGCATTACTCGACAACCGTCATTTAAAACCATCAAAAATCAAATAGCTGCCTACAGCAACATCCAAAAGACTAGTGAAGTAAGGAGAGCCTTCCTAGATGGACCAATATCTGCAAAGTGGTATATTAAAGCGACAAACATATTACCACACCCAATTGTAAGACAAACACCTCGCCAGGGCGCAGTAATGATCTGCAGACTGCGACTGGGATATCTATGCAACTGGCAAATTATCTTAGATAATGACGAAGACCCTGCAGCACAGCATAGACCAATAAGACCGTGCAAGTTGTGTGATCAAGACACAGAAGAACCTCTACAGTACTATCTACAGAAATTTCAGGAAACAAGCCTACTTCGGCAGGATCTCAATCCCAACACTCCTGCAACTGCAACAGCAATTGTCAACGAAATAATTGACAATCATAACACCCTCTTAGCCTTTCTCCGCAGCTACCCTCCACCGAGATAACGTTGCAACAACGCTAAAGAGAAATCTAAGAGGCAATTGAAGAGAAACCTTCTCATCCCCCTGCGCAATTTCTATATTGGAAGCGGAATGATTATTGGCGGCTGAGGGCAACAACTCGTACTCCTTATAAGGAGACAGTTTTGTCTTCCCGTCCTGTTTTCAGCCTGAAAATGGGGTCGGAGTCCTCGGCGGTCTTTTTGACTTCCAACATATCTTTCTCTCCTCTCAGCCTATCTCCCTTGCTGAGTCAGAACGGGTGCTGGCGGCTGTGGGCAATAACTCGCACTACTTATAAGGAGGCAGTTTTGCCTTCCCCGTCCTTTTTTCAACGTTGAAAGTGGGAACGGAGCCGTCGGCGGTCTTTTGGATATCCAGCATCTTTTTCACCTTCAATCTCTTTTTTCCCCAGTTCAGGCATCCCTCCAAACCACCTTTGCAAGTCAGAATGAATAAAATCATAAGTAACCTTTTATTTTTACTTTTTTTTATTATTTTGCTTATTCACGGGTGCAGGAATTTTTTATTCCATCCTATCTCTACTACTAAAACTGCTACAACTCCCTCTTTTCAGCTCTCTTATACTCAGCTGAAATCTCACACTATCCCTCTATCTCACAACTTAAGCTTAAACCACTGCGAAGTTTTTTACTTCACCTATATCAACATCTCCAACTGAAAACTTTCAACTCCTTCCCTAGCTCTCCTACTTATGGGGACTTACTACTATAATTCTTTTTCTCCAACTAAGACTGGAGCAAGTTGGCTCATGGGAAGGCATCCCCTTCCCACTGTCAATCACTCCTTTCTCAAAACAACCCATCAAAACCTAAAACCTATCCTAATATCCTAAAATAAATGTTGCAGAATATCCCTCACGCAACTACCTATCCCAATGTGTCCTACCAAAACACCTACGGGCTGCAATATTGCAAAAGCCCGTGTTTGGCCAAAAGGGCCAGGCAATCTTCAACAACAACTACGCAAACTCTCGAGTTCCAAACTCACCAGTTTGTTTTTACATAAATCTGTTACACTTGAAAATATCAATAACCGAGCTCTGAGACAGTTATATAACTCAAAGACAGCAATATATGTAAACACTGAATATCCAAAGGTTTCATAAATAGACTCAAAACAAAAGTGGGTAATTATTATTAAGAATTATTCAAAACCACCGAGTGAGTACTGAGATAAACACTGATGATTGAAATAAAAAACTTTTCACGAAAATAACTATATTCTATAATAATTACAACACTTTGGAAGAATTTACAAAAAAAAAAAAAATAAAACACTCAAGATATTAAGTCTGAACAGAACTTAGATTAAGAGAAAAATAGTACGCTCTGAAAATTATATAATCACTTGACTTGAAATGAACTCTGAATAAAACCTTAGACTAAGAAAAAAAGAAATAATTACACTCTAATGCTTGAACTCTTAAAGAAGTTACATAAAGTAACTGATAAACTTACTAACTTCCCGAATTTCCATAAATCTCACTGGGCCAATTGCAAAGATTTACACAATGCCAACACTCACCAAATCACAATAAATTTAAAATTATCTTTAACGTCTTTCGTATCTTTTCAACACATAATTTATGTGCGGCAAAAAATCGCTTTGAGGAGGATACATAATAGGTACTAGAGAGAGAGAGAGAGGATGTAACTTTGGCTCTTTCACGGGACGGCTGTTTCTCTTCTGTCCCTGTGCATCCCTTGGGTGCTTATATATAGACTTAGCTACTTAAAAAATATTCTATGTCCATGATCTGGAAGCTTTGGGGTTGGCGTAAGGGCGACATCCGAGTTATGAACTATCACATGTCAACCTTGCGCAGGAAAACTGTGTCAGCTAGCCCTGCCCCGTTCTCGGGAATAAGAAAAAAAAAGATAGAACCTTTTAAAACATGTGGCAAATAAAAGAATTTGTATTTTGTCAAAAAATTATGCAAT
>NC_090728.1:110841416-110843916 GCF_036898095.1 Palaemon carinicauda | reverse complement strand
GTGTTTTCAAGGACATACGATTTATGTCATTCTCATATATATCTGCGTTTCCAAAAGGGAGCATGATTGGAGATTTTGATATCTGTTCGTATATAGTGTGAGATGACTTTAAAGGTTGGCTAGTTAATGTTGTTATACAGGAGCAATTCAAAAGAGGAGGAGGGAGTGTTTTGAAGGGTGGAGGATTGGGAGTGGGGACCTAGGCATCGGTTTTCATCACGTGGGTACAACAACAAGATTCCGGTACCTTGCTGCTTAATGTACAGAACGAGCATAATTATCTACATTCCTCCAACAATCTGCCCGTTCTGGAATTCTAATTTCCTAACTTAAAACCTTTAGATGTTAAATTGGAATTATTCGATCTAAAAAAGGGAATTTTAATTAATTCCGTCCGGGCTATCTTGTGATATTTACACCGAGTGAAGTGAATTTCAGGTATTTTTGTTTTTACTTGCCTTTAACTTCCCTTATATAAACACTAGGCTCTTGGATTTGTTTAACTTTTCTTCATCATTCACTTGAATTTAAAAAGACAGAATAGTCTGAAATATATATTGAAATAACAAAGGCAAACCCTTATTACAAACGTTCGATAAAATCTTGCAACATCGATCTCATACTCTGAAAATTGAAAATGATGGGGAAATCCGAAAATGTGTAAATCTCTCCTTCTGGAGAGTGATACGTTTACCCTCATATCTACAGTTCTATATAGGAAAGCAATGAAGTTTACACCCAGCAACAAAACCGGTGTTGCCTGGCCAGACCTGACTTGGAGAGATCATGCCTCTCATCCCCTGAAAGGTGGCTGACGTTAAACAACCGAGATATAGTTAGGATGGTTCGAAGGTGAGGAGGAGCGAAATTACAGATATCACTCAAAGAAATACCATAAAGAGAGAAAACTTTTTCATTCTTTTAAGAAATGTAACCTAATATTATTTTGAAACTAATTCATCAAAAGATTTTATCATAACTTCTTATTTGAATTTTCCTATCCTATTTTTATATAAGATTATCTTGAATGATATTGGAAATGACTATTCATATTAATATTTATAACACCGAAATATCACTCGTTTGCATTTTCTTAAGCATTCTCCTCTGTCTGTCTGGTCTGTCTCTCTCTCTCTCTCTCTCTCGCTCTCTCTCTCTCTCTCTCTCTCTCTCTCTCCTCTCTCTCTCCTCTCTCTCCACATAATTACAAACTGTGGCATAAGTATTATATGTAGGGGGGCTAAGATAATGTATCGTTTCAAATAGCAACTGTTGGGTCACCAATCATTAATAAGTGGTATTTGTTAAAAATTTCAAAGGTAGGGGAGGTTTAAAGGTTTAGTTGTTGTTTTCAGTGTTTTTTTCTTTGATTTCGCAGCTCAGTGTTGTTGGGGTCCGCTTTTGTCACCGGCTAATTGCCTCCCGGCCCCTCTTAAAGAAAATAGTATGATTTGCTATATCAATTATATTAGTTTAAGGTTGGAGATTTAAAATACAACATCAGTTAACATAATCAATATTATTTCAGAAGTGATTGGTGACAATAAAATATGTGAAATGACATGCAATGAAAGTTCATTGGTGCATTATCATAGTGGTGAGGTGGTATATGGAATGTTGGATATAACAGATTAAACTATCACACATCGTTTACTCAAATTATCTGGTTCGGCGTCAATACACTTAGATATCAGGATGATAAAAAACATCTAATCAATCAATCAATCAATCAAATTATCTGGGCAAGTCATTCACTTCCAAGCAAATCCCCTTCCCTGTTGACGATTGCTCAAAGCTCAAAGACTTCGTTATCTATAGTTTTGGGTATAATTTTAAACACCTGGAAAGCAAAATATATGAAATAATTGACATCTTAGTATTTTGATTTTCATTTACTAAAAAACTTTACACCGGAAGGGTCTTATCATAATTTTGATAAGGCCTTTAGTAAGGCTCCAATTTCCTGACGCTTAAGTTAATACTGTTAGGACCATCTGATTAAATATTTTCCTTTCTAGAAAAAAGGATTATATATATACATGCATATATATATATATATATATATATATATATATATATATATATATAGTATATATATATATATATATATATATATATATATTATATATATAGTATATGTATATATATATATATATATATATATATATATATATATATATATATATATATATATATATATATATATATAGATATAGATATAGATATAAGATATAGATATAGAAATACATTTACTTCTTTCCATTTATTGTTTGGTATCGACATGTTTCGGATCATTTCGTGACCTTTCTTCAGTACAACATCGAGTTTTAGGAACTGCACTTTAATATAAATGTTAAGGTGGTGAAAATCTTATGGAAATTAGACTACCATAACCTATATCAATTATATTAGTTTAAGGTTGGTGATTTAAAATGCATCATCAGTTAACATAATCTATATTGTTTCAGAAGTGATTGGTGATAATGAAATATGTGAAATG
>NC_090728.1:110833916-110836416 GCF_036898095.1 Palaemon carinicauda | reverse complement strand
TCATCGTTAACATAATCATTATCATAATTGTCTTTAATTTGATTATCGTTATTATCCGAAGTACAAACTTAAGTGGCATCAGGATGTTATAATTATGAGGAACATGATAAAGAAACGAAGACAATAAAGAATAAAAATGTGGTATAAAATGTGTTCAAAATACATAGGTAGAAATTAGGCCAAACTTTTATCATCCTCAGAACCTCAAGTTTATTCTTCAGAGAAAATCACATAATTGAAAACCAATACATAATTGCCAATCAGAGCATCCATCATCGCGTGGGCCATCATGGGTGAAAAACACTTCCCATTAAAGGATTATCTTTCGGAGTTGGAGGTTAGAAAATAGGGGGGGGGGGTTTAATTGGTCTTCTGGAGATGGTTTGGTAGCAAGGGTTATGACATTTTTGGTTGTTCGATTGGCAAGTGTCACACACTCTCGCTCTCTGGTATTATTATTATTATTATTATTATTATTATTATTACTTGCTAAGCTACAACCCTAGTTGGGAAAGCTGGAGGCTATAAGCCCAAGGGCTTCAACAGGGAAAATAGCCTAGTGAGGAAAGGAAATAAGGAAATAAACTACAATAAAAAAAAGTTGAAGAACAATTATAACATTCAAATAAATTTTTCATATATTAACTATAAAAACATCAAAGTAACAAAAAGAAGAGACTCAAGATAGAATAGTGTGCCCGAGTGTACCCTAGAGCAAGAGATCTCGATGTCCATTGTCGAATGGGTCTACCTTAACGAAAGGTTTATTCAAAATCTAGTAAAACTGGGTTTATTGTTCTTAATCGTAGGTACTGAAGTGATCGAAATTCATTCGATTGTTCTGCTTCTTTTGATATTGTTCCACTTATAGACTAGCTTTAATGTTCATGCTATGATTAAAAGTTAGAACCACATTGCATGATTCTCTCTCCCCCCCCCTCTCTCTCTCTCTCTCTCTCTCTCTCTCTCTCTCTCTCTCTCTCTCTCTCTCTCTACATTTAGTATAATCCGATGACGATGAACCATTTATAAATATTCAACCTGAAAAGCTGATGGACTTAAAATCAAATATCATTAGAATATCAGTTTTATAATACACACACACACACACACACACACACACACACACACACACACACACACATATATATATATATATATATATATATATATATATATATATATATATATATGTGTGTGTGTGTGTGTGTGTGTGTGTGTGTGTATTACATATCTGTATATAATAAAGTAAATTATTTTCTTTTACTTTGAAAAATATTTCAAAAAGATCGGAACCTTTTTAATTTACAACATGTTATTCAGAATTCGATAAAAACATTAGAAGAGTAAAAATAAATAAAAGTCTAAGTTTTTATTTTATCTTTCTACGTGTACTTAAAAAAAAGTGACATACTGTATAATCTTAGTAATTATTTGACGCTACATTCAAGTTTACAAAAACGTTTGCTATAAAGTTACATATAACATTAGTTATCTATTATCCAGTAAACTAAGCTGGCAAGAATATTTATTATCCTTTTAAATAACAAGAAGGGCTACTTTTCATAAATTATGGTGGCTATATAATATATCAATTAGATTTTTAATGAGTAAACACATTGCCTTAAAATGTTATCAACAATCTTCCGAGGAAACAAAAACAGGTTATTCGATGTGTGTTATCGACAAATGTGAATCAGAATACAGCGATTTACAACTTTTCATTATTATTATTATTATTATTATTATTATTATTATTATTATTATTATTATTGCAATCTTAGAAATACAGGGTGGTTATAGAAGAGGTAGGGGATGTATGAATTTGATTTTCACAGTTAGGCTGATATGAGAGAAATATTTAACATAAGGCAAGGAGGTGTATGTTGCATTTATGGATCTGGAGAAAGCATATGATAGAGTTGATTGGGAAGCGATGTGGAATGTGATGAGGTTATATGGAGTTGGTGGAATTTTGTTGCAAACAGTGAAGAGTTTCTACATAGGCATTAAAGCATGTGGTTTCTAGTGAGAGTGGGGGTGCGACAAGGATGTGTGATGTCACCATGGTTGTTCAATTTGTTTGTTGATGGAGTGGCGAGAGAGGTAAATGCTCAAGTGCTTGGTCGAGGATTGAAACTGATAGAAGAGTGATCATGAATGGTAGGTAAAGCAGTTGTTATTTGCGGATGAAAGTATAATGGTTGCAGAATCGGAAGAGAAGCTTGGTTGATTAGTGACAGAGTTTGGAAAGGTATGTGAGAGAAGGAAGTTAATAGTCAATTAGGGGAAGAGTAAGGTTATGAGATGCACGAGAAGGGAGGGTGATGCGAGGTTGGCTGTCATGTTGAATGGAGAGTTACTTGAGGAAGTAGATCAGTTTAAGTACTTGGGGTCTATTGATGCAGCAAATGGTGGAGTGGAATGTAAAGAGTTCTGTATGTATTCTGTATGAGAGGGATTGTACCAACTGTGAAGAATGGATCGAACTTGTGGGGAA
>NC_090728.1:110821416-110828916 GCF_036898095.1 Palaemon carinicauda | reverse complement strand
AAAGGGTATTGAATTCACAGCCGTATGATAAAAGTGAAGAGTGTGTGCAGGTTTGATCGGACAGTCAAAACTTAAATGGGAGAGATAAGGCTGGTCATTAATAAAAGCAGAGGAAAAAGTGAGAACAAGGAATTTAGGAACAAAAAGGTTGTTATATAGTGATATATTGGCTACCAAAGGCTACACGGATATAAACCTGATAGAACAAAAGAGCAAGTACAGGAATTCTGTCTGAAATGAATGCAGCACTGGGTCAGCAAAGTGAGCATATTGAATGAATATTTGTTGAATGTGGAGGGAAGTGACGCATAGGTGAATGATGTGAGACTTCAAAGAGTTATGAATATTGTTCCTATGAAATTTTGTAAACCTATTGCAATTAAATTTTCAGTCTATTGAAACTGTGGAATAAAACCTATCCAATTATTGTCGCAGAATATAAAGATATCACCAACGTATTATTTTGCCGGGTTCAATGGACGACAGAATTTGTTTCAAAATGTACATTTAATGTTTTCCTAGTAAGGGGGAGTCAAGGCTGTCCATTCTATAGCTAGATCTCTTTCTGAAGAATTTGCCATTAAAAAGAAATCTTGTTTCTCACAAATAAGTTAATGTTATCGGTTTCTCAATACAAGCAAAATAGTCTTAGTTTGTTTTTAACATTGCCAATGAGGATTCTTTCTGATAGACAGTCAACATCTAAACTAAGATGTTTGCTCCTCCCAAAAAGATGTTATAGGTTATGGATTGTATTCTAAGAAATTTTAAGAAGATTCCCAGATACAATTATCATCATAATCCTGCCAGCCGTTTGGATAATGGTACACAAATGATTCGCTGCTGGATATTATGGCGCATAAAGGGATTGTGTTTTCCTCGGGCCATAGAAATAAAGGAGAGAAGAGGTTATTTTAAATGGTTCCGCAGGGTCGATATATTTCTCTATTAAAGAGAAAAGGAAAAGGCATCTTACATACCGTAAGAGAAATTCTTTTAAAAAGAATCAAACTCACCTACTCCACGAGAAACTGTTAATACCAGGATTTCAATTCTCCCACTCCAGGAATTCAACTTACAGACTTCACCAGAAACTCTTGGTACCAGGAACTCATCTTACTAACTCCTCGAGCATCACTTACTACCAGGATTTCAATTTAGCAACTATATGAGAAACTTAACTGACAAACTACACCAGAAACTCTTACTTCCAAAAATTAAACTCACCAACTCCATAAGAAACTGTACTACCAGGAACTAAACTCGCCAACTACACCAGGAATTCTTACTATCAGGAATTCGGCTCACCAACTCCACCTCTGGGAGTGTTGTCAATATGCTTTCAAGTGTGATCATAAGAGATACACAGTGTATCAGTAGAATAAAATGAAACATAAATTTTAACCAACTAGGCATATACTTTGAAATCCCATCTAACTATGGATTATCTATTTCCATTTCACGTCCATTATAAACAACAGTCAATGTTGTATTATGAACTAATTCCCTGGGATAGAAATGTCTGTTTTCGTTTTTTGTTTTTCCCCTAAATGTATCTTGAAAATTTCTCTTTAATGCTCTTTATTTTTGTATTTACATTAGGAAGGTTCATGAATTTACCAGTAATGTTTTTTTTTTTTTTTTTTATTTCAGGCCTTATATAGTAAAGTTTAATGAATTCAGAGGGAATCCGAGAGGGCCATTATTTTCAGCTTGAAATATTGCAATGTTTAGAATTCATTTTCCGCTTTCGTTCACTCATAGCATAATCAGAATTTACGGCTAATGTTTTCCTACTTTATCCACTATGTTCGTAAAAAAAGTTTTAATCCTACTAATAACTCAAAATTCATATATATATATATATATATATATATATATATATATATATATATATATATATATATATATATATATATATATATATATATATATATTCTATTTTCTTTTATTTGGAGTGTACCTCATTTCCTACATTTCTATTTCTTCTCATTTCGTTAATTGCTGAAGGTTTTGGGTTTAGCAATTTTAGCTTCAAACGAACGTGGACGCATGTCTTAATTCTAAAAGAAGGCTCTAATAATTTGCATATCTAAAGGCTAACTGTTCGGTTTCATGTTATGCCGGATGCGTATTTATATACCAATTAGCATTCTGACGTAGTTTCTGTTGTTCTCAATTAACTTTGCAATTTGGTATAATTGATTCCTACATTTACATACTCACGTGAACAGACGTGAACAAAGAGGAGAGAGAGAGAGAGAGAGAGAGAGAGAGAGAGAGAGAGAGAGAGAGAGAGAGAGAGAGAGAGAGAGAGAGAGAGAGAGAGTCATTATCGATTTTCTGTTGAGCGTTTCTATTTTATTACGAAGTTTTAGCCTTAATTAGTTAAACCTGAATATCACATTACCATAAAAATTCTAAAACACCCACGAGAGATATCCAAATAAAACTAACAATATTTGCAAACTTGAAATGGAAAGTATTATCGTTTGACCTAAAAAAAGATTGATAATGATTTTGAGAAAATCAGATTACAGCCCCGTGACTATTTATGATACCGACCTTTATTAATTAATATTTTATTTAATGTTCAGGAGAACGAGTGATCAAAGTTCTTATAGTTCTCCTTTTCATCACGTTTTATAGATATTTTGTCACTGGTTTTTCATCTCAAGTTATCAACTACTGCTTATTTTAGCATTTGAATCTAACGAATTTGGGCCGTATGACATAGCACTGGGGCCGAGGATGTTATTCATCGCCACAGTTGACTAAGAAGTAAAAGTTAAATTAAATAGTAGATAGATGGAAGAAAAGAAGAAACAGAGGTAAAGTAAAAGGTTAAAACTAACTACAGGGAATCCAGGCTACACAAGTGCACAAACAATGCCCGCAGTGCTCCACATGAGGCATCACTGATCCCCTTCGGAGATTTATCTTAGGGATTATCGGTCAAACTGCTTTTGTTACAATGTTGTGAGTAGATGACTTAAGTCACTTCAAGGGTTTCTACTTTCCTGACTAGAATATTTGGAAGAGCGCCCCCTCCCCTTCTTCACCATGGCTGCAACGGTAGTTAAGACTCCTATAATGGCTACTCAAGACATAAATTCTCTTTCATAGCTTTACGTGCTGTTCTTTACTTCGTACATGAACTACTTTTTTTAAATGCATTATGATGAGAGAGAGAGAGAGAGAGAGAGAGAGAGAGAGAGAGAGAGAGAGAGAGAGAGAGAGAGAGAGAGAGAGAGAGAGAGAGAGAGAGAATTTTCTTATTCAAGTTTCCAACAAGTAATTGTTCTTAGTTATAGAAAGATTTGAATGGAGAAACTTTAATATTCTTTACACTTGTAATAAAAAGACTTACATTTTTTAGTGCTACTAGAGCTCAATGGTAGTAGAAAAAAAGTAAATTGCTGGAACAAACATGCAAAGGCGACTCCAGTTCTAGAAATAACACATAAGAAGCATAAATACTAATAAAACGGCTAGAGAAAAATATCTCAGGACGTAAGCCCTCCAGAGGGAATTATTCCTGCAAACTTAGCCTTGCCTTATCCATATATCTCTGCAACGGCTCCTCATAGACCCATATATTCCCATGTAAATATAGCCAACTCGAACCTCCGTCCTTACCCCAAACAGAAATTCAAGGGGATGTAACGTCATTATAACACGGTCATATTGTAATTACCCAGAAGGCATCTGGTAACATCCTAAAGTTGTTTGTGTTTTGAACTTTATTTGATTGCTTGTCCATTTGCTAACAACGATATGATGAAATATCGCTCTGTATGTGAACTATAGCACAGGGCCTAGAATCAGTTTGATTAATTTCTGTAATAAACCTTGTTTTATTGTGATTGTTTTGGTTCTCGTCTGTGCTGTTCATGGGAATATTAAAGAAATTGCTAGGATGTTTCAAGTACAATTTCCTTTCTTTGTGCTTACTTAATTCTTACAGCTTTACTTGATAAAATTGAAACATTAAGAATTCATTAGCATTATCCTGTTTTGGAAGGCAATTTTGAGGGGTATTATATGCATATCAAACACGTTATTAATACTTTCGACTTGTTACTGAAAATTATACTTAATTAAGCATCTAATAGAACAGTTATTTTCTCTTTTAAACTTTACATATTGGATTATTTCTGGCATTTTTTGTTCAATCTTTAAATGATGGAAGACAAAGAAAACATTTCGGTACTATAACCGGATTCTGGATATTCGCCTTACATCTGTTATCCCGAAATGAGAGACTATTTAAAGCTAACACTTCAATTCATCTTGAGTAAGTTTACACATGAAATATATCGTAATCACATTCCATCGTCACACTCTGTATATCAGACAAATATGAAAACTCGAAAAGTCAGCCAATTTTTAAACGAGTAAAACAAATATATCAACATAATTTCCTATCGTCTTCATTTCTAAAATAAGAAAAAAAAATCCCAAATAGTTCAAACTGAAAAGTTGTAAATAAGTGTTGAGTTTTTCGAAAGTTCTTTAGAGAAACTCCAGCCCCTGTCTTTACCATTTGTATTCTGAAGAGAAAAATGTCCGAAATTTTCACTACTGAGTTTTGCATGCAAATAGTAAGTGCGCCCTCCAAATCACCGCATATGTAACAAACACATACATACACACATATATATGAGTATATATATATATATATATATATATATATATATATATATATATATATATATATATATATATATATATATATATATATATATATATATATATTAGTGTGTGCACACTCATAAGGATACAGTTATATATATATATATATATATATATAATATATATATATATATATATATATATATATATATATATATATATATATATATATATATATATATATATAATATATATTTATATATATATATATATATATATATATATATAATATATATATATATATATATATATATGTATGTATGTATATATAATGAGAGAGAGAGAGAGAGAGAGAGAGAGAGAGAGAGAGAGAGAGAGAGAGAGAGAGAGAGAGAGAGAGAGAGATTCAGAACCGATTAGTTAGTACGTTACGAACTACTTGAAATGCACGAAAGGAAAATGATCACAAATACTCAATACAAGGACACAAAATAAAGGCCGTTGCCCTAATTTGTGAAACTAATTAATAACATCAGCGGACGCTTCCTCCCGGTCTGACTTAACCCAATATCGCCTCCCGATATGCTAATAAGGATATGTTGTTTGCTCTAACGACCTCCATCCTTTTTTCCATCTTTAGAACAAGTAATTAAAGCACGGTTACCATCTATTTGTATTTGAAGGTGTCTGTTTTCAAGAGGAAATTGAACTATCACTGATATTTTACTTCCTTTTGATTTTTCTGTTAATAGTTATATATTTTAAGGCATTGCTATTCGAGGACCATTTACTAAATACTGAAAAAATACTTGAACCTAATTCTAATTATAAGATTTTAAGGCCATCTGCTATGAGCTAAAGATGTTTCCATAAAAATTCCTAGTTGTCGAGTATTCATATAGGTGATCCTGAAACTTATCCTCGTTAGGATATATCTTATCCCAAACCACACTTTTCTTTCCACAAGATGCTAAGGGGAAAGTGGCGTTATTTGCTCTAAGAAGTTCGATAACGAAGTAGTTGGGATTCCTCATAAAAGTTGCCGACTTCCTAAAGGTTATTGGTTGGAAAATATTGCACTTATAGACTTTCACTTGCTTACGCTCCGTTGCACCCAAAAGTCGTTAGCAAGGCGAGACATGTTCGCTCGCAATCATTTTCCTACCTGGGTTCCATTCCTAATTGCATGATTCATTTTCTCTCAGATAAATGGATTTCCTACAGCAAGAGATGGAAAGATTCTATTTTTGCCATAGTGGTATGGAAGTGATACTAGCGAGGTGGAACTATGAATTATTATGTAGTAGGTTAGCCAAGGCACCAGCCACCCATTGAGATACTACAACTAGAGAGTTATGGTGTCTTTTGACTGGTCAGACAGTACTACATTGGATCCTTCTACCTGGTTACGGTTCATTTTCCCTTTGCCTACACATACACCGAATAGTCTGGCCTAATCTTTACATATTCTCCTTTGTCCTTATACACCTGACAACACTGAGATTACCAAGCAATTCTTCTTCACCCAAGGGTTAACTACTGCACTATAATTGTTCAGTGGCCACTTTCCTCTCGGTAACGGTAGAAGAGACTCTTTAGCTATGGTAATCAGCTCTTCTACGAGGACACTCCAAAATCAAACCATTGTTCTCTAGTCTTGGGTAGTGTCATAGCCTCTGTAACATGGTCTTCCACTGTCTTGGGTTAGAGTTCTATTGCTTGAGGGTACACTCGGATACACTATTCTATTTAATGTTCTCTTCCTCTTGTTTTTTTAAAAGTTTATATAGTTTATATAGGCGATACTTATTTTGATGATGTTACTCTTCTTAATATATTTTATTGTTCCTTTTTTTCCTCTCCTCACTGGGCTGTTCTCTCTGTTAGAGCCTCTGGGCTTATAGCATCCTGCTTTTCCAACTAGGGTTGTAGCTTAGCAAGTAATGATAATAATGACCATTATCATTAATGTTCTTGTGGTTATTGAAAGCAGGAGAAATAAAATTAACATAGCAATTATAGTTTTGAATTAAATGTAAGGAAATATCTCTCTCTTAAATAAGCTGGGTAATCCAAGAACATGTAATGAGATATTAATTATTTTATTATGGTCTTTCAGTAAACATATGGTCAGCTCAAACTTTATATCTATTAGTACTTTGCATTTACTGTAATATTTGTGTGTGCGTGTTTAGACAGATAAGCACACACACACACAACGCGGTTGCGCGCAAGCACACAGATTCAACCCTTCCTTCTCCCCTCCGTTTTTTCCTAACTACAACACGACAGTTTTGGCAATTTGTGGGATAGTGTGGTTTCCGAGAGTTCCTCTCGTGGCACCCCTCTCTCACCAAGGTATGTATATTCCCTCTTCCTCCTACCCGAGAGACGGGGGGAGACTGAATAGTCATACATGTGGGAATGCCACTCAGCATGACAGAAAAAATAAATACATATAATTTATATATATATATATATATATATATATATATATATATATATATATATATATATATATATATATATATATATATATATATATTTATATATATATATATGAGAGAGAGAGAGAGAGAGAGAGAGAGAGAGAGAGAGAGAGAGAGAGAGAGAGAGATTTATGTACCTTCCTAGCTGTTGCCTCTAGTCACAGGGCTTGATATCTTCCTCTTGATATCCGTTTTAGGGGATCCTTTGTCAGGCGTTAGAAATTGGAAGCGTCAATTAGGATACCATCAATCTTCTCCCGAATCCAAACTACGTTAACCAATGATATGCCATTTTTGCGATGACAATGTCCCATATCAATCTTTAATAAATCGAATAATTCCTTTTGTAAACAGCTATCTACGAATGTATTCTATT
>NC_090728.1:110795401-110817901 GCF_036898095.1 Palaemon carinicauda | reverse complement strand
TATATATATATATATATATATATATATATATATATATATATATATATATATATATACGAATATATATGTACATATGTAAATATGTATATATAGATATATATATATGTATATATATATATAATATATATATATATATATATATATATATATATATATATATATATATATATATGTATGCAAAAGAACAACAGGCTTAAGACTTTTATACAATCATAACCAACTAAATTTCAAAAGATAATTTAAAATATAATTCTATTCTGCTACAGATTTTATGAGTATGAGACATCAGGGACAGGTTGTTCAGTTTTGACTACTAATGAAATTAAGGCATGATTAGTTATCGCAACTGGAGGACAAACTTTACTTGCTATAAGTCCAAAGAGTTATCAGACCTCTGAGTAGGAGAAACAGAATTTAACCACTCCCGATTGTTAGTGTTGAAATCACTTACAAGAACAAAAGTGGCCTTTCTTACATCTTCTTGTATCATAGGCAAAATGGTATGAATACAATCAAAGATGAAATCATCCAAATTATTATTTCTGCCGTAAACTTTTATTATCTGAATCTAATGACATCCACATTCATAGCAAGATTTATGAGAAGCAGGGTACTCAGTCCTAATATACACTGCCATTCCCCATGACCTATGACAGGCATCCCACTTCAGAATTATGGGTCTCTTAAAATTAGGAATATGAAATTCGGATGAGTGACTCAGTCGAGAGAACAACGTTCCTGAGCTTAAAAGAATATCATACTGTCTATGCGAAACGTCATGTCCTGAATATCGACATGTAGTCCACGAATATTGCAGCACATTAGACTTCTCTGGCGAAATCAAGTAAGTACAGGTCCCTGATTTTTCTCCACGTTTCCAGGCAGGATAAAAAAAGAACAATAATGATAACAAAAACAATATGTACGAAATATAAATCAGGAGACAGATACAACCTATAGACTAAAGATTAAATGTCGGATAAATTTAGTCAATATGGTGGAGCCGACACACCATGCAGAACCAAGTACCCTCCCATAGCCACTTCGGCTGAAGGGAGGACACTAAAGAGGATTTGTAAATGAATACTTATGAAGAAGATAAGGAAAAGGCAATCTCTTGATAAGCCACCAGGCATCCATGACCCTTTAATAAAGCCTGCCCAGCACCAGATTTAAAAGAAAAAAAAAAACAAGGGGAGGAGAAAACAGGTAGAATAGTGAGTCCGAGTGTACCCTCAAGTAAGAAAACTCTAACCACAGACAGTGGAAGACCATGGTACAGATGCTGTGGCACTCCAATGGTTTGATTTTAAGAGTGTCCTTCTCCTAGAAGAGCTGCTTACCATAGCTGAAGAGCTTCATATATATATATATATATATATATATATATATATATATATATATATATATATATATATATATATATATATATATATATATATATATATATATATATATATACATATATATATATATATATATATATATATATATATATATATATATATATATTTATTTATATATACATATATATATATACTTACATATATGTATATATATATATATATATATATATATATATATATATATATATATATATATATATATATATATTTATATATATATATATATATATATATATATATATATATATATATATATATATATATATATATATATATAATAGTACGTTAACTGTTTTATCACAAAAGAGAATGATAGAAACGTACTATAAGCTTTAGGTGCTATCATAGGGCAAGGAGAGTAAATAAGATAATAAAAGATGAAAGAAATTGTAAATAAAAGCCTTAGTTAAAAAAGGAGAAATAAAAAGGAAGTCTGGGCAAGCAAATTAGCGCATGGGCCAGTGTAACTAAGCCAATTAGTGTGTGACCAGATATGCTAAACTGGTAAACGGCTATGGAAAATTATCTCTGACATACCATGGATAATAACCAAATGATAAACAATTTTCAGTTTTTGGATTGTATTACATCTTTTAAAAATATGAAAATGCTTATATTTCTCGTCGTTCATATATTTGGATTCAAATGAAATCGATTTAAGGTCACTCTCTTGTTGACAAAGTGAACCTGTAGTATTCATAAGTTAGCTGAGAGAAGGGTAATCTTTCGGGAGTAGTGACAGGGTTTCCATTTGTTGTACTTTAAACTCTTCAATATAGTGGCATCTAATATATATATATATATATATATATATATATATATATATATATATATATATATATATATATATATATATATATATATATATATATTTATGTGTGTGTGTGTATGGGGGAGTTTCTGTGTTTTTGCATGTAAAGAGAAATATACTAGCATAATACAAAGTCCCATTTAATTTCATTAAATTTACCTTAGAAATTGTAAAGGATATTGTATATGATTAGTGTTTTTACTCTAATCGGTATTGTAACATCTGGCTTTTCCCTAAAGCTATAAAGCTTTAAAGATAGGTAGTATCGAAGGTGAATAGTCGTATACTTTATTTCAGTATATTTTATATGCAAGGAAAGTGAAATTACTTTATTAATCCAATCAAATATCAAAATTCAAATAAAGGACCATAAGAGTTACAACAAAAACATGAAAGTAAAACTAAAAGTATATCCTTTATCAAATAAAATAGGTGAATGCATTAGTGTTCAGATGTATTTATAACATAAGTAAATCCTCAAGATTTAAAATTCACTTTGGCTAAAGTTATTCCTCAGGCATATTGCCTATGATGTATGTGGCTCATTTCTGGCTTAACATTTGAAAATAGTAACGCGTATATGAGTTAATGATGAATAAATTATTCATATATATATATATATATATATATATATATATATATATATATAATATATATATATATATATATATATATATATATATATATATATATATATATATATATATATATATATATATTGAAACGTAATTCTAGCTTTTGAGTAATAATTGTAACATATTGCTCTCATATTTTCAAAATTAAAAGTTGCTTTTCTTTAGTGTGCACCAGCCTGCCATCTGTGGGCTGGTAAAGAAGGTATTTAGGTTCAGTTGTTAATTCCTGCCCCTTTTCTGTTTTCCATGTTATGTTAATGATAAGTTGGACTTCCACGTGACTGGAATGGGAGTCAAGGTGGAGGGTAAATAATTTTGATTAAGAGGAGTCCACATATTGTGCTAAAGAACGCTAGTGCTCATCAGCGGTCTGATAACCGTAATCCAGGATCAATACTTCAGCAGCAGCAGCAGCAATTGGTGCTATTTGGACGACCATAGTTCGCTAGCGTTTGGCCCGGGGAGGCCTGAAAAACAGGTATGGTTTGGTGCCTCTGCTTATCCCTTAGTGAAGAGGGTTGTGTTGTGCTGGGAGTTATGTATCCCTTGGTTTAGGAGGACGGTTTTGTGCTGATGAGTAACTCCAAGGATCGGCAATAGATCGATAGCGTTCTGGACCCTGTGAGGTCTCGTGACAGGTACTGTTAAGGCTGTCAGAGCATTCCTTGTGCCTTTTTATGTATCCAGTCGACTCTAAAATTATCACTTCATGAGTACCATCGGAGGAAGAAATTTCGTTAATATAATGTGTGTTTTTTTTATATATTTGTGTATTTCTCGGTCACGAAAGGTGTTTAGGTAGGTAGGGAATATATGTACTTAACTAGGCTCTAAACTTTCTTATTACTTTTTCTATATTGACAAGTTATTTTGAGATAACGAATGTGGGTGATAGTATATGAATCTTTTGTGCCTCTATACCTCTTACTAGTACTCTTCTCTCTTCCAAATGTTTTCAGTGTGGTATGTTTTCCGTTTGTGTCCTGAAAGTTCTCTTTATTATTTATATAGCTGAGTAAATGAAATTAGAGTGTTTTCCAAGTAATTTTTCTATTTTGTTTACATGAGCAGTTTTGCCGAGTGTTTGTTTAAATATATATATATTGTATAATAAATTATCATTGACGTCTCCAAGGTTCTTTTTACCCTCATTTGTTTAAGATTGTTCTCGATTATTTTCTTGTTTACCAATCTGATGTTTTGGGTGTACTTCAGTAACCTGGTAAAAATAAAGCCGTAAGGCAGTTTACTTGAGGCCACCTTAAATTAAGCAACGAGGCCTAATTGGTATTTGAAGGTCGGCCCGCCGGTAACACTGGCGACCTTGCCAGGATGAGTAAAAACATTCCGTAGAACTGGTTAATAGTGGTTTTCCAGTTCGGCATCAGAGTAAATAAGAAAAGGATTGAGACGTAAACAAAAGGGTAATTCTACATTTATTCTTTGCTTTTCTTTTCTTCATATTTTTAAGACAAGAGACTATGTCGGACAAAGGTGAAGATCCGGTAGGAGCGGTGGGTTTTGAGGTAGCAGAATTTTTAGGTAATGTTGATTGGGAAGAAGAAATAGGGGATTTAAGGAAGGTTGAGTTGCAGGAAATTGCAAATTTCATAAATATCTCTGTAGCACCAGGAACAAAGAAAGGGACTCTGTTAGTACAGTTAGTGACTGCCATTAAGAAATGGAAAGAAGAAACTACAAGTAGTGTTGATAGGACTGAATATATTTCGGTACAGGATAGGTTAGAATTGGAAAGATTGCAAATAGAGAAAATGAAACTACAGATAGCCACGAGGGAAGAGGAAAGAATTCATGAAAAAGTAATGTTACAAGCAAAATTTAATCAGGAACAACTAAGAATAGAACGGGAAAGAGAACAGGAACAATTAAGATTACAAAGGGAAAGAGAACAGGAACAATTAAGATTACAAAGGGAAAGAGAACAGGAAAAGCATGAATTACAAGTACTCCACCTAAGGCAAGTTCCTGCCGAAAACAAATTTAACATAGGGAATGCTATTAAATTAATGCCTGTCTTTAAGGAAACAGAAGCCTTAGAGTTTTTCACTGTGTTCGAAAAACTAGCAAATAGACTAGAATGGCCAGAAAACATGTGGACTACGCTGGTACAATGTAGGTTAATGGGTAAAGGACAGAAAATATATGCTGCCCTGAACGAAGAAATGAGTGCTGACTATTCCCAAGTGAAAAATTTGATTTTAAAAGCGTACGAGCTGGTACCTGAAGCCTACCGTCAGAAATTTCGAAATATGAAGAAGGGATGGGAGGAGACTTTCGTGGAATTTGCACGGAGGAAAAGAGTGGCTTTTCAGGAATGGTTGAAAGCCAAAGGTGTGGAAGATTTTGATGCTTTAAAAGAATTGATACTCATTGAAGAATTTAAAAATAATATTAATTTTGATCTGAAAACTCACTTAGAGGATCTTAAGTTGGATCTTTTGGATACTTTGGCTGTAGCAGCTGATGAGTTTTTCCTTTCCCACAAGGGGAACTATCGGTTCAGTGATAAGGCAAAGTGGGGCACAAAAAGGAATCCAAGTGGAAAAGGTGCAAGTCAGTCACCTGGAAAGAGGACAAAGGAATCACCGGATAGAGGTGAGAAGCCAGGGTCACCAAAGAAAGGTGGAAAACTGGTGTGCTGGCATTGTGGGCAACCAGGTCACATAAAAGAGAAGTGCCGGTTGTGGTTGGATAAAGCAAAGCCAGTGGGTCTGTTGGGTCGGGATTCGACTGCAACAGATGAGAGTTTCAAAAAGTATGTCTCTGAAGGTGTAGTGAGCATCAAAGGCCAGAATAGGTCAGAGAGACGGGTAAAGCTTTTAAGGGACACGGGAGCGGCGCAATCCATAATTTTGCGTTCGGTATTGCCGAAAGGACTGAGCCAGGGACAGGAGAAATTTGTGTTACTAGGGGGATTCCCAAGAACAGTAACGGCATGCCCCTTGGTAGAGTTAGTGTTAAACTCTAAATGGGTAAAAGGACCCATGAGTCTGGCAATTGTGGATGAATTACCCATAAAGGGAGTGGACGTGATAGTGGCCAACGACTGTGAGATGCTGACTCCAGGTAATTGTCCTCTGGTGCAAGGTAAGTCGGTAAAGACTGAAAAGCCTGTTTTCGTGGTCACGCGTTCGGGAGCCCAAGACAAGTCCAGGGAGATGGACTGTATGGGGCTCAATAAATTATTTGAGAAAAATGGTTCTGAGGTAAGTGTAACTGGAAATCCCATGTTGTCTTCCGTGAAGGACGAGAATGGTAAATGGGCAATTGATACATTTGCGGCGACTCAGAAGGCGGAGTTTGAGAAGGAGAGGAGTAAGCAAGTCAGTCAGGATAATAGTCGTCCTCATTTAGAATGGAAGGACGGAGTGTTGAAAAGGATAAGTCGAGCAAAACGAGCACCTGCAGATGCATGGGAGGTGAGAGAACAGATTGTGGTACCAGTAAACTACAGACGTAAGTTATTAGAGCTAGCTCATGACAACCTTCTGTCTGGTCATCTAGGTATAAATAAAACTTTTAAAAAACTTTCAGATTTGTTTTTCTGGCCTTCTCTTAGAAGAAACGTAAAGAAGTTTGTGAAGACCTGCAAAGTCTGCCAGACAACGGGGAAGCCGAATCAGAAAATCCCGAAAGCACCACTGCAGCCAATTCCAGCCATTGGAGAACCCCTTGAAGAGGTAATAATTGATATAGTTGGCCCTTTGCCAAGGACCAGCAGTGGAAATCAATATATTTTGACACTGATGGATAGGACTACACGGTATCCTGAGGCAATTCCTTTAAGGAGTATACATGCTGGGAGGGTTCTTAAATCTTTGCTGGGGTTCTTTTCGAAATTTGGTTTACCCAGGGTAATTCAGTCTGATTGTGGGAGTAATTTTAAAAGTAAAGTATTTAAGCAGGGTTTGGAAGAATTAGGCATAAAGCATGTAACTTCTTCGCCTTATCACCCACAGAGCCAAGGACAACTGGAAAGATTTCACCAAACATTGAAATCAATGCTTAGTAAGTATGTGCAGCAGGAACCCAAGAATTGGGACCAGGTAATTTCTTATTTATTATTTGCTTTCAGATCTATTCCTAGTGATGTAATGGAGTTTTCTCCATTTGAACTAACTTTTGGTCATAAAGTAAGGGGACCTTTAGAAGTAGTGAAGGATCACTGGGAGGGAGTAAAACCTCGGGTAAATTTGCTGGACTTTTTAAGGGATTCAAGGGAAAAGTTGAGCAATTCTTGGGATTTTGCTTTAAAAACTTTGGAGGTGAGTCAAAGAAAAATGAAAGAGCGTTATGATATGAAAACCAAATTACGAAATTTTCAGGTTGGCGAAGAGGTGTTGGTGTTGCTTCCAATTCCAGGCAATCCATTTAAAGCCAAATTCTCGGGGCCCTGGAAGATCTTAAAGAAGGTGAATGACCTAAACTATGTTGTTGAAACCCCTGACAGGAGGAAGAAGACTCAAGTATGCCATGTTAATATGCTAAAAGCCTACCAGGGCAGGGAAACCATCCGACCGGTTCTGTCTTTAGCCAAGGTGGAGGAGAAAGAAGAATTTGGGGAAACTTCCAGTATGAGTTTGCTGGGAAATTCCGTAGCTTTGGGAAATCTACCCGGGATGTTGGATCATTTAAGTGCCACCCAATCCAAGGAGGTAATGAACTTGATAACAAAGTTCGCAGTTTTATTTCAGGACGTTCCAGGACTAACCAGTCTACTTATGCATGATGTAGAGGTGGGAGATGCTCGTCCCATTAAACAACATCCATATAGAGTGAATCCATCCAAAAGGGACATCATTAAGCAAGAGGTAGAATACATGCTACGTCATGATCTAATTCAAAGGAGTTTCAGCCCGTGGAGTTCTCCAGTAGTGCTAGTCAAAAAGGAAGGGGGAGGACAAAGAATGTGCTTCGACTATCGTAAGGTAAATGCAGTTACTGAGTCTGATTGTTTTCCTCTGCCCAGGGTGGAAGATTGCATAAATGATGTCGGCCCTGCCAAGTACATAAGTAAGTTTGATCTTTTAAAGGGTTATTGGCAAGTTCCATTAACAGAAAGGGCTAAAGAAATATCAGCTTTTGTTACGTCGGAAGGTTTGTATTCATGCAATGTCATGCCTTTTGGTATGAAAAATGCCTCTGCCACTTTTCAGAGGTTGATGAATCAAGTGATTGATAAGTTAGAGGGGGTAGTTGTCTACATAGATGACCTTGTAGTTTACAGTAATAGCTGGGAGTCTCATTTGAAAAACATTGAATGTTTGTTCGAGAGGCTGCGTGCAGCTGGTCTGGTGATTAATTCAAACAAGTGTGACTTTGCAAAAGCCAAAATAATCTATTTAGGTCATGAGGTGGGACATGGCAAAATTCTCCCAAAATCGGTAAATATTCAGTCAATCCTCGATTTTCAGGTAGCAGAGAATCGAAGAGGTATTCGCCGATTTTTGGGGATGGTGGGCTATTATAGGCGGTTTGTATTGAACTTTGCAGATGTGGCTAATCCACTGACCAACTTGCTTAAGAAAGGTCAGCGTTTCTGCTGGACTGCAGAATGTCAGGATGCTTTTGATAAGTTGAAGTCAACCATGATTAATACTCCAATACTTAAAACTCCGAATTTTAAGGAACCTTTTTGCTTGGCTGTGGATGCTAGCGACGTGGGTGTTGGAGCGGTATTATCACAAGGTTGTGATGGTGAAGAGTATCTGGTGGCGTATTTTTCAAAGAAACTGTCTCCAGCTCAGCAAAAATATTCAACGGTTGAAAAGGAGACTTTAGGACTCATTTTATCTTTGGAGCACTTTGAGGTTTACCTAAGTGGTAGCACAGGACCTATTGTGGTAAGAACGGATCATAATCCGTTGGTCTTCTTGAATTTCTTTAAAAATAAGAATAACCGTCTCCTTAGGTGGAGCCTTCGTCTCCAGGAGTGGGATCTACTAATTCAGCATATCGCTGGAAGAGAGAATATCATCCCTGATGCCCTGTCAAGATAACAGGCTCTCTGTTACAGGTCTTTTATTGTTTGTTTGTAATTTACAGTAAGGAGAAAAGGCCTTTTGTTAATACAAAAACGGGAGTTATTTGTATGTTTATTAAATATTATTTCTTTGTTTTAATGCATTGTTTTTTTTTTTTCTTCTCAGGATTGGGGTTTATGATCTTGTAAACCTTCTGTGTTTAAATATGAAGAAGCCATAAAGGTGAAAGCGCCGAGGAAAGGTTTTGTACCAAGGAAAGACTTTGGACAGAATCTTGTGTAAACATGGGTACAGCTCTAGATTGGGCTGCACCCCTGTGGGTTTTCAGCATGCGCCAGGGGGATGGTCTCCTGGTAACAAATAACAAACCATCCCTTGGCTGATGTTTATGTTAAGTTTAAGTTAGGTTTAGCATTTGGGTACCTTTATTTTAGGGTATTTTTGTCAATTTGGTGCTGGGAAAATTTCTTTTTGATAATTTTTGATAAGTATGTTTAGGTTTAGATAGTTGGTTAGGAAAGGGAGAAGATGGGGTCCGGGAAATGACTGATGACATTTGTTTAATCTTCCTTTGCAGGACTTACAATTTTTTTATTATCTCTAAACTCTATTGAACCTAGTTATTGAGAGCTTTGCTTTGTGCCCCCTGTCAAGTTGTTTGATTGCTTCACTATTTTTATGTAAATTTTTTCTTGCGTAAAAATTTCTTGGTAGGGTGGGGCTGTAACGTAATTCTAGCTTTTGAGTAATAATTGTAACATATCGCTCTCATATTTTCAAAATTAAAAGTTGCTTTTCTTTAGTGTGCACCAGCCTGCCATCTGTGGGCTGGTAAAGAAGGTATTTAGGTTCAGTTGTTAATTCCTGCCCCTTTTCTGTTTTCCATGTTATGTTAATGATGAGTTGGACTTCCACGTGACTGGAATGGGAGTCAAGGTGGAGGGTAAATAATTTTGATTAAGAGGAGTCCACATATTGTGCTAAAGAACGCTAGTGCTCATCAGCGGTCTGATAACCGTAATCCAGGATCAATACTTCAGCAGCAGCAGCAGCAATTGGTGCTATTTGGACGACCATAGTTCGCTAGCGTTTGGCCCGGGGAGGCCTGAAAAACAGGTATGGTTTGGTGCCTCTGCTTATCCCTTAGTGAAGAGGGTTGTGTTGTGCTGGGAGTTATGTATCCCTTGGTTTAGGAGGACGGTTTTGTGCCGATGAGTAACTCCAAGGATCGGCAATAGATCGATAGCGTTCTGGACCCTGTGAGGTCTCGTGACAGGTACTGTTAAGGCTTGTCAGAGCATTCCTTGTGCCTTTTTATGTATCCAGTCGACTCTAAAATTATCACTTCATGAGTACCATCGGAGGAAGAAATTTCGTTAATATAATGTGTGTTTTTTTTATATATTTGTGTATTTCTCGGTCACGAAAGGTGTTTAGGTAGGTAGGGAATATATGTACTTAACTAGGCTCTAAACTTTCTTATTACTTTTTCTATATTGACAAGTTATTTTGAGATAACGAATGTGGGTGATAGTATATGAATCTTTTGTGCCTCTATACCTCTTACTAGTACTCTTCTCTCTTCCAAATGTTTTCAGTGTGGTATGTTTTCCGTTTGTGTCCTGAAAGTTCTCTTTATTATTTATATAACTGAGTAAATGAAATTAGAAAGTTTTCCAAGTAATTTTTCTATTTTGTTTACATGAGCAGCTTTGCCGAGTGTTTGTTTAAATATATATATATTGTATAATAAATTATCATTGACGTATCCAAGGTTCTTTTTACCCTCTTTTGTTTACGATTGTTCTCGATTATTTTCTTGTTTACCAATCTGATGTTTTGGGTGTACTTCAGTAACCTGGTAAAAATAAAGCCGTAAGGCAGTTTACTTGCGGCCACCTTAAATTAAGCAACGAGGCCTAATTGGTATTTGAAGGTCGGCCCGCCGGTAACAATATATATATATGTTGCATGAAGACGGATGAATGAAGGAAACACCAATGTTGACCATCAATACATTTACTAACACACAACCCTGTAAATAATATATAATCTTAGTTAGTTAGAAAAAATAAAACTTATGAACATTAAAAATAGAATATTTACATTTATACATAAACTTCACTTTGCACTATTAGTCATAATGATTCTTTAAATATCAGATTAGTTTATCACGTACCAGGAATAGCACAACACAAAAAACATATGAGTCCTTTTTAAATCAGGA
The DNA here is from genome assembly GCF_036898095.1 of Palaemon carinicauda. Taxonomy (NCBI): domain Eukaryota; kingdom Metazoa; phylum Arthropoda; class Malacostraca; order Decapoda; family Palaemonidae; genus Palaemon; species Palaemon carinicauda. Next base: position 110,806,817 of record NC_090728.1, on the reverse strand, counting down.
TAACCTGCTGCCCGTGAGCATGTTATAAAGGAAGTGTTCTTTTCGTGCAGACTGTTTCAACTTTCAATTAGTTTCCTGTTTGTTGGGTGGTCCTCTTCTCTTGAATACTCTAACTAGGGAAGTATTGATTGGAGATGCTCCTAGTGGTAGTCTGGTTGTCCTGGGAAATTGCTTTTAAAAGAAACAAACAAGCGTATTGACATTTCCTAAAGTTATAATCAACAACCTCTTCATAAATGTAACGTGCCAAGTTTAACATCATAACTAATGTAATTGTTAAGTGCTATATATATATATATATATATATATATATATATATATATATATATATGTATATATATATATATATATATATATATATATATATATATATATATATATATATATATATATATATATATATATATATATATATATATACATATATAAATGTATATATATATAGCCTATTAATACATATATATATATATATATATATATATATATATATATATATGTGTGTGTGTGTGTGTGTGTGTGTGTGTATGTATGTAAAAAGGCAACAATAACACCCCACAAGTAAGGGTGTCACATCCACAAACCACATTTAACATCTGTAGAAGAAATTTCAATGTAAACTTTGGTGAGGAGTTTATACATATATATATATATATATATATATATATATATATATATATATATATATATATATATATATATATATATATATATATATATATATATATATATATATATATATATATATAATGTGTACATTATTAAGACCATGACCCAAGGGGTCATTGGTGAATTAGGAGTGTGACTACAGCCATAACAGGATGTGATAATAGACCATGCTAAAGCAATGCTTGGAAAGCATTGCATGAGTAAACATTTATATATGTCTTTTAAACATGTCACAACGCCTCCCGTGAGGAACAGTTGACCTATTGATCCCTACCGGAATCACCTGACTTCCGGCCATAAGGCTACGTGATCATTTCTCTTTGTATTTATATGAAACGCTGAGATAGCTAATGTTCCGTTATCGACGCGAGCTTATTGTAAAGCAGTTCTATTCATCTTTTCATACAAAATGGTCATCCAACCAAACCATCCATACTCCAATGATGGAGCTATCAATAAATTGTTCAAAGTTAACCTAAAACTTTGACTTATTCTAAGAAGAACCTACAAGTCTAATATTTCTATATCACATTGAAGAGACATGAGGATGGAACCACAATGTGTACGTATAACATTCGCACACTAACAATTGGTGGCAGCGATCACAACTATAACAACCAGCGATTACATCTATAACAACCAGCGATTACAACTATAACAACCAGCGGTTACAACTGTAATAATCGGCAGTTACAACAGTAATAAATCTACAATTACAACGAAGTATCTATGTCTACCGAAGTAATGAACTCATCGAATATCAGCTAAAAATCAGATATAAACTGAGGAACCAGGATCTTCAATCAACAAGCATCAGTAAACATCCTAAGAATATGAAGAAATGTCCTTCATTTATAACAACGTTTAGTGAACAACTTTCATCACATACATTCAGGAATCACATCGGGAAGTGAAACATTCATCGAATAAACAACGCACAACAAGCCAAGTTGAAGGTCATCACGCCAGCTAAACTCTTTCTGCAAACGAAGAGAGAGAGGGAGAGGACGTGACGTCATCGGATCAAAACAATCTTCGCGCATATATACTAAAGCTAAGTACATCCTTTATTCATTCAGGTTTTTTCAGTGAAGTGTTTATGTCACGAGTCGATCGTCCATTATTGCTGGGGTGAGGTATGTGTGATCCTAATCTTCCTTCATTAAAGGAATCTATATTCAACTACGAATTCTCGTCTGCTGAATTTTTTTTTCTCTTTGTGCTAATTCCGTTTTCTTTCAGAAGTTCTCGGCAAATATCTTTGTCACATTAACTGTCTTAATATCATCCTTTTGGGGGACTTTATTATAATCTGCAACACATCTTTATTGTAGAGTGCACATGTGTTTACACAGTGGACGTGTGTATTCATATATATTTTAATAGGATCGCAAGGAATCGTAGTGATAGGAAAAAAGTCAAAGTTATCATGTCGGCACCTGTGACTCCTGGACCCAGTAACCCCACTCCTGTGGTAACTCTAGTGAGTGCAAGATCAGCTATCCTTTCTCTTCAAGGACAGGTCAATGGGTTACTACCTCAGAATGTCGAGTCATGGATCTTGTCAGTAGATGCTCATTCAAACGCAAAACGCATCACAGACCCATCTGTACAATTACAAGAAGCTAAAAGTTTCATAGGCTTCGCTAAAGGAGATGCAAGCGCGTATCTTAGAGGGGTCTCTTTCCAAGAGGCAGTTACATGGGACGATTTCAAAGTTAGGCTACGTGCAATATATGGTGGTGAGGAAGCTTTAGACGTGGTTTTGACATTAAGAAACACACTTAAGCAAGGCTCTATGACTCAGCTTAATGTTATAGAACGGGCGGCCATACTGAATGAATATCGGGATAATTTAAATAATTCCACATGGGTTACAGGAGATAACATCGCCGTGAAAGATTTCTTACGGCTAATGTATTTAATTTGCATGACAATTATGTTGCCAGAAGCTTTAGTGCGGTGTTTTGATAAAAAGCTAACGCCCGAAAGTACGGAATTAGATGTATATAAACAGATAAAGAAACATTTCTAAGTGTACTGACCTTTATCCTTTGCTTACTCAAGTTTTTGCAAAAAATGAAACTAAGCCACAACAAGTAAACGTAGTTAGTAATAATCAAACTGCAGGGATGACTTGTTACAATTGCAAACGTCAAGGTCACTAGATTGCAGACTGTAGGACGCAATTTTGTTCAGTTCAATTCATAACAGTTCAACCCATTCATATAGTCGATGCTTCTCGCGTAATCAACAGCAGAATCCTAGAAACACGCAGACAGTTTCCAAATGGAAATAAGAAAAAAAATCCTCACTTTAATAAAAAGAAACAGGCAAACGGCAATGTAGTTCAAAATCCAAAACAAATAAATAGTGCTTCAAGTAACTCTGTTCCTGGGCCGTCTAGCCAGAACTCGCAAGGTCAGACGAATTTTCCGAATGTGCAAAGCAAAGCAAATACCACATAGTTAACTCCACTGAGGGAGAGAGTGATGTTGGGTCATTTATATCAACATCTTTTGTATCAAATAATCCATTTAATAATTTATCAGATCATTGTGAGGCAATAGGTTTTCCTATGAAACACACGGCCGGATCCAATAAATCAGTGCAGGTTCCCGTAGATTTCCAACAAATGTACGCAATAATAAGCCAAAATGAGTTACGACCAACATTATATGCTTTAAATTTAGAACACCGATCCTTCACATTATTTTTTGATTATGGTAGTCCACGTAATATCATGGATTTGAGGACTCATCACTTGTTATTTTCGAATTTCCCTATAGAGAAGTCCGGAGTAAGGCTCTCGGGAATAGGAAATAATGAATTAAATGTTTAGTACATGGTCGGTAAGCGTACGTCTGCCGATACCTTTATCATTGTACAAAACATTGATATATATCCAGCTGTAATTATAGGATACCCATCTATGGGCACTCAAAACATTACCTTAGCCCCTGCCAAACACGGCGTGTATATCAATAGAAAATTCTATAAGTCTTCTAATACTTTAAAATCAGTTTTGGATAAAAAGGAGACGACAAATAAAACAGTAACGCACGTTGAAGAACCAATCACTTGTTTCATGAATCAAGAAATAATATATGCGACCCAACAGAATTCTCGTTCACACGTAATATCAGCTTGCACGCAATCTATCGAGCCGAACGTAACTTCGAATGTATTATTGCGAGTAAAGAAAACTTTGCCGGGATCTGAAATATTAATCCTTTCCGTCACTCTGAAAACTAACGGATTGTCCGTCACACAAGCTATTTATACAGTCGGCTCACAACAACAATGTAATATTGATGTCTGTAATAATTTGAATACCACTTTAGTAATTCACAAAAATCAATATATCTTGGATGTGGAAGTTTATAAACATCGCAGTCTTACCATCGCTGAGATCAATCACGCTCAATCAGTTGCGGATGAATCCCTTTTGCAATCTATAAAAAATAAAATCACTAAAGGCATTCAAGAAGCGGAAATTCAGCAGAAATATTTTGATCTTTTAACTAAACATCATGATGTTTTCTCCACTACGGATGGATCCTTAGGTAAAATGGATGTCATAGAACACCAAATTAGGTTAAAAGACAAGCAGAAAGTTATCTGTACCCTCGTACAGACTCCCTATGAAATTCCAGAATGAGATAAATGATGAAGTAGGTAAAATGCTAGAAGAAGGAGTCATTAGGAAATCGAACAGCCCTTATAATTTTCCTTTAATAGCTGTACCGAAAAAAGATCGATCATAGCGTATCTGCGTAGACTTCCATCGCTTAAATGAGGAAACGATCCCTGATTGATTCCCAGTGCCATGTACTAATGATATTTTATCTTTGTTAGGTTGTCAGAACAAATATTTTACCAGTTTGGACTTACTTAAAGGCTTTCACCAGATATCATTAGAAGAAAATAGTATCCCATACACTGCCTTCAGCACAGCCAGGGGACATTATGAATTTTTGCGTATGCCTTTTGGTTTACGTTGTGCTCTCATAACATTTACTAGAATGATCAACATAGTGTTTGGAGAATTGTTAGGGGACATATTGCATGCCTATATGGACGACCTTGTAATCTTTTCTAATACCTTAGAAGAATATCTATGTAAACTGGAGCTAGTGCTACAGAGACTAAGACAGCATAATTTAAGGGTAAAGATTAGTAAGTGTGAATTCTTCAAAACAGAATAGTCTATTTAGGTTTTACGGTGTCTAGTCAAGGTCTTAAAGTAGTCCACGATAAGGTGTCGGCTATCCGTAACTTCCCGATACCTACTAATGTCAAGGGAATATAGCAATTTCTGGGGTGTAGTGGGTATTAGAGGCGTTTTATACTCAATTATTCAATAATAGCCTCTCCCCTAACCGATCTTACGAACAAGGGCGTAGATTTCATATGGTCTGAGCAGCATCAACAGGCGTTTGATACCTTGAAAGATGAACTGTGTAGTTCTCCTATCTTAAAATATCCTGACTACGGTAAGGAATTCTTCATGGCAACAGACGCCTCAGACCTAGGAGTCGGTGGGGTATCGCTTCAGCAATATGACAAACAGTTTTCCCCGATAGCTTTTTATTCACGTAAACTGAGACCTTCCATAAGTAAATATGCAGTAATAGATAAGGAAGGGCTAGCTATTGTTAATTCACTAGAGCATTTTAAGTTCATAATTTACGGTTATCCCGTCAAGGTTCTTACTGATCATAAGCCCCTAACCGACTTCTTTAAAGGCTTTAGTCACAGCCCCAAACGAACTCAGTGGCATTTGATCATCCAAGACTTTGGTGCGAGGATCAGGTATTTATCTGGGAAAGCAAATATCATTGCTGACGCATTATCACGCAACCCCGTGTCATCTTGTACGGAGCCATTAGCTGAATTAATAGATATATCAACATTCATGCCTATTGTTAAAACTGTATATGAACAGGAAGATCTGTGCTGGAGCGCTGAACTAATACAGACTGAACAAAGAAAAGATCAGCAATTAGAAAAAATCATAAATGCTTTGAACGGAAATCCAAAGGAAAAGTAGTATACGGAGCAGAATTATATAATCAAAGATAATATTTTGTGTAGATCCTTGACAAGAAAAAACCCGCAATACACCACAAGTAACTAACGACCAGGTAGCGGTACCAATCTCACTTATACCCACTCTCCTAAATTGGTTGCATGCAAATTCATTGCATGGCCACTCGGGGTTCTCCATAATGTCACAGAAAGCCAAATCATTATTTTATTGGAATACGATGCTTACAGATATAAAAAAAAGCACATAGCTAATTGTTGCACTTGTCAGGAAAACAAAGGGCACAAGAAGACACCTGTCAACCTAGGGGCTTATCCCATACCCAATCAACCCTTTGAAAGAGTACACTTAGATTTATTAACAGGGTTTTACGAGTCAGACAGAGGAAATAAGCACCTCAGTAATTATAGATGCTTTGACTCGATATACAGAACTGATAGCGCTTAAAATTAAAATCGCGATCGAATGCCCTAGTAAGTTTTACGAGTGCTATATTTGTAAACATGGAATTCCACACATAATAATATCTGACTCGGGTGGAGAATTCAATAATCATTTCCCTAACTCGTGTGAATTCCTCTGCATAAAGAAAATCAATACCATGATCTATCACCTAGAGTCGAATGGGCTAGGGGAATGAGCGAATAGGAAGGTACCTGCGGTACTAAGCACTTTGAATCACTCATATCATATATCTATTAAAAGGTCGCCGGACGAGGCACTGTACAGTACCCCAGGTAGAACGCCTTTTCAAGTATTAACGCCTACAACCAATTTATCAATTCCTCTAAAGGATGTTATGAATGCAAGCATAAGTCGATATAATATCCTTCAAAAGGACCTAGAAGAATCACAAATCATAATGAAAAGGAATCATGATAAAATAGCGAAGCCAACTAAAACATATACCGTGGGTGATAAGGTAATACATACAAGTATATGTATGCAAAGGACTCAATTATAAACTGACACCTAAGTTTGAAGGCTCATTTAACATTTTAGAAACATTGACGGCCAATAGATTTAGTGTTCAAAACGTATCCCAACCCACTGATGAGAGAATCGTACCATTGGCTCACATAAGAAATTAAAAGAAGGGAGAAGGAAATGAGGTAAATCTTGGTATCTATGAAACTTGTATAATATTTGGATGTAAACATTTTTTTTCTTAAAACAGGAGTAATTACATATATTTTTACTCATTGTAGGTTTCCGAAAGGAAGATCTTATTGTTAGGAGTGATATTGTTTGTTCAGACATTTTTTTCGTGTGGGAAGAGCCCTAAAACTAAAATTATAGGTTTTAAATATGGCACTATTGTAGAGAGAACAGAAGACGTTTTCATTACCGCAAGCAATATAGTTATAGAAGTAGATATGCAAGGGATTTTCCTCTCAGAGGATGACGTCATTAACCTAAAGAGCGACCTGTCGAGGTTCGCTGTTTCGTTAAATGAAATGCACCAACGTCATTTTCCTTTTAATACAGAGAGTTCGCTTGCACCAACATTAAGCGTTGCAGAAATCTTATCATATGACTTGCAAAATAAAACTGACGAGGCAGAAGCTCTGGCTCGGGATCTACTGATGTGGACTGTGCGACACAATAACCTTGAAAGACGTAACCCGTTTATTTTTGCTGCACTAAACATCTTTGGATCTGTTGCAAGTTTATGCTTAGGAATTTCAAATCGTCTTAAAATCAGTGATAAAAATAATAAAATTGAGTTTTTAGAACACGAAACCGAACTAGTTTTATCAGAATTGCGGAATCAATTAACATCAATCAATCAAATAATGAGCTTGGTGAACGAACATTTTAGTAATATCGGTCAGATTATGGGAGTAAAAAACTTGCTGGCAACGTTAACGTATTATAATTAAAAAATAGATCATATCCGTACAAAAATTTCACATTTTATTGAGAAATCAAAAGACTATGTGGAAGCTATCACGTTAGCAACATAGGGTGTTTTATCACCACATCTTTTGCCTATTAAAGACCTAACGTTAACTTTGGAGAACGGACGGGAGAAAATGGGTTATGTTCCTTTGTTAGACGCCCATAAGATAGAATTTTATTTTAGTTTAATATCAGTATGTGTTGAAAATTACAGGATCATGATTACAATTCCCTTTGATTCTTCTGATGCCTGGTAAGCATACCAAATAGCACCATTCTCAACTTTCATGACGAATAACTCAAGTCCAGTAATATCCAGTTTGACAGGACACGTATTGATTTCCCCTGATAAGGAAACATATTCAGTCATTAGAGACTTAGATAAATTAACTCACTGTTCAGAAGCCATGAATAATAAAGTATGTACAGCTGACTCCTTTGAATTCCATCACATATCAATGGATTCATGCGAGTTAGGTATAATGCTAAACGGTTCTCTCTCCCATACACACGAATATTGTCTGAAAAAACTTTATCCTTTTGATGATAAGTTCAATTACAGATTGAATAATGGCTCGTGGATGCGATACGACAAGGCCAGCTTCAAGGTATCATGACCGGACGGATCCACGACCAACTCCCAGGTCTTCGTTACAGATGACAGTTGCATCGCGACGTCCACGAACTACACGGTCCAAGGAAATAACACTATTATCAGGGAACGGGCCTACTTCGCGAATTTCACGTGGACCACTACAATCCCATTCTTACCTCTCCCATACAACGCACGAGTGGCTAATCGGTTGACGCAACTAGCCGAGATGGACCATCCGTCACCGACTTATGCGGGGGGGAATCTTCGTTTCTATGTGTCGCTGGCATCAATCAGTGTTACGGTGGTGATTCTCATCGCCGTTAACATCCTTGCTTAGCGTAGATTGAGGCAAAAACAGGTGGAGCTCCAGAGGAACGTTTTGCCACGTCCAGACAACACTCGTATTGCTTTGAAAGCATTTGCATTTCGAACCATTTGAAATTGGCCATTTCACTTGACTTGGGGGGAAAATTGTCAGGAATTGAGAAGTGTGTGAAAAGCGGTCAGCACGCTTGTAATATGTCGTTGAAGAGACTCCAGGACATTGCATTTGTATTATATATATTAACATTCAAAAAGTATCTTTTGGCCACCTAATAAAATATCTAAGCCATATATATATATATATATATATATATATATATATATATATATATATATATAGATATATATATATATATATATATATATATATATATATATATATATATATATATATATACATATATATATATATATATATATATATATATATATATATATATATATATATATCTATATATATATATATATATATATATATATATATATATATATATATATATATATATATATATATATATATATATATATATATATATATATATATATATATATACATATATATATATATATATATATATATATATATATATATATATATATATATATATCTATATATATATATATATATATATATATATATATATATATATATATATATATATATATATATATATATATATATATATATATATATATATATCTATCTATATATATATATATATATATATATATATATATCTATATATATATATATCTATATATATATATATATATATATATATATATATATATATATATATATATATATATATATATATATATATATATATATATATATATATATATATATATATATATATATATATATATATATATATATATATATATATATATATATATATATATATATATGAAACCTTTGTGCGTGTACGTACCAGGAACCAGGAATCTTTATCTCGTGCACAATCATATCAATTTTAATATATCTATACCTTTACCAAGGTAACAAATATTCTTAATCAGTTACTAATGAACAATAATATCAATTATAATATATCTATATCTTTTACAAAAGTAACAATTATTCTTAAACAGTTACCCATGATCCTGTTTAAATTATATATCTCCACAGGGTTACAACTATTCTTTAACAAGTTACCAATTCATGTATACATGTTCAATTTTTTTTTGTGGTACCTCATAATCATTTACTAGCATTATGCCATATATAGCATACAAGGATCTGTATTTTCCATCTATTTTTCTTTATTTACGACTATGTCTGTTAAGTATGTATTTTTTTTTACATATACTTTTCTGCATATTCTTCTTTAATCACTTGTTTACGGCTATGACTAAATATATATCCAGTCACACTCCTAGGAAACATATTTTAACATAACTTTTAATGTTCAGTGCTTGAATGGTAGCTGTATGAGCTAATGTAATGTATTACATTTTCATATACAGTTAAATTCCATATCTGTAAATAAACCCATGACCCAAGGGGTCATTGGCGAATTAGGAGTGTAACAACAGCGCCATAACAGGATGTGAATCTAATCCATGCTAAGCAATGCTTGCAGTAGCCTGGAAGGCATTGCATGAATAAACATTTATGTGTGTCTTGTAAACAAGTCACAACACCTCCCTTGGGAAGCAGTTGACCTATTGAGCCCTACCGGAATCACCTGACTTCCGGCCCTAAAGCTACGTGATCATTTCATTGGATTATTATATAAAACGCTGAAATAGCTTGTGTTACGCTATCGACGTGACCCTTCTGTAAATCAGTTCTATTCATCTTTTCATTCTGAATGGTCATCCGACCAAACCATCCCATACTTCAGTGATGGAGCTATCAATAAATTGTTTAAAGTTAACCTAAAACTTTGGACTTATTCTAAGAAGAAACCTACAAGTCTAATATTTCTATATCACATTGAAGAGACATGAGGATGGAACCACAATATGTACGTATAACATTCGTACACTAACATATATATATATATATATATATATATATATATATATATATATATATATATATATACATATATATATATATATATGTATATATATATATATATATATATATATATATATATATATATGCAGTATATATATATATCGTAACCATCCAATCTGAAATTATTAACTCAATCAATAAAGAATATAAAAATTAAACGAACGCATTCATGCTCAAAAATGTCAAAAGATCACTGATAAACTATTCGTTAGGCTTTGCCTGAAATATCTGCCTTCAGGGAAAAACAATTCCAGCAATGCTCTTCGCATAGAATTATCCAGGCACTAACATAAGGGCTAATTGGCTAAAATGTATTCTCAGGATAGCTCGTAAATGAGCTTCTATCACAGAAATCAATAGTGATTGCCCTACTGTTTGACCGTGTCATTCTAGCTTTGTACAGTAGTTACACATTCAAAAATTAGTTTATATGCCTACCATCACGTAATAGATATATGTATATATGTATATATATGTATATATATATATATATATATATATATATATATATATATATATATACATACATATATATATATATATATATATATATATATATATATATATATATATAGCATACTTATAGACTATTTTTCTTCACTCTATTTTGAATTAAAGATTTTATTAGAAGGTTTAGATGACTCACAAAAATTATTGTTAAAATGTCCTGAAAAAAGAAGAATTAATATAAGATTGTCAGATTTAAGTGGGCAAATGAGAATAAATGTGATGACGAGTGATTACCTGATGGCCAACTGTGATAGAGATGATGCTTTGAACAATTCTTTGATTACGTTGGTTGAATGAATATCTGCTAAAAAGGGTAAGAAAGTTACGTTACAAACTGGTG
>NC_090728.1:110782901-110790401 GCF_036898095.1 Palaemon carinicauda | reverse complement strand
TAATTACTCCTGTATTAAGAAGAAAAAAATTTTAACAAATAAGTTTCATAGATAAAAATAAAGAAAAAAATTCCCTCACTTCCTTCTCTCTTAGTTTAATTTCTTATGTGAGCCAACGGTACAATTCTAAACATCAGTCGGTTGGGATGCGTTTTGAACTCTAAATCTATTGGCCGTTAATGTTTCCAAAATGCTAAATGGGCCTTCAAACTTAGGTGTTAGTTTATAATTGAGTCATTTACGTACATATACCTGTATGTATACATTATCACCCACGGTATATGTGTTAGTTGGCTTCGCTATTTGATCATGATTCCTTTTCATTATGATTTGTGATTCTTCTAAATTCTTTCGAAGGATATCAAAACGACTTTTGCTTGCATTTATACATTCTTTTAAAAGATTTGATGAATTAGTTGTAGGCGTTAATGCATGGAAAGGCGTTCTAACTGGGGTACCATACAATGCCTCATGCGGCGACATTTTAATTGATATATGATATGAGTGATTCAGAGTACTTAGTACCGCAGGTATTGCAATATCCCAGTTGGGGTCTGATCCCCCTAGTGTTAATCTTAACCCTTTTACCCCCAAAGGACGTACTGGTACGTTTCACAAAAGCCATCCCTTTACCCCCATGGACGTACCGGTACGTCCTTGCAAAAAAATGCTATAAAAATTGGTTTTTCATATTTTTTGATAATTTTTTGAGAAAGTTCAGGCATTTTCCAAGAGAATGAGACCAACCTGACCTCTCTATGACAAAAATTAACCCTGTTAGAGCAATTTAAAGAAAATATACTGCAAAATGTGCTGGGAAAAAAATAACCCCTTTGGGGTTAAGGGTTGGAAATTTCCAAATACCCCGGGGGTTAAAGGGTTAATATGTTTTAAACCTTCCTATTCGCTCTTTCCACTAGCCCATTCGACTCTGGATGATAGATCATGGTATTGAAATTCTTTATGCTAAGGAATTCACACAATGAGATAAGGAAGTGATTATTAAATTCTCCACCCGAGTCTGAGATTATCATGTGTGGAATTCCATGTTTACAAATGTAACACTCGTAAAACTTCCTAGCGCATTCAATCGCAGTTTTAGTTTTAAGCGCCCTCAGTTCTGTATATCGAGTCAAAGTATCTACAATTACTAAGAGGTGCTTATTTCCTCTGTCTGACTCGTAAAATCCTGTTAATAAATCTAAATGTATCCTTTCAAATGGTTGATTGGGCATGGGATAAGCCCCTAGGCTGACAGGTGTTTTCGTGTGCCCTTTGTTTTCATGACAAGTGCGAAAATTAGCTATGTGTTTTTTTATATCTGTAAGCATCGTATGCCAATAAAACAATGATTTGGCTTTCTGTGACATTATGGAGAACCCCGGGTGTCCATGCAATGGATTTGCATGCAACCAATTTAGGACAGTGGATATAAGTGAGATTGGTACCCCTACCTGGTCGTTAGTCACATGTGGTGTATTGCGGGTTTTCCTTGTCACGGATCTACACAGAATATTGTCTTTGATTATATAATTCTGCTGCGTATACTTTATATATTTCTTTTCCTTACGATTTCCTTCCAAAGCATTTATAATTTTTTCTAATTTCTGATCTTTTCTTTGCTCAGTCTGTAATAATTCAGCGCTCCAGCCCAGATCTTCCTGTTTAGATACAGTTTTAACAATAGGCATGGATGTTGATATATCTATTAATTCAGCTAATGGCTCCGTACAAAATGACACGGGGTTGCGCGATAATGCGTCAGCAATGATATTTGCTTTCCTTGGTAAATACCCGATTCTCGCGACAAAGTCTTGGATGATCAAATGCCACCGAGTTCGTTTGGTGCTGTGACTAAAGCCTTTAAAGAAGTCGGTTAGGGGTTTATGATCAGTAAGAACCTTGACGGGATAACCGTATATTATGAACTTAAAATACACTAGTGAGTTAACAATAGCTATTCCTTCCTTGTCTATTACTGCATACTTACTTTCGAAAGTTCTCAGTTTTCGTGAATAAAAAGCTATCGGGAAAAATGTTTTTCATATTGCTGAAGCAATACCTCACTTCCTCCTAAGTCTGAGGCGTCTGTTGCAATGAAGAATTCTTTACCGAAGTCAGGAAATTTTAAGATAGGAGAACTACACAGTTCATCTTTTAAGGTATTAAACGCCTGTTGATGCTGCTCAGACCATATGAAATCTACGCCCTTCTTCGTAAGATCAGTTAGGGGAGCAGATATTATTGAATAATTGCGTATAAAACGCCTGTAATATCCACTACACCCCAGAAATTGCTGTATTCCCTTGACATTAGTAGGTATCGGAAAGTTACGGATAGCCGATACCTTATCGTGGACTACTTTAAGATCTTGGCTAGACACCGTAAAACCCAAATAGACCAATTCTGTTTTGAAAAATTCATAATTACTAATCTTTACCCTTAAGTTATGTCTTCTTAGTCTCTGTAGTACTAGTTCTAGTTTACGTAGATGTTCTTCTAAGGTATTGGAAAAGATTGCAAGGTCGTCCATATAGGTATGCAATATATCCCCTAGCAAGTCTCCAAACACTATATTAATCATTCTAGTAAATGTTATGGGAGCACAACATAAACCAAAAGCCATACGTAAAAATTCATAATGTCCCCTGGTTGTGCTGAAGGCAGTGTATGGGATACTATTTTATTCTAATGATATCTGGTGAAAGCCTTTAAGTAAGTCCAAACTGGTAAAATATTTATTCTGACCTAACAAAGATAAAATATCGTCAGTACATGGCACTGGGAATCGATCAGGGATCGTTTCCTCATTTAAGCGAGGAAATCTACGCAGATACGCCATGTTCGATCTTTTTTCGGTACAACTATTAATGGAAAATTATAAGGGCTGTTCGATTTCCTAATGACTCCTTCTTCTAGCATTTTACCTACTTCGTCATTCATCTCATTCTGGAATTTCATAGGGAGTCTGTATGAAGGTACATAGATAATATTCTGCTTGTCCTTTAACCTCATTTGGTGTTCGATAACATCTGTTTTTCCTAAGGATCCATCCGTAGTGGAAAAAACATCATGATATTCAGTTAAAAGTCCAAAAAATTTCTGTTGAAATTCTTCTTCTTGAATGTCTTTATTGATTTTATTTTTAATAGATTGCAAAAGGGATTCATCCGCAACTGATTGAGCGTGATTGATTTCAGCGACGGTAAGAATACGATGTTTATAAATGTCTACATCCAAGATATGTTGATTTTTGTGAATTACTAAAGTGGTATTTAAATGATTACAGACTTCAATATTACATTGTTGTTGTGAGCCTACTGTATAAATAGCTTGTGTGACGGACAATCCGTTAGTTTTCAAAGTGTCGGAAAGGATTAATATTTCAGATCCCGGTAACGTTTTCTTTACTCGCAATAATACATTCGAAGTTACGTTCGGCTCGATAGATTGCGTGCAAGATGATATTACTGGTGAACGAGAATTCTGTTGGGTCGCGTATATTATTTCTTTGTTAATGAGACAAGTTATTGGTACTTCAACGTACGTTACTGTTTTATTTGTCGTCTCCTTTTTATCCAAAACTGATTTTAAGGTATTAGAAGACATAGAATTTTCCTTTGATATACAGGCCGTGCTTGGCAGGGGCTAAGATAATGTTTTGATTACCCATAGATGGGTATCCTACAATTACAGCTGGATACATATCAATGTTTTGTACAACAACAAAGGTATCGGCAAACGTGCGCTTACCTACCTTGTACTGAACATGAGTTACACCTATTACATTTAATTCATTATTTCCTATACCCGAGAGCCTTACTCCGGACTTCTCTATAGGGAAGTTCGAAAACAACAAATGATGTGTTCTCAAATCCATGATATTACGTGGACTACCAGAGTCAAAAATTAATGTAAAGGATCGGTGTTCTAAATTTACAGCATATAATGTTGGTCGTAACTCATTTTGGCTTATTATTGTGTGAATTTGTTGCAAATCTACGGGAGCATGCACTGATTTACTTGATTCGGTCGTGTGTTTCATAGAAAAATCTATTGCCTCACAATGATCTGATAAAACATTAAATGGATTATTTAATACTACTGATGTTGATTTGAATGACCCAACATCACTTTCTTCCCCACTGGAGTTAATTATGTGGTATTTGCTTTGCTCTGCACATTCTGAAAATTAGTCTGACCTTGCGAGTTCTGGCTTGACGGCCCAGGATCAGAGTTATTTGAACTGTTTGTTTGTTTTTGATTTTGAACTGCATTGATGTTTGGCTGTTTCTTCTTATTGAACTGAGGATTTTTCTTTTTATTTCCATAGGGAACTGACTGTGGAATTGACTGTGGAATTGACTGTGTATTTCTAGGATTCTGTTGTTAATTACGCGAGTAGCATCGACTATATGAATGAGTTGAAATATTATGTAACGAATAATATCGCTTTCTGCAGTCTGCGATCAAGTGACCTTGACGTTTGCAATTATAACACGTCATTCCTGCGACTTGGCTATTATTAACTACGTTTACTTGTTGTGGCTTAGTTTAATTTTTTGCAAAAACTTGTGTAAACAAGGGATCAAGATCAGTACATTTAGACATGTGTTTCTTTATCTGTTTATACACATCCAATTCTGTACTTTCGGGCATTAACTTTTTATCAAAACACCGCACTAAAGCTTCTGGCAACATAAGTGTCATGCAGGTTAAATACATTAATCGTAAGATATCTTTCACAGAGATGTTATCTCTAGTAACCCAAGTGGAATTACCTTAAATATCCTGATACTCGTTTAGCCTATCGGCAATGAGAGCTGCTCTCTCTATGATATCAAGCTGAGTCAAAGTGGCTTGATTAAGTGTATTTCTTAATGTTAAAACTACATCTAAGGCTTCCCCACCGCCATAGATCGCACGTAGCCTAACTTTGAAATCATCCCATGTAACTGCCTCTTGAAATGAACCTCCTCTCAAGTACGCACTCGCATCTCCTTTAGAAAAGTCTATAAAACTTTTAGCTTCTTGTAATTGTACAAATGGGCCTATGATTTGTTTAGCATTTAAGTGAGCATCGACGGAAGAAATCCACGACTCGACATTCTGAGGTAAGAACCCATTGACCCGACCTTGAAAAGGAAGGATAGCTGAATGGGCATTTACTAGTGTTACAATGGGAGCGGGGATGGGGTTACTAGGTCCGGGGGTGGGGTTACTTGGACTCACAGGAGGCGTCATGTTTACTTTACTTTTTTTTCTATCTCTACGACTCCTTGCAATCCTATCAAAATCTCTATATGAATACAGACGTCCACTGCGTAAACGCATGAGCACCATACAATGAAGATTATAACATAGTCCCCCAAAACAAGGATACTAATATAAAGATATTTCC
Source organism: Palaemon carinicauda (assembly GCF_036898095.1). Taxonomy (NCBI): domain Eukaryota; kingdom Metazoa; phylum Arthropoda; class Malacostraca; order Decapoda; family Palaemonidae; genus Palaemon; species Palaemon carinicauda. The sequence continues at coordinate 110,785,000 of NC_090728.1, read as the reverse complement.
TGAGAACTTCTGAAAGAAAACGGAATTAGCACAGAGAAAAAAAAATTCTAGATGGGAATTCGAAGTTGAATACAGTTTCCTTTAATGAAAAAAAAAAATGAAGATTAGCAAACAACTCACCCCAGCAATAATGGACGATCGACTCATGATAACAACACTTCACTGTCTAAAACTGAAATGAATAAAGAAATTTACTTAGCTTGAGTTTATATGGGCGAAGGGCGATGTCGTCATTTCCTCTCTCTCTCACTGGTTTGCGAGAGTTTAGCTGTTTGGGTGAATGTTTTCGGTCCGATTTCCCGTTGTAATGTTGAACGTAGTGCTTCCTGGATATGATTCTTAAATGTTTAATGAACGTTGAATGTCAGTCCTTCGTTTTCTTAAGATGTTGATTGAAGATCCAGTTCCTCAGTTTGTATAACATTTATAGTTGATATTCAATGTGTTCATTTCTTCGGTGGACGTAGATACTTCGTCAATATTGTAGATTCATTACTGGTGATTCTCTGGTTACTAAAGTTGATTAGCTGGTTCTTTTAGTTTAAACGCTGCCACCAATTGTTGGTGTGGTACTGTTATAAACACACATTATGGTTCCAATCAAATGTCTCTTCAATGTGTTATATGTTTTAGACTTGCAGGTTACTTCTTCTGAATAAGTCTAAGTAAGTTAACTTTAAAACAGTTTATTAGCAGCTCCATCACAGGAGTATAGATGGTTTGGTCGGATGACCATTCCGTATGACAGGTTGATAAGAACTAACAAAAATATATTGTCTGATGATAACGTATACTTAGTTATCTCAGCATTTACGTAAAATGGTAAACACAACATTAATATAGGAAGCTATCTAGATCCGGTGAGACACAACTCTTCTCACGGTTTGTATTGTGTTTACTCTTCATGGAAAATGTTACATTGCAAAGGTTTAGTTTGGTCTTGACTTTCGCATCCTGATTATGACTGACTTGGCGTTCTCACACTCCTCCTAACTTCTCCATTGATCTCTTGGGTCATGGATTTAATCATGTAATTTTACACACAATACATATATATATATATATATATATATATATATATATATATATATATATATATATATATATATATATATATATATATATATATATATATATATATATATATATATATATATATATATATATATATATATATATATATATATATATATATATATGTATATACACTCTAATAAAGCAATAAACACAGTAATAATGGTTAGAGTTTGTGTGACTGAGAATATGACTTAAACGTTTTTGAATGCCTGGAAGTCAATTGTAAATACAGAGCAAGGCATTGTCTCAGACTAATCTACTGTATCACACCTAGATTCGAATCTCACTTGAGAATTTGGGTATGCTCATTCATTGATTATTTTATTCCAAGTCTTTTTTTATTACCAAGCTATAAAAAATAGACGTAAAGCATTTGAGATATAAAGAAAATTTTCCTGATTTTCATGAAAATTCAATGATTGTTTGTGTTAGTAAGCTACTTGAATTATGTCCATGTATATCACCGAAGACCAAATATGATAGGGTTTGTGATTAGAGGTCTGGTTTGAAAATTAAGTGATAACATTTGAAATAAACTATATCAGAGAACTTATACTTAAATTAATGCTCCCAAAATATAAATAGTTTTGCATACATGCCATAATTACAGGAAGTGTGATTATAGGAGTAATTCTGTTCTCAACAGCTTCTTATCCAATATTAAAATGGACTGATAAACTTCAGTGGGATTAAGTGTAATCTGGGTATATATATATACATATATATATATATATATATATATATATATATATATATATATATATATATATATATATATATATATATATATATATATACATACATATAGGCCTATATATATATGTATATATATATATAAATATATATATATATATATATATATATATATATATATATATATATATATATATATATATATATACATATACATATATATATATACATATATATATATATATATATATATATATATATATATATATATATATATATATATGTATATATATATATATATATATATATATATATATATATATATATAT
>NC_090728.1:110770401-110777901 GCF_036898095.1 Palaemon carinicauda | reverse complement strand
TCAAACGAAGTAGTGAGGACTTCCAAGTCCTGCATAATATATTTCAACTATTATCAAGTACTGGTAATAACTACATTACTTTTCATGTATTTAGTGTAATTTAGATTTAGAAATATTTTTTTTCTTTTTGGGGCGTGTGTGTTTACTGTATGTTCATTCATTCCTGTGTAGCTGTTTTACTATTTTAGATAAGTTATGTGCAGTGTCAAAAATCTAAATATGTGTAATATGTGAACGAGCAGAATTTTTTTTTCATATCATAGTATGACTTACCAGCTTATGCGAATGTTTTGTACGTTATCATTATTTCACCTGCATAATAAATTTGTTTCATTTGATATACCTATAACTAGGGTCTTCATTTATTTGAGGTGTGAAAAGGGGAGTTATAATGAAATTATGCATATGCACTATGCATATAGGGCAGAGTGATCAGATTTTAGAAATTAAAATACGTGGCATTACACAACATACACACAATATATGGGAATGAGACGTTTCGGCGTAGCCCATTTGGCGTCGCCGTTTCGGCGTGGCCAATTAGGCGTAGCCGATTCGGCATCAGAATTTTTCGGCGGAGAGACTGTTGGCCGTCAACTATTACTTTGTAAAAAAAAAAGAATATATACATATATATATATATATATATATATATATATATATATATATATATATATATATATATATATATATGTGTGTGTGTATGTGTGTGTGTATATATATATATATATATATATATATATATATATATATATATATATATATATATATATATACATATATATATCGCTAATCATAAATAACTTCTTTGTTAAAGTATAACTAGCTCTCACTCACTTTAATCATTCTAAGAAATTGAATTTGTTTACGTTTCCTTCTTCTGTTCACATAAAATAACTACTTCGATGTTAAAGTGTAATTAGTTCTCACCCACTTTAACCAATTTAAGAATTTTTTTTTTTTTTGTTATTTCCTTCTTTTGTTTAGATTTACTAGTTTCAGTTGTCTAAGCCCTATTTCACGACATGGAAGGAGATATTTCCAATTAAAGATTTTTATTTTAATTATTCCTTGATTTCAAAATCAAAGACGCCGAAACAGTCTGACGCCGAAACGGCTACGCCGAATAGTGCTGCTAGTTTTCTGATGGAGAATCGGCTACGCCGAAACAGCTACGCCGAATAGTGCTGCTAGTTTTCTGATGGAGAATCGGCTACGCCGAAACGGCGAAGCCGAATAGTGCTGCTAGTTTTCTGATGGAGAATCGGCTACGCCGAAACGGCGAAGCCGAAAGTGCTGCTAGTTTTCTGATGGAGAATCGGCTACGCCGAAACGGCTACGCCGAATAGTGCTGCTAGTTTTCTGATGGAGAATCGGCTACGCCGAAACGGCGAAGCCGAATAGTGCTGCTAGTTTTCTGATGGAGAATCGGCTACGCCGAAACGGCTACGCCGAATAGTGCTGCTAGTTTTCTGATGGAGAATCGGCTACGCCGAAACGGCTACGCCGAATAGTGCTGCTAGTTTTCTGATGGAGAATCGGCTACGCCGAAACGGCGAAGCCGAAAGTGCTGCTAGTTTTCTGATGGAGAATCGGCTACGCCGAAACGGCGAAGCCGAATAGTGCTGCTAGTTTTCTGATGGAGAATCGGCTACGCCGAAACGGCGAAGCCGAAAGTGCTGCTAGTTTTCTGATGGAGAATCGGCTACGCCGAAACGGCGAAGCCGAATAGTGCTGCTAGTTTTCTGATGGAGAATCGGCTAAGCCGAAACGGCGAAGCCGAAAGTGCTGCTAGTTTTCTGATGGAGAATCGGCTACGCCGAAACGGCGAAGCCGAATAGTGCTGCTAGTTTTCTGATGGAGAATCGGCTACGCCGAAACGGCGAAGCCGAAAGTGCTGCTAGTTTTCTGATGGAGAATCGGCTACGCCGAAACGGCGAAGCCGAATAGTGCTGCTAGTTTTCTGATGGAGAATCGGCTACGCCGAAACGGCGAAGCCGAAAGTGCTGCTAGTTTTCTGATGGAGAATCGGCTACGCCGAAACGGCTACGCCGAGTGCTGCTAGTTTTCTGATGGAGAATCGGCTACGCCGAAACGGCTACGCCGAATAGTGCTGCTAGTTTTCTGATGGAGAATCGGCTACGCCGAAACGGCTACGCCGAATAGTGCTGCTAGTTTTCTGATGGAGAATCGGCTACGCCGAAACGGCTACGCCGAATAGTGCTGCTAGTTTTCTGATGGAGAATCGGCTACGCCGAAACGGCGAAGCCGAAAGTGCTGCTAGTTTTCTGATGGAGAATCGGCTACGCCGAAACGGCGAAGCCGAATAGTGCTGCTAGTTTTCTGATGGAGAATCGGCTACGCCGAAACGGCTACGCCGAATAGTGCTGCTAGTTTTCTGATGGAGAATCGGCTACGCCGAAACGGCGAAGCCGAATAGTGCTGCTAGTTTTCTGATGGAGAATCGGCTACGCCGAAACGGCGAAGCCGAAAGTGCTGCTAGTTTTCTGATGGAGAATCGGCTACGCCGAAACGGCTACGCCGAATAGTGCTGCTAGTTTTCTGATGGAGAATCGGCTACGCCGAAACGGCTACGCCGAATAGTGCTGCTAGTTTTCTGATGGAGAATCGGCTACGCCGAAACGGCTACGCCGAATAGTGCTGCTAGTTTTCTGATGGAGAATCGGCTACGCCGAAACGGCTACGCCGAATAGTGCTGCTAGTTTTCTGATGGAGAATCGGCTACGCCGAAACGGCGAAGCCGAAAGTGCTGCTAGTTTTCTGATGGAGAATCGGCTACGCCGAAACGGCGAAGCCGAATAGTGCTGCTAGTTTTCTGATGGAGAATCGGCTACGCCGAAACGGCGAAGCCGAAAGTGCTGCTAGTTTTCTGATGGAGAATCGGCTACGCCGAAACGGCGAAGCCGAATAGTGCTGCTAGTTTTCTGATGGAGAATCGGCTACGCCGAAACGGCTACGCCGAATAGTGCTGCTAGTTTTCTGATGGAGAATCGGCTACGCCGAAACGGCGAAGCCGAAAGTGCTGCTAGTTTTCTGATGGAGAATCGGCTACGCCGAAACGGCTACGCCGAATAGTGCTGCTAGTTTTCTGATGGAGAATCGGCTACGCCGAAACGGCGAAGCCGAAAGTGCTGCTAGTTTTCTGATGGAGAATCGGCTACGCCGAATAGTGCTGCTAGTTTTCTGATGGAGAATCGGCTACGCCGAAACGGCTACGCCGAATAGTGCTGCTAGTTTTCTGATGGAGAATCGGCTACGCCGAAACGGCGACGCCAAATGGGCTACGCCGAAACGTAGCAAACCCACATATATATATATATATATATATATATATATATATATATATATATATATATATATATATATATATATATATATATATATATATATGTATATATATACATATATAGTATATATGTATATATATATATATATATATATATATATATATATATATATATATATATATATATATATATATATATATATATATATAAATGCACATGAATAACTATGATATATATAACTATATATGCATTTGGAATCCTTATAAACGTGAAGATGTCAAGAAGAAATTATTTTCCACATGGAAGACTATATTTTCATCTAGTTTTGTATGTTATATATAGTAACAGTATATATGTTTTTATTAAATTTTAGTTATTTCTCTATTCAGACTTTTTTGGTCTGAATATTCAATTAAATATTCATTTATTTTGCATGTATGTGAATAACTTCGTAAATTTGTTTGGAATCAAAACGAAGAAAAGAAATAAGCTTGATGTGGCAAGTGATCTCCGATGTACATTGAGCCAACCATCACCAAATATTCCCCGACTACAGTAATTGCTCAAAAGAGCCAGTATCAGTATCACCCATCCCACTGATGAGTAGCACTAAGTCCAAAAGGCCGCTGGCTATAATCCACTTTTTCTATAATATTACAAATAGTTAAAATAGTAATAATGAAAATAAAAAAAATGTAGTAATTGTGATGTCTTTTGTTTTACAATACTACATAAATATGGATATATTAATCACTAAGGGGGATGTGTAATATTTTTTCATGTGGTCATGATCCATGAATGATTGTATTAAGAGTAAAATAGATTGCAGTAATTAGTATTTTTCTAGTATTTTCTATCAATGTAATGACTGTAATGTGTATGATGCTAAAACAGTTTGAAAAAAAAGATTAAGATAAAATTATGTTTCATCATAATATATTTATTTTACCCATTTTCTATGAACAATGTTTATTTTATTGAAATATAGTACAGTGCATTCCTATAAAAAATCAACAGCAATGAAATGAAAATCTATCATTCATCCATATACTCACATAACCAATGAAGTATATTAGCATACAAAACGCAACATATTGTTTATAAAAACAATACATACCTACATACGGTACTTTCTAGTTTGGCAAACAATTTCAAGGGTGGGGAGGGGGGCATGGGATCTATGCTTATTGCAGAAGGGGGGCGCAAGGCAAAAAAGTTTAAGAACCACTGCTCTACATGAATAATCAACATTGAAAAAAAAAAAGCTATATCAAACAAAAAGGGGTTACGTAAAAATGTGCTTGGCTGCTGACGGAGTAACTTATATGACTTTCAATATTGGATGTCAAGGTGATCGGAAAGGACCTGAAATTTTCATTCATTTAAAATCTGATAAGAATCTGGATGTTAGATATACATACGATAAAATTACGATACCTTGCATTTCACAAAATGGCAGTTGCATTCTCGTACCCTACTGGAATATTGCCTAATTTTTAAATGAAGAGCCATTTTTACTCCCTATCTGGGCTTATTTACTTGTTCACCTGTTTGGGATTGATTTCCGTTAATGCTGATGTAGGGAGTTGGCCAAGACTTTAATGATCGGGAAGATGTACAATTGTATTTCCTTCTTGCCAGGTTCTGTTTTCCACGGCTGCAGATCGTCGGGATGTCATGTCACATGTCACTGCCATGCCAACAAAGTGTGGTTTGTATGCAATCATATTTTGTGATTTACTTCACTACATCCGTTATCTAGATGCGACTTTAATGACGACATCACCTAAGGCCATAGGGCTCGGAATTTGTTGTATACTCACCAGGGTTCACTGACATTTCTCTCTTCCATGCCAATTTATAATGAGATAAAGGTAGAGCTGGCAGCACTCAATCATATAGACCTACAGTAACTGATTTCTTTAAGGCCGAAAAACACACACATATCTGATTCTATCACAAACACACATATATAACAGTGTTTAGAATACTATGAATACAATAAATATGGTAATTGCTGAGAAGGAAGGAATGGCATTAAAACCAATGTCACAACCATTCCAACACGTCCCTCTAGTCTACATAAAAGACTTTGAGCCACATTGGAAACTTTTATCATTATTTCATAGTTTAATGCACCGTTTATAATTCAGAATTCACTTAAATCTGAGCAAACTATACATTGCTCATTAGCCTTATCATTAGCCTGCTCTTCACTCTTCCTTCTTATAGCATTCAGTTGTTTTACATTTACAAGAACATTTTACTCCTGCCCCTACATTTTATATCGATTCAAAATGTTACTTTAACCAAATGATTATTAGATAGATTGCCAGCAACTCTTCCGACATTTTCCTCCAGTAACGCTTTCCTTTCTAATATGTGATAACAAAGTTTAGTAACCTCTTGCCCTAATCATATTCTATTTTACAAGCATATGAATAAATAACTTCCTTTGTAAATCATATGTTTCGTATAGTCAAGCCACTTTCCAAAACCCTCTCTCTTATAACCTACTCAAAAACCACATATCTATCATCGCAGTCATCCATTTCTTCACTAACCAAGTTTTGCATTTAAATCATCAACCACGGTCTTTTTTATTGTGATGATTTATCTAATGGTACAAATGATATCGAGGACAGATGCAACGACAATAATACCAATGAGAACCAGTTGTAGCAATCCAAAGAGTGTATACAAGTTTTGGGACACCCTGTATATATATATATATATATATATATATATATATATATATATATATATATATATATATATATATATATATATATATATATATATATATATATATATATATATGCAGAAGAACCACAGGGAAAATGAAAATACGAAATATACGCTTAAGTCCTGACTAGTTTCGTGATACTTCTTCAGAGGACTGATTTATTGAGAGATGTTTCTTTACATTTTATAGGGAAAGCAAACGTACGAACATACATATAGAGATTTAGAGAACAATGACACTCCCTTACCCACTACCTAGACTTGGGTCAGGTGTTAAGTGGGAGGAGTCCCCAAGCTCATGAGACACCTGCCAAAAAGGGTCATTTCTAGTGGCGGGTAAATTCTTGTTTTTTTGACTTTCAGTATAGTTTATTTATATGAAAACACGGTAGCCTTATCTATATAAATACATAAGCAAAACATACACATACATACATATATATATACATACACACACATACATATACATATATACATATATACACACATACATATATATACACATACATATATATATACACATACATATATATATATATATATATATATATATATACACATACATACATATACATACATACATATGTATATATACATTTATATACATACATCATTAATATCATATACATATAATCATGTATATATCAATACTTCTATCTAGCATAACACTATATAGTGCCAATATACTTATGCATACTATATAAAATAATTATACCCTTTAATGAATGGTAGCTTAGGTCTAAATATTAATTTCACACCGACGTTAATTATTCACAATACATTCAATTCTACATTAAGTGGTTAATGTTTTTTTATATAGCTTACAAATCTCTTTACATATAAAGGCGTCGAGTTTATACATTCCATGACCAATATTCAAGTTGTTTTCAAAGGTTTCTTTTATGAAACTGGACTCTATGATGTTTCTTTCCACTAAGTTATTTGATTGAACCAATTTCTTTGCACCTGACCAATTAATAGTGTGATTTTTATCTTTAACGTGAGCAAAGAGTGCATTATTATCTTGAGCATACCTGACACTTTTCTTATGTTGTTCAATTCTCTTTTCTAGGGCTTTACCAGTTTGACCAATATAGTATTTTTCACAAGCATTGCATGGAATACGGTATACACATCCCTTGGTAATGTCAGGAGAATTCTTTATTAAGGCTGTTTTTATTGTATTTTTACTCTTAAATGCTACATTTACATTGAAGTTTTTTAACAGTTGGGGAATTTCTTTAAAAGAATTACAATAATGTAGTACAAGTAAATTTTGTGTGTTGTAGTTTTTTCTGTTATCATTACCGAAAAAAATCTTTTTTGCTGTTCTTAAGGCATCATCTAATACAATTTCAGGATACTTTAGTTTCTTACCTATTTCTCTAATCCCATTTATTTCGTCATTAATATATTCAGGGCTGCAGACTCGAAATGCTCTTAAAAA
>NC_090728.1:110762901-110765401 GCF_036898095.1 Palaemon carinicauda | reverse complement strand
CTTTGCAGTATGCCAAGAAGTCTGATTTGTTGGCTTTAGCCATGGCTGTTAAGATTAGTGTAACGACAGGTGCTGTGAAAAAAGAAATCTTAGGTCTAATATTGAAATGCTGGATAGCCAAAAATATACTTTCACAAGATGATGTGAAATTAAGTATAATAAATAGGGAGGATTCGGCAGTAGAAGTTTCAAAATTACAAGTAGAGCTAGAGAAAGTGAAAATAGAATCGGCAAAAAGGGCAGAAAGGCTAATCCAGGCAGAATTACAGAAAGAACGGGAGCATGTAGAACTAGAGAAGGTAAAACTAGAAATAGCAGAGAAAATGAAGATAGAATCGGCAGAAAGGTTAGGTAAAGTAGAACTAGAGAAAAAACGTGAGCTAGCTAAGGCAGAACTAGAGAAAGAACATGAGCTAGCTAAGATAAGATTGCAAGAAAAACAGGAGGAAAAGGATATTCCTGAAGCTTTCAATGTCTCTAAGGTTAAGAAACTCTTACCTGTGTTTAACGAGCAAGAACCTGAAAATTTCCGTGTAGTGTTTGAAGAAACTGCCAAGACCTTAGCATGGCCCAAGGATAAATGGGTACTAATAATTAGAAGCTCTTTCACAGGACAAGCTGAGCATATCATTACTCAGATGATTACTGAGAATGACTATGATACTTTGAAAAAAACTATTTTAGATGCTTATTCTATTACAGCAGAAGGATATTGGCAGAAATTCCGCAATTCATTCAAGACACCCAACCAAACTTTCCTGGAATTTTGTAATCTGAAGATAAAGCAGTTACAGAAATGGTTGGACAAGGCAGGTATTAGTAACTAGGAAGATTTGAAGTCTCTCCTGTTGATGGAAGAATTCTTGCGTAAGATACCAATTACCGTTGCTATGTATATCAAGGAACGAGATGTGAAGAAACCCAAGCAAGCAGCTTTGTTGGCGGTTAAATACTTATTAATTCATAAGGGACAACTTAAACAGAAAGCTTTCGTCGATAGCAAGGTATGTCCATTTTGTAAGGAACGTGGGCATCTAATTCAAGATTGTCCTAATCCTCGGTGCAAAGGTTCTCACCAACAAACTCCTAAAACAAACTCTTCACCTAATGGAGGGAAAAAGGATAAATCTAAACCAACTGAACATAAGACCATGCATTGTGCAATAAAGGAAGATGGTTTTGATAACTTCAAGTGTCAGGGTAAGGTAAAAGATAATACTGTTACAATTCTTCGCGATTCAGCATCAAGTAAAACTATTGTAAATTCTAATATGAAATCCTTTATCACTCCTACAAACAGGTTCATTACAGTTTCGGATCTTACAAGTGAATCGGTATTTCCCCTTGACTCGTCCATATACTGATGGAATAGTGGAAGTTGCATTTTGATGGGTAATGATTTGACGAAAAGTAAGGTACACACCATTCTGATAATACAATCTCCTGAAACGTATGTAAAGGCCCAGTGTAACATTGTAACTAGGTCACAAGCTTCTCAAGGAGAACCTGAGAGTAGTGTCATACCCAGTGACGTTGTCCCTAGCAAGGTAAGTAAGGCAACTGACCTGCTTGGCATTCCTACTGAAGATTTTGCGAAAGCCCAACAATGGGATGATTCTGATAAACAGTTGTTTGAGAAGGTTAGAGACATATCAGATGAAGATAGTAAAACTCCTTACTTTTATCTAGAAAATAAGGTTCTTATGAGACATTACCAACCACCCAAGATGTCTTTTCAGGATAACTGGTGTGATAAATTCCAGGTAGTGGTACCTAAAGTCTACAGACAATCTTTGTTGGACTTGGCCTATACTGACAATTGTCATCTTGGAATAACCAAGACATACCAACGATTAGCTGATGATTACTACTGGCTTTGAATGAAGAAAGATATACAGGATTTTGTTAAAGCTTGTGCCACTTGCCAACAAGTACGAAAACCTAACCAGACAATACCTCCAGCGCCTCTCATACCTATTTTTGTACCAAATGAACCCTTCTCCAAAGTAAATATTGATTGTGTGGGACCTTTAAAGAAGACTAGAAAAGGTAATGAATATATTCTAACTTTAATGTGTCCAAATACTAGTTTTCCCATGGCTGTTCCAATTAAAAATATTTCTGCTAAGGTGATTATCAAATAGTTGCTTAATATTTTTACTGGATTTCCAGCAGAAGTTCAATGTGATCAGGGAACTAACTTCATGAGTAAGGTATTTCAGGAGACTTTAGCTACATTTAATCTGAAACATGTGATAGCTACTGCATATCACCGTCAAACTAATGGAGCTTTAGACAGGTCACATCAAACTGTAAAATCTCTAATCAGGAATTATGTTTTCAGTACAGGTAATGACTGGGATGAAGAGCTAGATATGCTCATGTACGTACTACGAAGTGTCAAGAATGAATCTACTGATGTTAGCCCTTTCGAACTAATGTTTGGAAGAAAACCTAGAACTTTGCTGACAGCTGTAAAAGATAGGATCCTGAGACATTC
>NC_090728.1:110755401-110757901 GCF_036898095.1 Palaemon carinicauda | reverse complement strand
ATACTGGGGATAAAGGGTTTCCCATAGCCATACCAAAAGTTTGTGCATAAAATCTCCCATTGAATTCAAATTTACAATCTTTTATACATAATTTAATTAATTCTATTAAAGTGTGTTTGGAGAATGGTAGATTCAATTGTCTATTATCTAATGTTTCATATAAAAATTCCAACATGTCATCAATAGGTACTTTTGTGAATAGTGAGACTACATCAAAACTGACAAGCCTACAGGTACTGTTGATCTGTACTTCATTCAGTTTGTTAATCAAGTCTACATTATTTTTTATATTTGAATATGAGATGGTGCCAACTAAAGGATTGAGGATATTCACAAGGTACTTAGATAATTTATATGCTGCTGAACCTACAGAGCTAATTATTGGCCTAGCTGGATAATTTGGCTTATGAGTTTTAATAGTTCCATACATATATGGAAATGTTGGTGATATTGTACAAACCTTTTTTATTAGATCTTCATTCCCTTTTAATAACTCTTTTGTTGTAACTACTATTCACAAACTCAATTGGATTTTTTCTTAATTCCATGTATGTGTTTTCATCACTCAAGAGGTTTTCCATTTTTTCTATATAATCATTTTTATTCAAGATTACTAGTGCTCCAGATTTATCGGCTTTTGTCAACTTAATATTTCTATCTTGCTTCAATTCGGCAATTGCTCTCTTGAATCTTTTTGGGCAATTTGGAACCACTGGTTTTTTCATATTGCTGTATATAATACCCTTAATCATATTTACTTCTTCTACAGAAATATCACTGAATTTCTCCAGGTTACACACTCCATTTGTAATTTCTACACTATTCACTGCACTTGATGACATCGAGAAATTTAAACCGTATCCCAAGGGACACTTCACATTTTTATCTAGAATTTTATTTGACAAATTAACCACACATTCTGGATTAACGTTTGTAGTCCACGGGCTACTTTCTATCAGTGCATTGAGTTTCGTGTCATGCTTTTGTTTGAGTTTTCTATACACTTTTTCGTTCATTTCTCCATAGCAGAAACCTCGAAGTGAGTCTTTCCAATCCGTTGGTATTGAGGCTTCAAAATGTCTCCTTTTTCTTGTTAGGTCTTCAAACGCTCTTCGGTTTTTAATTTTCATTGAATTTATATGCTTTTCTAATATACTTCTCTGTATATCACAAAATGGTTGATCTTCTATTTCCAATAGGGATTTCGTTATCATGCATTTCGGAATGACTTGTTCCTCCCAGCATTCACGAAGAAACCGCAGGTGTTCTTTAGTAGTATGGGCGCGTGTGAGGGCGTCTGTAAATTCTCTAATAATATATACCAAGATAGGGAAAGTCGTACAGAAAGTCTGGAAGGAGTACGTGGTATCCATTTATGCGTAAAAACCACAGGAAAACGTGATGCTCAGATGCAGAAGAACCACAGGGAAAATGAAAATACGTAATTGAAGCCTCAATACCAACGGATTGGAAAGACTCACTTCGAGGTTTCTGCTATGGAGAAATGAACGAAAAAGTGTATAGAAAACTCAAACAAAAGCATGACACGAAACTCAATGCACTGATAGAAAGTAGCCCGTGGACTACAAACGTTAATCCAGAATGTGTGGTTAATTTGTCAAATAAAATTCTAGATAAAAATGTGAAGTGTGCCTTGGGATACGGTTTAAATTTCTCGATGTCATCAAGTGCAGTGAATAGTGTAGAAATTACAAATGGAGTGTGTAACCTGGAGAAATTCAGTGATATTTCTGTAGAAGAAGTAAATATGATTAAGGGTATTATATACAGCAATATGAAAAAACCAGTGGTTCCAAATTGCCCAAAAAGATTCAAGAGAGCAATTGCCGAATTGAAGCAAGATAGAAATATTAAGTTGACAAAAGCCGATAAATCTGGAGCACTAGTAATCTTGAATAAAAATGATTATATAGAAAAAATGGAAAACCTCTTGAGTGATGAAAACACATACATGGAATTAAGAAAAAATCCAATTGAGTTTGTGAATAGTAGTTACAACAAAAAAGTGAAAGAGTTATTAAAAGGGAATGAAGATCTAATAAAAAAGGTTTGTACAATATCACCAACATTGCCATATATGTATGGAACTATTAAAACTCATAAGCCAAATTATCCAGCTAGGCCAATAATTAGCTCTGTAGGTTCAGCAGCATATAAATTATCTAAGTACCTTGTGAATATCCTCAATCCTTTAGTTGGCACCATCTCATATTCAAATATAAAAAATAATGTAGACTTGATTAACAAACTGAATGAAGTACAGATCAACAGTACCTGTAGGCTTGTCAGTTTTGATGTAGTCTCACTATTCACAAAAGTACCTATTGATGACATGTTGGAATTTTTATTTGAAACATTAGATAATAGACAATTGAATCTACCATTCTCCAAACACACTTTAATAGAATTAATTAAATTATGTATAAAAGATTGTAGATTTGAATTCAATGGGATATTTTATGCACAAACTTTTGGTATG
>NC_090728.1:110735401-110752901 GCF_036898095.1 Palaemon carinicauda | reverse complement strand
TGTGCTTTGGAATTTTCCCAAAAAACCTAGTGATAGATCTTATCTTTTTTTTTTTATTTAGGGAACAAAGGGTGGGCAGAGTTAGCGGACTGAGAGAGTTTGTCTCGTGTTGTGTGGTTACATGTTCAAGAGAGCAATAATTGGTAACTCTGAAGTTTTTAGGCCAACCCCCAACACTTCCAGAGTGAATGGAACATTCTTGAAGTAGCCAAGTTGCTTGAATTAGATAGAAATGTCGGCCTTAAGTCATAGGTATCTCTCCCTCTCTCTCGCTTATCTCTCACTCCTGCACGCAACTTAGTGTATTGTTTTAAAAGTGTTCAGTGAAATATCAGTTTTGGTGTGATGGGTTTTGGTAAACATAGTGAGTATTTGTAAAAATTCTCTTAGAGGTTTTGTGAATGGCCTTGTAGTAAGGAGAGAAATACTTGTATCATGATCTGGTTATCTATTTTCATTAAGTATCAAACTTAAATATTGTGTTTAGATTTGATTTCAACTGGAACAAGTGATTGTATAATTTTCATAAGTATTTCTTTGGTCTTACTGTAAGGTTTATTCTGATTTAATTTTACAAATCAAGTAATTATATAATTTTCAGAAGGTAACATTTTTGTCCTAATTTTTTTCCAAATTTAATCTTTTGAGTGATTTAATTGTATCATGTAAATTCTTTTCAAAGTGTTGTAATTTATATAGAATATACTTATTTTTGCATTGTAATTTATATAGAATATACTTATTTTTGTAAAGAGTGTATTATTTCAATCATCAGTGTTTATTGCAACCTCCCTCATGTCCTGTAAAGAATTGAGTAAGTAGTGGTTTCTAAATAATTCTTAAGCATAATTCCCCAGTTTAGGACCAGTTGACTCACAAACTGAAGGAATGAAAGCAGATAGGGATGTTGAGGCTGAGACTCGATGAATTGCAGCGGCGGAAAATTAGCTTGAGTTAAAGATAAAGGCAGAAAAAGAAGAAAGAGAGAGAAGTCGTGAAGAAATGGAAGCAAGACAGGAAGAAATGGAAGGAAGATGGGAAGAAAGAGAGAAGGAAATGGAAGCAAGACGAGAAAAATAAGAGAGAGAAAAAAAATGATGTACGACAGAAATGAAAACAAGTTGAGAAGAAGAAGCCAGAGAAGTCGCAAGACATGCGAGAAGGATGTAAGTAAAAGAAAGAGAACGAGAAGAAAAAGAGAGGGGACAGGCAAGAAAGATTACATGGCATACACAGGAGTATGAGCAGTTGAATGGCCCGTGCAAAGTCACCAACTCAGACAGAGATGACTCTTGCTAGAAACAAACCCGTATTTAATGTGTCGGATGCCCAGAGGTTAATTATAGGGTTCACAGAAGAGGCTCAGGATGAGTTCTTCGATCATTTTAAAATGGTCGAATCGACGATGAAATTGTCAGAAGATGAATGGACTGTGTTAATGTGTAGTGTACTGAATGGGAAGGGCCTCAGTGCATACCTTTCCCCATCTCTGAACCTGAGGAAGGAGTATCAATAAGTGAAGAGGAGCATGCTGCAAGTTTATCAAATGACCCTAGAATATTATAACGAAAGATTCCGAAGTTTGAGGTAGGACGAGAAAAGGACATTTCTTGATTACGCTTATATGGTACAACGATCTTTTAAGACATTGACGGAGGCTGCTAACATGAGGGAGAATGATAATTTAGAAGAATTGATAATAGTAGAACAACATCTACGAGGAATTCCTGAATATATTCAAACATACTTGAGAGAGAGTGAGAGGTGAAGAAAGTTGATAAAGCTGCTTCGCTTAGTGAAGATTGTAATATTTTCAGTCGTAAACCCTCCTAGGACATAGGTTTCAACCATCATTTCGATCAAGTGTAAAGTATTCGCCGAACCCTGGAACCCAGTTCAATAATGACTACGTGAACAAGTTCAACAGCTAGAGCGGAAGAAGAACTGGTACTGTCCCAAAGCAGAATGCGATAGTACCACAGCAACAATCATCGAATTGTCCATCTTCAAGTATCGTGAAAGACGTGCAGAAGATTTACATAGTCTGTTTTAAGTGTGGCAAGAGAGGCCATATCAGTAAGGAATATTGGTCAAACCAACCAAAAGCCGTCTCCAAAATGATTAAGGATAATTCGACCTCACAGAATGCGAACACCAAGAAACAAACCTGGCAATAAACCTGCCAACGTTTACACAACGAACAGGACAAACCCAAACAGCATGGATACCTTTAAACCATATATTTATGAAGGTATATTAGCAGCAATACTCGCTAGTGAACGAACCCTGGTCAAGATATTGGGTGGCACAGGTTGTAACCATAGTGTGGTGGTTCGAGGAGTACATCCGTTGGTGGAACAGTCTCTCACAGGGGACTTGGTTATTTTGAACGGAATGGGAGATGAGTAAGTTACTAATATTTGCCGTTTGTAATTGTCATGTGAGTTGGTGACAGATAATTTTTACTTCGCGGTAGAGGATTCATTGGCTTTTGAAGGAGTAGACTTCTTGCTAGGTAATGAGGTTGGTGGAGCGCCGTTTGTGCTTTGTTGCATTGTAACGGAGAAACCATTGAAGTATAGTCCTACGACTGAACTCGAGAAGGACCACCCATATCTGTTTCCTAGTTGTGTGACGACCAGGAGTATGAAGAAGAAAGTGGCTGCTGAAGAAGGAAAAGAAATCGAAGGAGTGATGAACTTGAAGGATTTGGTTTCTGAAGAAGAGGGTTCCCTTGATATTACGCAAAAGGAAAACTCCCGAGTAAGCCCGAGCGAAGAACGACAGATGAGTGGACAAGATGACAAAGAAGGAATGGACCTTGATGAAATAGAAAATTCAATGTTAGAAGAAGGACAAGTGAGTAGGAAAAGGCTGATAGGATTACAACAAAAGGATGCAGCGTTAACAGAGTTATTTTACTGTGTGGTAAACAAGACGGAGGCACAGCAGACTCCCACCTGCTACTATCTTAAGGATGGGTTGCTTGTGAGGAAGCCTAGACCCGCTGATATTCCTGGAAATGCTGAAGAGGGGATATATCGTCAGATATTAATTTCCGCACCGTAGAGAAGACAGGTGATCGTTGTAGTACACGACACAGGATATATGAGGATAAAGAAGACGACAGAGAAGATTATGAAACACCTTTTCTGGCCAGCATGCATAAAGACGTGAGCCAGTTTTGTTGTGCATGTCACGTATGTCAAATGGCTGGAAAGACAAACGAGTACATTAAGAAAGCTCCCTTACACCCAATAGAAGTGTGTGGAGAGCCCATCAGCAAGATAATGATATACATTGTGGGACCTTTACCAAGGACGAAAAAGGTCACGAATATATGATAACCTTGATATGTCCAGTGACGAAATACACAGAAGCCATACCCGTCATGAACATCAGTGCCAAAATAATTGCCGAGAAATTACTGGATTTTTTTACTAATTTTGGTATACCGGAAATCATTCAAAGTGACCGAAGAACGAATTTCACCTCAAAATTATTTCTTGAAATAATGAAACTGTTAGATATGAAACAACAACTATCAACTGCTTATCATCCGGAGACACAAGGTGCATTAGAGAGGTTTCATCAAACGTTGAAAAGTATATTAACAAAAATCTGCAATAAAGCTGGGAATGAATGGGACAATGGACTACTGTTGATGTTATTTGAGGTACATAATGCTTATCAAGAAAGCAAGGGATGGAGCCCAAATGAAATGATATTTGGACTAGAAGTATGAGGACAGATTAAAATGTTAGCAGAAAAAGGGAACGGTAGAGAGGAAACAGATGGAGAATATGTCCAGGATTTGTGGAAAGAAGTCAGCGAGTAAAGGAAATTTTCTCTAGAAGACCTGAAGATGAAAAGTTAAGGATGAACAGAGAAAAAGTTTGGCATGAGGAATACGAACAGACAGTATGTGGTAGGACATCATTTCATCTATTCATCAACAAGGAGATTCCCTCTCGGCAACGAGTTCCAAGAACCATTCCGGATTTTGGAGGAGAGCAGTGACTAGACCTATGTTATCGAGATAGCAGGGAAGAGAAAACTCTAAGGAAGGCCATATTAACTTAGAAACCGATACTTCAAGCTCCGGATTTCAGCGAGAAATTCCTTATCCAAGTGGATATGTTGGATAATGGGATTGGAGCTGTTTTATTGCAAGAAGATAAGGAAGGAATTCTTCGCCCTAGTTGTTTTGTGTCACCAAAGCTGAAGAAGCAGCGAGTCGACTCGACAGTTGAAACGGAACTGCTGGCGCTGATTGCAGCAATAAACAAGTTCTTAGTCTAAGGGAATCGACCACAAAATGAAGATATTACAGTGTATTCGGAATATAATCCTTTATTTTCTGTTAATAAGATGAAAAATGATAATCAAAGGTTAACTAGGTGGTCATTATGTTTGCACCCATATTGTATTAATGTAAAGAAAACGTGGTTACAGATTATCTATCTTGGGTGGAGTCGAAGGATTCCGGCCCGGAATAAATAATCTTTTTTTCGGGGGAGCTATCTTACGAAGCTGGTCTAGAGTAGAGTAAATACAAAAGATTATTCATGATTAATTATGTTTTCATATATACATTGAAGAGAGGTTAGCCAGCTCTTAAGATGAGTTAATTTCGTGTAGATTTAAGTTTATGTAAATTACGTAAGACTTTCGACGTTATTTTCATTATATTCTATATTCAAGCCAGTATAGGGAAATTTACGTTACTTTTAAGAATTAAGTATTCTATTTTACATGTTTTGTTACAGTCTTATATAATCCGTTTGATAGATTTCTGTGACCATATAAGATGGGAATAAGGGCTTATGCAACATTCTTTTATATTTTTATTAGGTATTGTGTCATGTTTGAGAGGAAATACGCAGTTTTGATATTGTGCCATGTGCTTTGGAATTTTGCCGAAAAACCTAGTGATAGATCTTATCTCTTTTATTTTTTTTTATTTCGGAGACAAAGGGCAGGCGGAGCTACCTGTCTGAGAGAGTTTGTCTCGTGTTGCGTGGATAGGTGTTTAAGAGAGCAGTACTTTGTAACTCTGATACTTTTAGGTGGCCTTACCCTCTGCTTCCAGAGCAAATGGAATACTCTGGAAGTAGCTAAGTTTCATATATATAGGCGACCCCAGGGCTGCATAGACTAGATAGAGAGTCCCAGCCTTAAATCATACTCATCTCCCCCTTTCTCTCGCTCATCTCTCACTCTTGCAGGCAACCCAGTATATTGTTTTAAAAGTGTTCAGTTTTTGTAACTGTCCCTGTAGTAAGGAGAAAGATAATTGTATTGTGATTGGGTTATCTATTTTCATTACGTATGAAACTTAAATATTGTATTCAGATATAATTGCAAGTTTAACAAGTGATTATATAATTTTAATAAGCATTATTTCTTTGGTCTTAGAATGAGGTTAATTCAGATTTAATATTACAAGTCAAGTAATTGTATAACTTTCAGAACGTAACATTTTTGTCTTAATCTAAGTTTTGTTCAGACTTAATCTTTCGAGTGATTTATTTGTTTTATGTAAATTCTTTTCAAAGTGTTGTAATTTATATGGAATAGATTTATCTTTGTAAAGACTGTATTATTTCAATCATCAGTCATCATTGCAACATCGCTCGTATCCTATAAAGAATCGTAGTAAGTAATGGTTCTTAAATAATTCTTAGGAATAATTACCCAGTAGCGTGGGGGCTGTGCCAAGAGTGTCTGAGTTACCAAGTATTGCTCTATTGAATGCTACTCACGTCACGCCAGATGGCTCTCCCAGTCAGCTAGCTCCGCCCACCTTCCGTCACCAAAATAAAAAGAAAAAAAGATAACATCCTATCACTAGGTCGCCAAAATTTTCAAAGCTCGTGGTACAGAATTTTCCAAAGCACATGTAACTGCACCTTTTCTCTCAAACATGAGGCAATATCTCATAAATATATAAAAGAATCTTACATAGGCCCTTGATCATGTCGGGTATGATCACATAACACTCTCAAACAGTTTACGTAGGACTTCGTAACAAAATTACTTGAAATAAAAAGGTTAACTCTTAAAAATAACGTAAATTAAAATATACTGACCTGAATAAAGAATACAATAAAATTAACGACGAAGCTCTTACGTAATTTACATAATATACTTGAATCTACAAGAGGAGAACTCATCTTAAGAGCTCGGTAACCTGTCTTCAATGCACAAATAAAATATAAACAAAATCATGAATAAACTTTTGTATTCATTCTACACTAGACCATCTTCGTATATATATATATATATATATATATATATATATATATATATATATATATATATATATATATATATATATATATATATATATATATATATATATATATATATATATATATATATATATATATATATATATATATATTGCACTGGGACTAGGTAGCTTATTCAGACTTTACGTTAGACTAGTGGAAAACCACCTAATTTCTCTGTGAGGCACAATAAGTGCAGAGGAGTTGGACATAAAGGAAGGGAATCATTCGGGTACAGAGTTGAGGTGGAAGGCTTAAAAGTAGATATGGCTAGATGCGAACACGTGCTGCAAACAGCCTTAAATAACGCCTACAGTGCTCCACATGAGGTGGACAAACTTCACTAACCGTAAGGGATGCTGAGTAGGAAGGAACATCATTATTAATTAATAGGATGTTTGGTTGATGAAAGAAAGATTTTAATTTCTTTGTCTTGGCATAGTGATGTGAGGTCGGGAAATTTTGCTGCTTCTGATTCTTATTCTTTCTTGCTGCTGACCACAAAATCACCAAGTGATGGGTGCTCAAGAAGAATGGTAGGAAGTTCGTTCTGTTTATTGATCCTTCGTCTCGCTTGGGTTATTATAAACTAAGTCTCTCTGTCTCTCTCTCTCTCTCTCTCTCTCTCTCTCTCTCTCTCTCTCTCTCTGTTGCTGTGCATGTGATTGAAAGAATTTTCATTTCATTAGAATAATCTAAATATCGATATTTGCTCCTACTATTACACATCTTTATATTTATCTTATCATCATCATTATCAGCATGATTATCAAATATGATTGTTTCTAGGTAAAACCATATGTTAGAATTTAGCAATTATAACAAACAAATTGCATGAATGATGGACTACGCTACATGGATTTTGCTTTAATGCTGAACACCAGTATTCAACCATCAGAATCCCCCAGATTGTGTTTTCCATTTCATTGACAGAAGAATGACTCCCCCTGAGGCCATGACCTCAGGGATGATTCTAAACCATGCATCCTATTCCTAGTTTGAAGGTGCTATGCGTTATGTAATAGATATATTGAATTTACAACGTTTCACTGTAAGAACGAATTTTTTTTTCCTATCTTATGTTTCAGTTTGAATATATAAACACTTATATGTAAATCATAATCTTAAAAACAGTATACATATACATATATATATATATATATATATATATATTTATAAATATATGATATATATATATATATATATATATATATATATATATATATATATATTTATGAATATATGAATATATATATATATATATGTATATATATTAGTAAATATATATATATATATATATATATATATATATATATATATATATATATACATCTATATATATATATATATATATATATATATATATATATATATATATATATATATACATCTGTATATATATATACAGTATATATATATATATATATATATATATGTATATATATATATATATATATATATATGTATATATATATATATATATATATATATATATATATATATATATATATATATATATATATATATATACCCTGAGATAAGTGTGTAAGATAACTACCGCAGTACGTGGTGCAGAGCACAACTAGATAGACACTTGCTGCCTTGCAGTCTTACTTTATAGCGAAAAAGTTAGGTCCACCGTCAATACCAGTGGTTGATCACTGCAGGAGCATACGATCGTATAAACCCTCTCCCAAATCGAAAACAATACCAGAAACTTTTAGAAAAATATATATGGTTAGGATGTCCTCTGTAGTAAACATCAGGCAACCAATGCCTTGATAATGGAGAGAAAAAATGATACATATAAATACATACATATAAAAATATACATACATTCATATATATATATATATATATATATATTTATATATATTGTATATATATATATATATATATATATATATATATATATAAACACATACATGTACATACACATAACTCCCTAGCCGCCGTTACTAGTCCTCTGTAGGTCAAAGACCTCCAACTTGTTTATTCATGTCTGGGATTTGAACAGTTATTTGACGAGCCAAGAGTAGGATGTGACTCAAAGGCGAAGTGAAAGCAACTGATTAACTTTATTATGTCACATCGAGTATATATACACACAAGGTCCCGGTAAGAAGCTCAAAAAATACTGACATGCTATTTCTTGTCAAGCCGGCAACTGGTCCTGTTAGGAGTTAACAATGAAATATGCAGAAATGTTAAAGCAAGTTACTGTCAGTGCGAGGGGAGAACGAATATACAAAGGATACTATATACAAAAAAAGAAATGTCGTTACTATGTATGCTCGTGTGACACATGGGTGGTACATGGCTCCCCCGAAAAAAATGACATACCGTACATGTTAAATAGGGCGTCCTGCTCTAGAGAGGCGAATTGTAGGTGGGTCATCTGTAGGAGATAAGCAGATTTTAGACAATCAATGGAGACCCATTCTTCTTTGCCACTAATGTTTAATAGGACTGCTTTCGGATTGCGTTGGATCACAAAGAAAGGGACCGTGTAAGGGGCGTTAGCAGTGGCTTGCTAGTGTCGTTGCATAGGAACACGTGCGTTGCAGAGTGCAAGTCTGTTGGTATATGGTGCTTCGCTGGGGGCTTGTAACTCTGGCGGCATGGAGTAAATTTTGCCACAACGTGACGTATGCGCTGGATATTGTCGGAGGAGGTTGCAGAAGGAAAAAATTCGGCAGGGACGACCAACGGATATCCATAGACCATTTCGGCTGCCGAGATGTCCAGGGCGTCTTTAGGTGTGGTCCTTTGTCCCAGGTGGACCCTGGAAGCTGAGTAAATCAGTTGAAGTCCTTGCAGGGGGACATCAAAGCTGCTTTGAGGGGCCATGAAAATGTTCAACCATTCCATATCATTTTATATATATATATATATATATATATATATATATATATATATATATACATATATAAACGTATATATATATATATATATATATATATATATATATATATATATATATCTATCTATCTATCTATCTATATATATATATATATATATATATATATATATATATATATATATATATATATATATATAAACGTATATATATATATATATATATATATATATATATATATATATATATATATATATATAAACGTATATATATATATATATAAACGTATATATATATATATATATATATATATATATATATACAGATACATGTACATATACACACATCCCTAGCTGCCGTTAGTAGTCCTCTGTAGGTCAAAGGCCTCCAACTTGTTTATTCATGTCTGGGATTTGAACAGTTATGTGATGAGCCAAGAGTAGGATGTGACTCAAAGGAGAGGTGAAAGCAACTGAGTAACTTCATAATGACACATCGAGTATATATACACACAAGGTTCCTGTAAGAGGCTCACAAAATACAGACATGCTATTTCTTGTTAAACCGGCAACCGGTTCTGTTAACAGTTAACATTGAAATATGCAGAAATGTTAAAGCAAGTTACTGTCAGTGCGAGGGGAGAACAAAGATACAAAGGATACTATATACAAAAAGAGAAATGTTGTTACTATGTATGGTCGTGTGGCACACGCATGGTACATGGCTCCCCCCCTAAAAATGACATACTGCACATGTTAAATAGGGCGTCCTGCTCTAGAGAAGCGAACTGTAGGCGGGTCATCTGCAGGAGATAAGCAGGTTTAGACGATCAATGGAGACGCAGTTTTCTTTGCCACGAAGGATTAATAGGAATGCTTTCGGATTGCATTGGATCACAAGGAAAGGGCCCGTGGAAGGGGCATTAGCAGTGGCTTGCTAGTGTCGTTGCATAGGAACACGTGCATTGCAGAGTGCAAGTCTGTTGCTATATGGTGCTTCGCTGGGGGCTTGTAAGTCTGGCGGCATGGAGTAAATTTTCCCACGACGTGACGTATGCGCTGGAGATCGTTGGAGGAGGATGCAGAAGGAAAAAACTCTGCATGGAGACCAACGGGTATCCATACACCATTTCAACTGCCGAGACGACCAGGGCCCCTAAAGGTGTGGTCCTTAGTCCCAGGAGGACCCAGGGAAGCTGAGTAAGCTAGTTGGAGTCCTTGCAGTGGGACATCAAAGCTGCTTTGAGGGCGCGATGAAAAAGTTCAACCATTCCATTGGCAGTGGGGTTGTAGGCAGTTGTCTGATATAGGATGATGCCCAGGAGATTCACAAATGATGTCCACAATTGAGAGGTGAAAGTGGTATCCCTGTCAGAAGTAATATGCTCAGAGATGCCAAATCTTGCTATCCATCCTAAGACTAAGTCAAATGTACATAAGGCTGACGCAGTTTCCATGGGAATGGCTTCAGGCCATCGAGTGGAGAGATCGATGACGGTAAAAAGGTAAAGATGTCCTTGTGTAGTGGGTAGGGGTCCTACAACGTCGACGTGAATGTGGACAGAGCGACGCTGAGGTTAAGGAAAGGTGGCCACTCCTGAATCAGTGTGTCGGTGTACTTTGGAAGTTTGGCAAGAAGTACAGGCACGGTCCCAGTCCTTAGCATCCTTAGTAATGCCGTGCCAAATGAACTTAATCTTCAGCAGCTGTGCAGTAGAAGGGTGCAAGGGATGTGAAAGACCATGAATGAAATCAAACACCTGTCGGCGCATGGGAGCAGTAACTCATGGTCGCCGTCTACCAGTACTGAGGTCACAGAGGAGGATAGTGTTGGAGTTGTCGAGGGGGATGTCTTCCCAATGTAGGGATGTGCAGGATGTCCTACATGCTTGATACTCTTGATCCTGTCGCTGAGCTTCAGCCAAGGTGTTGTAATCCAATCCCAGTTGAATGGCGGCCAACGGGTATCTTGACAGGGCATCGACAACAGGATTCATTTTCCCAGGGACGTGTTGAAGGGTGCAATTGTATTCAGCTACGGCGGAGAGATGTCGGCGTTGATGGGCGGACCAGGCGTCAGACTGTCAAGTGAAGGTGTGCACCAGAGGCATGTGGTCTGTGCGAATGACGAAGGACGTACCTTCTAAGAAATGGTGAAAGTTACGGAGAGCCAAGTGCACCGCCAGCAATTCACGATCGAAGGTAGAATAACCCGATTCTGCCTTGGACAGTTTTCTGCTGAAGAAGGCCATTGGTCGTGGCGAGCTGTTGGCCACCTTTTCGAGTACTGCATGAATAGCTACGTCGCAAACATCAATGGAAAGAAGGAGAGGGGCATGTGGGAAGGGAAAAGTGAGAGGAGTAGCGGTTGATAGGACAGTCTTTGCGTTACAAAAGGCCGCTTCTTGAAGGGGACCCCACTTCAGGTCTTTTGGCTTGCCCTTGAGTGAGGCGTAGAGGGGAGCAAAAGTGGCAGCAATGGCTGGCAGAAAACGGTGATAATAGTTGATCATGCCAAACAATTCCTGCAGTGTTTTGAGAGTCGAGGGCGTGGGGAAGTCCTGAACGGCTGGTATCTTCTCAGGGAGGGAATGGCCTCCTTCAGGAGTGATGCGGTACCCTAAGAACGACACTTCATTGGCGCCAAAGGTGCACTTGTCATACTGGACTACAATGCCGTTTTGTTGCAGGCGGTCGAGCATGATGTGCAGGTGACGGAGGTGTTCTTCTTTTGAGGAAGAAAACACAAGAATGTCGTCCACGTAACATACCCAAAAGGGAAGGTCCCATAAGTTGCCATCCATGAGATGTTGAAAAGTGGCCCCATCATTGCGAAGGCCAAAACAGGAGAAATTGAAGGTGTATGTACCGAAGGGAGTGGTGATGACAGTCTTAGGGATGTCTTCTGGGTTCATAGACACCTGATAATACCCCTTCAGGAGGTCGAGCGTGGAGAAAACCTTCGCTTTGTGCAGGTAGGATGTCACGTCGGCGATGTTTGGGTAGGGGTAGTAATCCAGTTCTGTTTGCATATTCAGGAACCTATAATCCCCACACGGACGGAGGGAGCCGTCTTTCTTCAGGGTGATGTGTAAGGGTGACGACCATGGGCTGGAGGCCTTCTGACAAAGGCCCATGGTATTTGTTTACAAGAGCACGCTCTTCATTTACTCCAAAATTATGCATTCCTGCAGCTCTCGTCATCTTACACAGTAATTAGGAGGTTCTTTAAATGCTGGGAAAGCAAAAAATAGCAAGATATGTTATGCAAGGGGGGAGGGGAAAGGGTTGGTTCGACAGGTACTAACCGACCTGGAACCGACATCGTCAACATAGTCAACCAAAGAGGAGTTTTTGACGTCAGCGGGCATTTGGTATATATTCAAAATATATACTAAATTAGTAAATGGCGCAATTATTCAAAAGTGTCACTATTTGGGATTTGTATATTTTGTTTGGTAAATACTTTACAATAAATCTTATTTTTTTAAAGAAACTTTTTATGAGAATGACTATTTTTGTAGCGTATGACTGTTTTCATTGGCGGGAAATTGGTAGGCATCCTTAGGCAGAGGTCAATAGATGGCGTTAGTGTAACAAAACGTCGTCTGGGAAAACTAGTCTTTCCTAAAATAGTTTCTTTAAAAAACCCTTAAATTGGGTTTCTTATCGAATATTTACCAAATATAAAATATACATTTCACAAATAGTGACACTTTTGAGTAATTACTCCATTTTTAATTTTGTATATATTTTGAACATATACCAAATATGTTCACGAGCTTCTCTTTGGTGACTGTTGACGATGTCGGTCCAAGCCGCTTAGCACTTCCTCCACCAACCCCTTCCCCCTCCCCCCTTGGACAACAAATTTTGCTTTTTTTTGCTTTCCCAGTATTTAAAGAACCTCCTAATTACTGTACAAAACGAGGAGAGCTGCAAGACTGCACAATTTTGGAGTAATTGGAGAGCGTACTCTTGTAAACAAATACCAGGTCCATTTCTTCCATTTCGACGAATGTCTGTTTGGCGGCTGCCAATCGATCCGGTGCCAGATGTCTGAATTTGGCGAAGACTGGAGGTCCCGTCGTCTTGGTATGGTGATGAATACCGTGTTTGGCAGGAGCCTTCGCCGTTTGGCGAAGTTCTGGACGGGCTGATGTGGAGAGCGAGGTAGGAGGGGGTGGGTTGAAGAGGTGTCGACAAGTACGAGTCTGCGTTGACCAATCGTCGGTGGGCGACATCGACCAGAAGGTGGAAATGAGAGAGGAAATCAGCACCGAGGATTGGCAATGTGACGTCAGCAATTAGAAACTTTCAATTAAATTTGGCATTGCCAAACGATAATATGAGGTTCTCATAACCGTGGGTGGATATCGCAGATCCGTTGGTAGCTACCAGGTAAATGTCGGCACACTTAGACAGACTACGTCGTGTCTTGAAGAGTTCACTTGGCAAAAGAGAACAACAAGCACCCGTGTCTACAAAAAATCGCACGCCCGTTCCTGCATCATGTAAAAAGAAAAGATTAGAAACACGGGAGGCCACCGCCACGAGCGATGGTCTACTTACACGTTTTCTAGCCACTGAAAATCCTTGGCACATTTCTACGTGGCAACACCAAATTTGGAGTGGTAGTAGCAAAACTGTGGCCGATGGGCAACAGTAAGTAGCTGTAGAAGTCGTTGGTTGAGGTGCGAGTGAGTGGTGGGTGATGGGTGTCTTTGTCGCCACTCCGGCACGTCATGGGGTAGGTGTGTGTGTCCTACGGCATTCCCGTCAGCTTCAGTTGACGTTGAATAGGTGTCCTCTTCGTCAGGAGTGGAGGCATTGATGGAGGTCTTGAAGGTCGTGAAGTGGCTGTCCATAAGGGCTTCGGTTTTGGTCATCAACTCCTTTTTGGGTAAATTATCAACATCGGGTATGGCAGTGCGTACAGGTTTGGGTAAACGACATCCCCAAAGGGCCTGAAGTAGGTTCAACTCATGAGGAGAGCCGTCTGCGGCAGGTTGCAGGTGAGCAATACTGGTCATTTCCCTGAGGGCGAGCAAAGCCCTTTTGTTCCCCCACGGTTGTTGAGAGAACTGTAAAAGCTTTGCTATACGGATGGCAGGTGACAGCGAGTACTGCTGCAGAAGGTATGTTTTGAGGTCATCATATGCTATTGGGGGGTCTCCTTGTTCACATAGCCAGGCAGAAATTTCCAGGAAGGTGTCCTCGGGTATCACCGTGAGAAGATAATCTGCTTTGGTGGTTGAGCAAGTCACGCCCTTGATGCGGAACGGGACTTCTGCGCACTGAAACCAAGACAACGCCTCTCCGCTGGCGAACAATAAAAGTTTAAATTAGGTGGTGCCATCCTCTGTGAAGTCCGTCATAGTAATAGGAAGTCGACTCGTTCCTCCCGCCTTCCCCCCAACCCCCCCGGTTGGGGGGAAGGCGGGAGGAACGAGTCGACTTCCTGGGTCACCAATGTGACGAGCCAAGAGTAGGATGTGACTCAAAGGAGAGGTGAAAGCAACTGAATAACTTTATTACGACACATCGAGTAAATGTACACACAAGGTTCTGGTAAGAAGGTCACAAAATACAGCCATGCTATTTCTTGCAAACCAGCAACCGGTTCTGTTAACAGTTAAAAATGGAATATGGAGACATGTTAAAGCATGTTGCTGACAGTGCGGGGGGAGAGCAAAGATACAAAGGATACTATATATAAAAAGAGAGATATCGTTACTATGTACGCTCGTGTGACACACGGGTGGTACAGTTACCATCACTACGCAGGCCACTGCGGTGGCCAAATGGTTAAGACACTGTCTTCACAAGTTTGCCGGACCAGGGTTCTCCCGGCCGGTCACAAGCTCTTGTCTTTGTGGGATTTTGCCTGGGGCTCTGATCCCCATGTTGTTGAGGGAATCCAGATATTAATGTATCAAAAATATATAGCTCATTTGATATATATATATATATATATATATATATATATATATATATATATATATATATATATATATATATATATATATTCGTATATATATATATATATATATATATATATATATATATATATATATATATATATATACCCTGGATAGGTATCGTTATTTCATTAACTAGCATAGGTATCGATGGGGTCGACCTTAACCCACCGTACAAGAAACGTTCATACAGTATTAATTTTTAGGCCAAGGCATAACTTTTTAATATCAAAGAAATATTCAAAGAATATTCTAATCTTCCTAAAAAGTAAATAAAAGCTAAGTCTAAAATAAATTTTTATCATAAATAAATTAAAAAAAAAATAAGTATACAAAAAGAATGATTTGACAAAAATATTCACCGAAAATCTTAATATGAAAATAAACTTAAACAATTCCAAGCAATTATTCTATGATATTTGATCACTATTTTCTGAGATCCAACGGGGGAAGAACCACAAGGGAACGTTTCCCTAAATGATAAAAAAAAGTATATGTTTTTTTCTGGCAAATAAAAAATTATACGCTTTTCAACATTCTTTTGGGGGGTACGTTGATGACATATTTAGCGGCTGAATTTTTTACAGGATAATGTATTATCATGGTTCAATAAAAATGTGTAAAAAAAATCTGCACTTGGATATTAATCAGTGTTATATAAAGGGGTAAAATGTGTGTTTTTTTTTTTTTTTTTTTTTTTTTTTTTTTTTTTAGTTGATTTCTTTTATGAAAATTTTCAAGAAAGACCATTATATCCATTGCTGAGCATGGTATTTATGCATGTAAATATCAGAAATTTTATAAAAAACAGGAATACATAGAGCTATTCCAGCTAACCTGTCAGATATGCTCACAAAATGGTCGCAAACCACACCACTTCGTAGGGCCAAATCTGCTACCTGAAATGGAGAAAGATATGTCAATATCAGCGAGTTATTTACTTATATAATTGTTCGAGGATGTACATAAAAATATTATGGTAGCTAGAATGAAGTTTGTAATTTATTTTGCATTTAAAAAATAAAGTAATGATCATAATTATCATAAAGGTACAAACTTACAAAAATAGGAAAAATTATAAACTATTTTATAAAAACAGAATAATATGTAATTTTATGAATTATTGATAGGTAAAAAATACAAATATTTATTTTATTTTCTTACTTAGAACAACCGTCAAACATACTCTGGACACAACACAGTTTGGTGCTGCAGACACACATGTTTGTGACACTTCAAACAGGCTGTGTTTGTCTTGTGATCGTCCTTGGATGGGCAGCTTTGGCATCTAACCCTTTTCGGCTGCTTGATGTGGCCACAGGGAATGTCACGTCCGGGGTAAAGTTTTAGCTTTAAAGTGTCAGGCATCAGTTGAAGGAATAACTTGGAAAATTTGCTAGCACACATGTCATACCAATGTCGCACTTGGGAGCTCATAATTCAAAGGTGATTTCTTTGAGGAAAGTTTTCCTTGGCATCGGCTTGGAGAAGGGCATGGAATTGTACAGAATTTAGGAATTTACCATTACTATATTCAGTATCCCGTAAAACAGACACAGTGGCCAGCGTCGTGTCTTACGAATACAATTTGATGTAGCACACATCTGATCAAATGTGTCTACAACCCCCTTCGCTGAGTTATAGAACATTTGAGTACCAGTTTTGCTCTTCTCAATCTCAGAAGGATCTTGATGAAGGAAACTCAACAACATGGTCTTCTATGATCTATTAACTTGATGACATTGAAAGGTAAAATTGTGTTCGTAATTCAACAAAGCCACTGAGTCCTTGATAGGAAGCACCTTCTCAAAAATCTGTTTGGGAATGTAAGGTTTCTGTGAAATGGTGCCGCACAAGTACATGCCTTCTGTCTTGAGTGCCAAGGCAAGTGGAAGACTCGTGAAGAAATTATCCGTTGTCACTATGAGTTCCCTTCGACGAAAAGGGGTCACTCTCGGCACCTTGTCTGCGTCCTTCCTAAGATAGGGTATGGCTTTACGCATGTAGTGCGTGGCCGTATCACATGCCAATACCAGCTTTATGCCGTACATAGAGGAAGAAAAACTAGAATTAATTACCAATAAAATCAAATACTGTAAAAAATTAAATATATATATATATATATATATATATATATATATATATATATATATATATATATATATATATATACATATACCAAAGGCACTTCCCCCAATTTTGGGGGGTAGCCGACATCAACAATGAAGACAAAACAAAAAGGGGACCTCTACTCTCTATGTTCCTCCAGCCTAACCAGGGACTCAGCCGAGTTCAGCTGGTACTGCTAGGGTGCCACAGCCCAACCTCCCACATTATCCACCACAGATGAAGCTTCATAATGCTGAA
>NC_090728.1:110695401-110730401 GCF_036898095.1 Palaemon carinicauda | reverse complement strand
AAAAACTCCTTTCAGGGGTGCAATTTGTGCACACCTAAGAAAAAGATAATTTTGTCAAAGATACTTTACTAGTTCGGGATCCCATTCCAGTTGTATAGATTCACAATTTCATGGGGGTGGTATGCAATTCTCTGAAAGAACTATGGAAAAAATAATAATGGGGGTAACACTAGGAAGAAGAAAACAGCAACATGGATACGTGAGCAAACTAAAGTAGAGGATATTCTAACTAGTTTGAAAAAGAAATGGTCATGGGCAGGACATATAATAAGAATGAGAGATAATAGATTGACATTAAAAATCGCAGAATTGACCCTTATAGATTTCTGTGTCTGTGTATATTTTATATGATGATCTCTTGTTTGGGAACCAAACACATATATATTACAGATGGCAAGCTATACAAGCTCTCAAGTTCCAGACTTACCTGTTTGTTTTTACATTATATATGTTAAACTTGAAAATAATAATACCTGAGCTTTGAGACAGTTATGTAACTTCCAGACAGCAATATATAAAACACTGAATATACAAAAATCTCTTGAGGGCGCTCAAAACAACACTGGGTAATTATTATTAAGAATTATTTAAAACGACCTTTTACTTTGATTCTTAACAGGATACGCGAGTATGAAATAAACATGATGATTGAAATAACACAATCTTTACAAAAACAAATACATTCTTTACTAATTACAAGAGTTTGAAAAGAATTTACATAAAACAAATAAATTACTCAAAAATGTTACAATCTGAAAATTACATAATCATTTGACTTGAAATATTATATCTGAATAATCCTTAGACTAAAACAAATGAAATAATTACACTCAGAAAATTATATAATCACTTGAATTGAAATATTAAATCTGCATAAAACTTAGGCTATGACAAAAGAAATAATTACACTCTGAGAATTATATAATCACTTGACTCGAATAATTAAATCTTCATAAAACCTTAGACTAAGACCAAAGAAATAATACTTATGAAAATAATGCAATCACTTGCTTCACTTGAAATGAAATTTTACACCAACATTCAGTTTTGGTACTTAATGAAAATAAATAATCAGATCACGATAATAATACCTTTCACGTTTCTGCAGGGCCAGTTACAAATCTCTAGTAGAATTTTTATAAATACTCACTACGTTCACAAAAACCTGTCACACCAAAACTTTGAGATTTCACTGAACACTTTTAAAACAATGCACTGGGCTAGTATGAGACACTTGTGAGACAGAGAGAGGAAGATGGCTTTGACTTAAGGCTGGAATTCTCTATCTGATCTATGCATCCCTGGGGTCACTTATACATACAACTCAGCTACTTCCAGAAATTTCTAATGGATCTAGAAGCATGGGGAGTTGGTCTAACAGTGACACCAGAGTTTCCAACTATCATGTATCTTACAGGAGAATCGATCTAGCTGTATGGCTACATCCTGTCAGCAGCTCCGCCCACCCACCATTCTCGGAAATAAAAACAAAAGTTACAATCTAACACTAGGATTTTCGAGATCCTTCGTAAGCACACAGCAAAATAAGAATTGTGTATTTTCTCTCAAACATGACCCAATACCACATAAAAATAAAAAAAATATTTACATAAGACCTTGCTCATATCTCGCTCGGATCACATAACACTCTCAAACAGTCATGTAAGACTTTGTAACAAAAATACAGGAAATCAAAATTTAATTCTTAAAATATAATGTAATTTACATATATTGACTTGAATGAAGAATATAACGAAATTACCGACAAAAACCTTGCACAATTTACGAAACAACCTTATACCTACACGAGAGAAGCTCCACTTAAGAGATGGCTATTCACCTCTTCAATGCACATATGAAAACATGAATAAAATTCCTGAGTAACTTTTTCATTCTACACTAGACCAGCTTCGTAAGAATATGTATGTATATATATATATATATATATATATATATATATATATATATATATATGTGTGTATATGTATATATATATGTATATATATAATATATATATATATATATATATATATATATATATATATATATATACATATATGTATATATATATATATATATATATAGCCATAATGTAATAAATCATACAGCATTGTAATATGAAATTCCTTTTGTCAACATTTTAATGAAATGCAAATTTCTAAGTTTTTAAGATTTTTCTCGTGATAGATGATGCTAAATTCAGTTAGCTTCTAAGACATTGGGAGTTTGTCATTGGTTTGCCCAGTGTTAAATGAGACAGTTGGATGTCTGTGGTGTTGTGTGTTTACTTTCACTGGGAATTGAAATTTTAAGCTTACGGGCAATATTATTCTTTTAGGCTTTATAGTTGGCATTTGAAAGCAATATGGTAATCATATGTTAACGTGGATGGTTTTACGAGTAATCTCTCGTGTTGTCGACTTCAAAATAAAACAGGAACATTAGTCAGGAGCGCAATAGGATGAATTTTTACGTATCCGATCCTTCACCGCAGCAGAAGTCTTTGCTAATATATAATCACCTTTTTCCCCACGCGATGAAACAGTGGGATATTTGATATTTCCAATTCACTGCTTACGACCTATGCTTATCTCTTACAGATAGTCGATTCACGATCTCTTATTCATATTTCTTAAGTCCTTTATTTGCGAAGATTGTAATCGCTTTTGAAATGCGTTTCCTTTTCGGTGAACAAAATTACACTCAAAAGTATTCAAAAGAATGATGGCTTCTATTGTCGTTGAGAGCTTTGAAAGTTTGTATTGGATAATGATGACAAAGAGCCACCAGGGATGGTCGTATTTCCATAGAACACTTGGTTTAATACGAATTTTCCCACTAATGCCTTGTGTCCACAGATTACCAGCCCGTTCTTATACCCCTCCTCTCTCTCTCTCTCTCTCTCTCTCTCTCTCTCTCTCTCTCTCTCTCTCTCTCTCTCTCTCTCTGCTATTTCTTCCAAACAAATTTCATGTAGTAAAAAATTGTCTTAGTTTGGTTATGGAGGTGGCAATATGGCGGGCTTGAATAAGGGAAACGGCCCATCCCAAGAGTGTGTGTGTGTGTGTGTGTGTGTGTGTATTGGCAACGCCTGGCTTATGAGAGTGGGAGGCACCCACCATATCCTCATATGACACACTTAGGATTAGGAGAGGACTTTATGCATAAAACGCGCTTCTAATTTTACCTCAACGGTGGTGTGCAGGTACTGGTCCAGGCTAGGGCCTGGGATCTCATGATGTAATGAACCGTGGTTACTCACCCTTAGTCCCCTGTCTGGTTGACCTGTTCTAAGTGGGTCCTGGTGATGTGTAACAAAAGTTAGAATAATTTCTAATACAATTCTAGAAACGCACTAATTCATATACTGTATAAATTAAAAGAAAGAAAGAAAGACAGAGACAGGTGAAGCAGGGTTAGACAAAGAAGGCAAGCAGGTGATCTGTGGAGAAATGGCAAAAGTGGGGGAATCAATTTGAAACCAGGTGCCCTTTCCTATTAACACTTAATCGCTGAGTAAAGAATAGCAGTCTCCTCATCATGTGGAAACCTGAACCCAGTGGCGAAGCTAGGGGAATGTGTGGAAACATGTGTTCCCCCTCTCATAGGCTGCCCCACACACTAAGAGTCTCAGTCTCATAATTTTGAAGCTTCCTATATTGCCATTAATTTCTACTTTTTTCTTTTTGATTATATAATATCTAGTGGGTTAAACGTATTTTTTTTTTCGTAAATCAGTAGCTTTGTCTATCCCTGCTTGACGATCTTCTACATCTGTCTTGCAGGGTATCCACCCTAACATTACGTGTGAGCTGAAGAGGGAGTGGGGTTTGTGGGGAGCCTACAGATCTAGCTGCTGAGTCCTCAGCAGCCATTTATGGACCTCTCTCATTCTAGCTTGGGTAATGAGGGGGCATTGTTGCTTATCATATGAATACTGGATATACAGTACTATATAGTCTATAGGTAGTGGGTTGGCAAAGGCACCAGCCACCTATTAAGATACTACAGCGAGAGTTGTTTGGGTCTTTTGACTGGGCAAACAGTAACGCATTGGGCCCCTTTCACAGGTTATGGTTAATTTTCCCTTTTCTTATATCTACAGCAAATAGTCTGGCGTATTGTTTCCACATTCCCCTCTGTCTTTATATACCTGACAACAATGAGGTTACCAAGCAATTCTTCATTGCTTAGGGTGTTAATTACTGCACTGTAATTGTTCAGTGGCTACTTTCCTCTTCGTATGGGTAGAAGAGACTCTTTAGCTATGATAAGCAGTTCTTCTAGGAGAAAGACACTCCTGAATCAAACCATTGTTCTCTATTCTTGGGTAGTGTCATAGCATTCCTACCAATGGTCTTCTTAGGTTAGAGTTCTCTTGCTTGAGAATACATTAGGGCACACTATTTCATCTTATTTCTCTTCCTCTTGTTTTTTAACCTTTTACAGTTTATATATGAAAGACCCAATTAAATGTTGCTATTATTTAAAAAAAAAATATTTTGATTGTTCATTACTTCTATTTTAGTTTATTTATTTTGGTTCCTTTCCTCACTGGGCTACTTTTCCCTGTTAGAGCCCTTGGGCTGATACCCTCTGGCTTTTCTAACCCGGGTTGTAGCTTAGCAAGTAATAATAATAATAATAATAATAATAATAATAATAAGGTCATTCTTTATGGCAATGGATTGTCCTGCAAAGGCATTTTCACTCTCTCTTGCTTATGCAGTTCAAGACTGGCCGTTAAACTTTTGCTCCTTACCAACGACAATATTTCCTTTTCTTTATGCAGCAAAACAAAAACACACACACACGCGCGTGCGCACGCACACACACTCACACACGCACACGCGCGCGCGCACACACATATATACATATATATATATATATATATATATATATATATATATATATATATATATATATATATATATATATTACACCGCGTTCGTGAAACCACCCAATGCATGACCACTCGACTTCATGAAATGGGCAAATAAACTCTTGCCCAAGACATGAATTGAGAAGTCATAATGAACGAAAAATTATATTTCATTCACATAAGAATACAACAAAGTATTTGAAGAAAAAAACACTGCATAAATATGTTTTTCATTTTTCTTTATTAGAAAGATTTACAGAAACAGAAAAGGAAAATTTTGTTTCATAATAAAGATGACTATAAAAAGACAAAATTACCAAAACTATTTATCTCCCAGAAGAGCTGCTTACCATAGCTAAAGAGTCTCTTCTACCCTTACCAAGGGGAAAGTGGCCACAGAACAATTACAGTGCAGTAGTTAACCCATTGGTTGAAAAATAATTGTTTGGCAATCTCGGTGTTGTCGGTTTTATGGGGGACAGAGGAGAAGGTGTAAAGAATAGGCCAGACTATTTGGTGCATGTGTAGTAAAGGGGAAAATGAACCGTAACCAGTGAGAAGGATCCAATGTAGTAGTCTCTGTCCAGTCTATGGACCCCATAACTCTCTAGCGGTAGGATCTATTGCAAAGATAACTGTCCGTTACGTTTATCACAAATAGCTTATCTTTTACAGCTAAAACTTCATGGTTGCATTCAAACAATTTTTTTCTGTTTATTGAATCAATCCACCTGTTATTGAAATTTTCCTATATAATGTTCTATTATAACAACAGATTGTTTTCTTCAATATCTGGCAGAATTCATTCACCTAGCAGGATATAGTAATAAATATTATATTTCGATGTTAGCAAACGATAGTTTTATCCTTATTACATATTGAAATGTTATTATATGTGTTAAAATGTCAATTTCTAAAAATGGTGGATTCACTGAATCTGTCAAAATCAAGAAGATAAAAGTTTCATCCAACAATGATATGCAGATATTTCCCGTCCTATTAATCTATTGATAATATTTTTGAAAAAGGTTTTAAAAACAAACATTTTGCTTTAATAGTTAGATTTACTAGATTACATCCCCCTTGACTCTATAGGAGATAAAATGTTTTTCTTTTAATGGGTTGATAGTTCCCATTCCACAGACATTTGAAGGTACACCTTTCTGTACGTTCGACAATAACAGTTGGAAATGGATACACTTGAGAAAATACCATAGCTTTGATAGCTTTGATAGTACGAGGTCTTTTATAAAGTTGCCCAAAATTTTTCATAATTATTGTTAAGGATTATAGCTAGGATCTTAACACCATCTCATTTTATTTCTATCCCTGTTTCTGGCTATTGAAGTTCATGTTTCCATGATCCAATTCCCACAACGTACGTTTTCTTTTTGTTAAGCTTCTCTCCACTTGCTTCTTCCCAAAACCGTTTAACTTGTTCACAATAGTAGTGCTATCATCAGCAAAGCTAACCACACCAGTTTCTAACCCATTTGGAAGATCTGGAGAAAAATTCCTCAACCTAAACTTCTATATGAGGGATCTTGAGCTATAACAGATAAAGTCATTGATGATGGACAAATCTGCCGAACAGAGTTACTTATTAGAAAAGTGTCAGATATATGGGCATTTGCGGAAATGCGCCTTTCACATCCGTGTAAAGCATTCCAATTAGATTTATAAAATCTAAAAGAAATTAAAGTTTGGATAATGTTTCTAAGAGAAAGTCCAGATTAATCCTTTGTACCAATCAAGGTTTTTCAGGACAGCTGTCTTGTTCTCATTATTCTTGGCATAATGTTACAATTATTAATTGACCTTTGCGGGACAGCGCAGAGCTGTTCCTCTGACACGCTTGCAGAAAACATTGATTTTAACTTGTTTGCTAAAACTTTTACCATAATTTTAAAAGTTTAATAACAACTTCGTTTGAGTCCTTCGACATTTCAAATTTAGTAAAGAAATATCTTAGTACTTTCATAAATTCGTTTTTTATAATGCTCCAGATAGTTTAGTAAAATTCGACAGCTAATCCAGGGCATTTCCCATTTTGCATTCTACATAATAGTTTTCTGAACCCTTTTCTTTGTTACTTTACCCTTCAGTGTTAAATTCATATCATCATCTGTTCATATTTTCAAGAAATTTATATCCTAATTCACAATGAAAAGCTTCTTCTTTATATATATATTTTCAGATGTTCATCAATTCTAGCTCTTATTGTATTCTGTCTTTAAGTTCCTCTCTCTCTCTCTCTCTCTCTCTCTCTCTCTCTCTCTCTCTCTCTCTCTCTCTCTCTCTCTCTCTCTCTCTCTCTCTCTCTCTCTATATATATATATATATATATATATATATATATACATATATATATGTATATATATACATATATATATATATATATATATATATATATATATATATATATATATATATATATATATATATGTATATATATATTTAGATTACTACAGTTAGTAGATTGGATCCAATAATTCGTCCGTAATTCTGTTTTCAGAAAATTTAGTAGGGAAAATCTCTACCGATTAATATTCTTGAGACTAACGTAAAAAAATATTAGCTGATCTTTTGCATAATTCTACTAATCTAAGATAGTATCAAATTGTACATCATATATTTCCTCTTTCAAATTTCACAAAAAAATGACAAAGCATTCCTGGACAATACTAATATCACTGACCATCTTAATCTTAACCCTAATAGAAAAATGATCAGAAGAGCTTAATGGTATATTTTCAGATTTACTTAACATTATTTTCTGATCTCGTACATATATGCGACCAATTCTAGAGCCATACATATACCTAACCTACGTATACTTTATCAAATTATTTGGTAGGAGGCACAAATCTCCAAGTTGCAAATAATTTTTCAAAATTTGAAGAGCTTCTGGAATAAGAGGGTTATCATGATTAGAACACTCTCTTACTTGTTATATTGTTTCAATCTTCCCAATGATAAAATTTCGTTAGTTGTTTATAGTTTGCTGTGTTCCGGCATCACTCGTGTTAATAGTCATCGCCCCTGGTATGTTCTCCACCCTAATCTACATTACTCCCTTCTTTTGCTTTACGTTCCTGAATTTCACTTAACTCTCCTATTCGATTAGTTGCTCTTTATTTTGTACATCACATAATTGTAAGTCCATATCCTTTCCGGTATCTGCTTCAATTGTCGTAAAAATGAGGCCGTGAAATTATGCAGGAATTTCCTATGAGGCTTACATCTACTTCCTTATTGTCTTTCCTTGTCCTTCAGCAATTCTTCCATTTTTCTATGATCAGTCCTCTTCTCGGCGGACGTTCTGGTGTTTTCATGACTTAAGTCTGAATTACAGTTCTTACGTCAGGTTCCACCTCCATGCTGTTCTTCCTTTCCATTATTGTTCATACTGGATGCATTCTTTTCATTCCTATGTATTGCATGGCAATCTCCCTCACTAAAATGTAATTCCTCTCACTCATATTCATATCGCAGTCCTTTACTGGATGACCATCTTTCCCATATTTGTAATATGTTCTGCTCTGTCTACCATATAAAGGTTGAAATGTAGCCACCAATATAAATTGAAGAAGGGATATTTTCTTTTACGCTCATCTTTCCCATGTGAATGTTATTGAGTAAACCTTCAAAGGGTCCAAATGCAAAATGACTATGCCTTAAGCCTTCTACCTAGTTTTCCATACCTATACAATATATTTATTATCAATATATTATCCATCTCGAAAGGTGCTTTTCTTACTGATTCATATAACTTGCGAACTTGAATTCATAACCTTCACCGAGCCTGTATCATTTATCTTTATAACTTCATCCTTAGAATTATTCAAACCATCTGCAAATATACCTGCCAAGACCAGTTTACCACGGTCTTATTTCGATTTATAATCTTAACACCTTTTATGTCACTAATCCCTGATTTCATATTCTTGAATAACACATTACCAGCAATCTGCATGGTTACACAAGGCGCTGCAAAATGTAGGACGATGAAATCTTTTCTCCTGAGAGCAGGTTGTGTATTAAGCCATATTAAACAACCATTTTTACTTATGGGTTTACTACCAGTGCTGTGTTCAGCCGTAGCCGCGGGTGAGTCGGAGAGACAAAGATGGAAGAAGGTATTCCATCTTGGGAGAGACTCTACTGTACAAGCCCCTCTGGCCATACTCTTTCACTGGCCAAGACTATTATTTACTGTGTGTATCAATTTGCCCAAATCACAACACCACCTTGGCAAGTAAAACAATGGAAAGCTCAAAACGAATTTCACATTACTTATATATACTAGTTGAACAGTACAAAATTAAGAATAAATCCATGAGATAATCTCAAAGTTAACAAATAGGCCTACATGAGCACTAAAAACGTGTG
This sequence comes from Palaemon carinicauda, assembly GCF_036898095.1. NCBI lineage: Eukaryota > Metazoa > Arthropoda > Malacostraca > Decapoda > Palaemonidae > Palaemon > Palaemon carinicauda. Next base: position 110,721,127 of record NC_090728.1, on the reverse strand, counting down.
TTCCTTTTCCGACCCGACTTCTGGGAATTCCTATTTGTAAAATTTTTAACTACCGTTAGAAAAAAACATGGAATCCTTATTTTGAGTAAATCTTAAAAAAACAGTGCTAGAAACTTAATATGTTGGTAAATCTATTGTAACTAAATCGTGTCCGATGCTTCAGCTGTTGTAAGTGGTGTCTTTGCATCAGTATAGCCTGAATAATGATAATTGAATGTGAATGCCTTTGAACTAATTTTTGATTGAAAGTATCTATACTTCTTAATGAATATAATAGATTAAATCTTAATGGTCAATATAATTAATATATTATTCAATGTATTATTTGTACTTTACACTAAAGCAGTGTAACCTGGAATAAAGATAAATGTTATTTCTTATCTCTTCTCAGATAGTTAATCTTTTGAAACACTGTCCATCCATGGACGGGCGTAATATAGACAAAGGTAAAACAGCACTGACACTTTTAAATAAATACATTATTCCGTATTCTGTATCCTAGAAACTTTAAAAAGAGAAGGTACACTCAGAATGGACGCCCGCAAAATCGCTCTAGTAGCAATAGAAAAGGGCGTATTGCTTAGAAGGTAGGGCTTTGTTATTCCGGAATTTCAGGGGAGGATGAAAACTAAAGGCAAATGGTGCTGTCGTTATGCGAGATTTGTCTAATATTGTAAAATTTATACTGCGCGTGGGTAAATCATGATTCAGCAGTTGAAGGATGAATGTCCATTGGGCTCATGTGTATGTTTTTCTCTGGAACCATCCCATATTAGAGGGAAATGGTTATATATAATATAGATTAACTAAAAAACATATAGAAGAATTTGATGCAAAGTATTTCAGGTTAACACAATTATCAGCGTCAATAACTACTACAAAAGAATGCAATTATACGAGAAAAAGAGTTCTATCGCCGGGTAGTTCATCATAGACGGACCAGATCTCTGGTAAACGAGAAGCACGCACTCGTTCGGGAGATGGATATAATAAGAATCCTACTTTTCACTCAGATTAACCGAGCTCTTTTCCAATACGTTTAGGTCTCAAGAGAGAGAGAGAGAGAGAGAGAGAGAGAGAGAGAGAGAGAGAGAGAGAGAGAGAGAGAGAGAGAGAGAGAGGGAGCTTTGTTCTGACCTTTCATAATTGAGATTTAAAAAGTAACTAGCGAGTATTTAAAGCTGCGTAGGAAATAATGAATGAAATAGGTATAGATAGAAATTATTTCTCCTTTCTAAAGCAGCTTTTCATCAGTCCCTTCAATTAGATAATATTTTACCCATTCTTCACGATCTACATCATCTTAATTTCCTAACCATACGAAGGTAAATGGATGCGGACCTAATCTCCTGTGCTAACTTGTTTACCGATTGATATTAATTAAATACATTTTTACAATAGGTACCTAAAAAAATATTTCAAAGTTAAGACCCTACATAGAGTTTCTTTTTTTACTTTATTGAGTCAATGATAAGTTGCACCATTCATTTAACCTGGCGGCTTCATAAAATAATATAAATCAAAGAAAAAAAAGTAAGTTAACCACAGAAACAAAAAGGACACCAAGAACCGACATTAACAAAGCATGCGATGAACCTTATAAATTTCCACAATATGCATCTACGCTTCAGTTGCTTGTTTCCAGCTATAATGTGAAACAAGAACAAAAAGGAAACACATATCAAACACAACTCTTTTATAACACGGGACTGCAAAAGGACAGACCACTGTCATATCATCAAAGTAAATATCTGAATACTAAGGCGAATCCATACACGTGTCGCATGTAACTACAATCCCTCCCATGGGACTATTAATATCAACAGAGGCATCTACTTCTCCTCATATATCTTTTTTCAGTGAACTTCATACCTTTCCCAAAAGCATCAATTAAAATATAGCTGAACATGCATTATGAAGTGGTGCTTTCCTTACACAGATTCGCAGGAAAAATAATAATAGCTATAACTACAAAAGAAGGGAGGAATTTCCTCCACTTCTATTACATGAAAAATAACATTACTTTACCTGATATCAGAAGAATTCATACAACAATATTCTTTTCTGTAAACAACATATTTCATCAAGAAAAACGACAAATTCTTTGACTTATATGTTTAACAATGTCGGTCACCAACTTCCTGTTTTAACATATCTTGACTAATATAGAGCATTTATATCATTAACTAACTACTCTTTGTTCAACACCCGTTCCAGGTCGCTTGAAGTTTCCTCTATATTTGTGTTCATGTTCATACGCCATACAAATTACGTTACAATATCGATTAAAAAACAAATAAAAGCAGATAATAATGAAATAAACAAACAAAAGAATGTTGATATATAATGAAATAAAACGGAGAATGTCAATACCAGAAAAAACGCAATTTTTTAAGACATGGCCTTTTCAGAAGAATATATACTTGTTTCCATTAACTATTATAGGTTCTCCAAGGGAAAATCAAAGCTAAACCTCCCATTCTCATAAAATTCATACATCAAAAGACAGTTTACTACTGAAACTCCCCTTACCCCCCCCCCCCCCCTCTCTCTCTCTCTCTCTCTCTCTCGTAGATTTCAGTATCATAACAACTGGGAAAATCCCAAGCACTTGGTAGGAACTTGGCAACGTATATTATCAAACACATCCCAAACATAGACATTAAGGTAATTAGTGAAACACGCATCATCATAAACTAAAAAAAAAAAAAAAGCAATGTATTAGACGTCATAAGCATACTTCTTAGATGTTTTCCTTACAAACAAAGTATTAGCAGTCCTTTAGAGAGAGAGAGAGAGAGAGAGAGAGAGAGAGAGAGAGAGAGAGAGAGAGAGAGAGAGAGAGAGAGAGAGAGAGTCCCTTTTGTGCATGATATCCAGGACCAAAAATAAACCTTGTTTTCGGAAGAGGTTCACAAAGAATAATAACGTCATGATTTGGAAAAAAATATAACCATACGTCTCATTAGTACCAAACGGAATTTGAAATTACACCAAATAACTATTAGTGTACAAATTTCATACCATAAAGGTGAATGAATGTTCACACCTGCACCTTTTTCATATCATATACATCCAGTGGGCAATATTTAAACGAAAAATTAAACAAATCAACCAACTTCCCGTTACATCACAAGAATACGGAGATAAAATCAGTACACCTTCCCAAACAGATTCAGGGGCCAAAACAACTTCTTTGCAATTTATTAGTTAACAATTCAATAATAATTCTCAAAAATGAACTAACAATTCCCAACTGCCCAAGTTTTAAAATGGGAGCATCATGATCAACACAGTTAAGACGGATTTTGAGCAAAGCGAAAAATCTATTTTTGGGTGAGATAGCCATGACGTCCTGATGGAAGGTTCCTTCAGTAGCTTCCTAGGGTATATTTAACTACAGGGATATTTCCAGAGAATTAAACTAAAGGTTATCACAGAATTCTAACTTCTGGTGCGAGTACCCTAAAGGTTTCCCTCTAGGATATCGTATATCAACAGGGGACGCATGTATTTACACGCCACATAGCTATCTGCACCCCATATAGAGTTAACACTTCGATATGAAAGGTGGAGAATAACCGGGGAGCCGTTCCACAGTTACACTCGTCCGTGGCTGCTTTTGGTACTCGAAACGTAAACAAACGGGCGCCATTCCTAAATGACGTCACGTCTGTCCTCATCCTGAGGCCAGCTTCTTGCTAATCTCCATGATACAGCAGGACAGGGCGGGGCCTGAAAGGCTGGACTAGAATAGATGGGAGGGTCCATCAGGACGTCATGGCTATCTCACACAAAAATAGATTTTTCGCTTCGCTCAAAATCCGTTTTTTGGGCTCAAGCCATGACCTCCTGATGGAAGTGTACCAGAGAATTAATGTATCGTGGAAATTTTCCCCTTATTATGCAAGTGCCAAGGGCTTCGAATAGAGGTATGTAACATGTCCTCGCTAGAGTTTCCATGGGGATCCAGCTTCCTGCCCCCCTGGCAGAGAAGTCCCGGTGGACCATACCAATATCTTGAAGCGATCATTGAAGGGCTACTCACCCTGCGGAGAGTTCGTGCAGGACTCGGAGACAAGACATAAGGTTAATATTCGGGTAGGAATATTATCAAGCATAGGTAAGTGAGAAATAATCACTACGCTCCTTGGAGGAGAGATCAATCTGGTCTCGAAGGCAGGACGAAGGTAAGTATTCAGGTAGGAATATTACCACAGCATGAGTGAGTATACAATACAAGTAAATTTATATTATTCTTCTCATTCATAAGGAAGGGGTTAAATGAAACTATGACAATCATATATTTCATAATAAATAATGGGAGCGTAGAGAGACGTTTTATTTCATAGATTGCAGATTATTGTGATAACAATTGCAATAATAAGTGTAAAGTTAATTTACAATAATAAAGAATAATGTACATAGAAAATAAAAGACTTCAATCTTGAATCTGAAAGAAATTTCACTTTTAGAAACACAAGTTCCAGAGGAACGTCAGTCTTTTTCAAAGAAAACACATCATGCCCTAGAGCATGTGGCACTATGTGAAGTCTATGACATTTCACCTTGATAAGAACAGTCTATTAGAAACACTAAGTGTCCCTGAAATCACTATGTATCACAAGAGGGTCAACACAGGTACCCGTAGAGTTAAAGTCCCAAGTAATTCACTGTTCTATGCAGAGTTAAACGGCAGGTTTCATAAGACTACCTGCGGCTACCACAAAATGTTTAACTTCATGCACTTGGTGCGCGTAGTGGTTGAAGAAAACGCGCGACGATTTCCACCTTGTGAAGCTCTTGAGGCTTTCGAAATCCATGCTCTGGAAGAAATTCAGAGAAGACGCGACTTTTCTAGGATCATGACCTGCGGGCGTACTGTCAGGATCCGCTCTGCGAATGAAGTAGGTGATTTTCCCTCTTAGTTGTTTCAGTGACAAGTCACTACCCGATGTTTCTCCTTTGAAGAGTTGTCCTCCACCGAAGTCTGAAGTTCTTCGAAGATAGACCTTAAGACTCTCCACTGGGCATAGAGAGACATCTTCCTTCAGGGGGCAGATTCTCCAAGGGCCCCATCTCTTGGTGGGTAGTTCATTCTTTGCGAGAAACGTCGGATCAGGGAAGAAGGTAAGTTCTCCTGTATCTGCGAACAGGATTGACCCTCTTCTCTTGACAATGCCACTATTTCACTGACTCGGGCTCCCGAGGCGAGAGCAAAAAGGAAGATAACTTTTTGAGTCAAGTCTTTTAGAGGGTACGAATTGTTGTCCAGGTTAGAGGCAAAATGGAGCGCCTTGTCCAGGGACCAGGAGATAGGTTTTGGCGGAGGTGCTGGGCGTAGTCTAGCGCATGCCTTTGGTAATTTATTGAAGATATTGCTGGACAGATCAATCTGGAAGGCGTACAGTAGTGGTCTAGTCAAAGCCGATTTGCAGGTGGAAATCGTGTTGGCTGCTCAGCCTTGTCCATGAAGGTGAATGAAGAAGGACATGCAAAAATCAATGGTGATTTCCGTAGAATTTTTTGCTTTGACGAACGAGACCCACTTTCTCCAGGAAGATTCGTATTGCCGTCGTGTGGATTCGGTCTTGTATTCCTCGAGGAAGTCTAGACTTTTCTTCGAGATTCCAAACCTTTTCTTTGCGGCCAAGGAGAGAAAATCATGAGATGAAGGTCCCTGACTTTCAGTGATGAAGCGAAGACAGTCGACTTCTGTACTTGTTGAGAGAGAACTGGGCCCGGTAGGGAGATCAGCGTGGGCTGCAACTCCAGGACCAGAGGGTACCAATTGCTCCGGGGCCACTTGGGAGCCACTAGGGCCGCTGTCCCTTTGAAGGTTCTCAGTTTGGAGAGGACTTTCAGCAGAAGGTTGGGGGGAGGGAACAGGTATATCCTGGACCATCTGTTCCAATCCAGTGACATGGCATCCACTGCTTCTGCCTTGGGGTCCTCGTACGGGGCCACATATCGAGGAAGTTGATTGTTGTCGCTCGTTGCAAAGAGATCGATCTGAAGTTCCGGGACTTGGTGAGAGATGAATGAGAATGATCTTGCGTCTAGAGACAATTCCGACTCTATTGGGCTTGTCCGTGATAGAGCGTCTGCCGTCACGTTGCGGAATCCTTGTAGGTGAACTGCAGACAGGTGCCATTTCTTCTTTTCTGCCAGACGAAAGATCGGAAGAAGTACCTGATTTATCTGGGGCGATCTCGGGCCCTGACGATTGAGACATCTGACTACCACCGAGTTGTCCAGAGTCAGACGGATGTGGATCGAGGGAGGCGGGGAGAGTTTCTTCAGGGTGAGAAGAACCGCCATGGCCTCCAAGATGTTGATGTGAAACGTCTTGAATAGGGGAGACCATGTTCCCTGAACCTGTCGTTGGTGGGAGTGACCTCCCCAACCCTCCAGTGAAGCGTCCGTGTGGATGTTGATCGATGGAGGCGGATGTTGAAGAGGAATGGACCTTTTCAGGGCCTTTGCTTCCAACAACGGCTTTAATAGTAAGCGAAGTCTGTTTGGAAGCCGTCTCTTGAGGTCTCTTCGAGCGATGGATGCGAAGCGTCTCCAGACTCCCGCGGCATCCTTTAGCTGTGCGCGAAGCACTGGGTTTGTCACAGAGGCGAACTGTAGAGCCGAGAACTTGTTCCTGCTGTTGTCTTGAGATCTGTTTGGATTTCAGAAGTCTTCTGACAGACCCTGATATTTCCTTCCTTTTCTTCTGCGGAATGGAAAGGCGGTGTGACTGAAGATCCCAATGGATTCCCAACCATTGGAACTTCTGAGCTGGAGAGAGGCGAGATTTCTCGGTGTTTATCTTGAATCCCAGATGCTCTAGGAACTGGGTGACTTTGTTGCAGGCTCTCACACAATCTTCGGGCGATGTCGCCCAGACTAGCCAGTCGTCTAGGTAGGCCATCACTTGCACGCCGCGAAGGCGGAGCTGTTGGACGATGACGTCTGCCAGCTTGGTGAAGATCCATGGAGCCACTTTGAGCCCGAAGGGCATGGCCCTGAAGGCGTAACTTTTCCTTTGGAGTCAGAATCCTAGGTAGGAGGAAGCGTGATGATTCATTGGAACGTGCCAGTAGGCATCCGCCAGGTCTATGGAGACCATATAGGCCCTTTGAGGCAGAAGGGTCCTTATTTGTTGCAGAGTCAGCATCTTGAACTTGTTGTTCGCAATGAACTTGTTGAGAGGGGATAAGTCTAGAATGACTCTGAGTTTGTCGGAGTCCTTCTTGGGAACGCAAAATAGTCTCCCTTGGAACCTGGTTGACTTTACCCTCCTGATCACCTTCTTGTTTAAGAGTTCTAGGACATATTCTTCCAGGAGGGGGGTAGACTGTTGGAAGAATTGCTGGAAGGCTGGGGGGTGGTTGCGTCCAGCTCCAGAATAGTCCCTTCTTGACGATGCTGTGTGCCCAGGGATTGAAGGTCCAACGATCCTGGAATTATTATTATTATTATTATTATTATTACTATCCAAGCTACAACCCTAGTTGGAAAAGCAAGATGCTATAAGCCCAGGGGCTCCAACAGGGAAAAATAGCCCAGTGAGGAAAGGAAATAAATGAAGAGAACAAATTAACAATAAATCATTCTAAAATAAGAAACAACGTCAAAACAGACATGTCATATAATAAACTATCAACAACATCAAAAACAAATATGTCATAAATAAACTATAAAAAGACTATGTCCGCCTGGTCAACAAAAAAGCATTTGCTCCAACTTTGAACTTTTGAAGTTCTACTGATTCAACCACCCGATTAGGAAGATCATTCCACAACTTGGTCACAGCTGGAATAAAGCTTCTAGAGTACTGCGTAGCATTGAGCCTCGTGATGGAGAAGGCCTGGCTATTAGAATTAACTGCCTGCCTAGTATTACGAACAGGATGGAATTGTCCAGTGATGAAGCGAAGACAGTCGACTTCTGTACTTGTTGAGAGAGAACTGGGCCCGGTAGGGAGATCAGCGTGGGCTGCAGCTCCAGGACCAGAGGGTACCAATTGCTCCGGGGCCACTTGGGAGCCACTAGGGCCGCTGTCCCTTTGAAGGTTCTCAGTTTGGAGAGGACTTTCAGCAGAAGGTTGGGGGGAGGGAACAGGTATATCCTGGACCATCTGTTCCAATCCAGTGACATGGCATCCACTGCTTCTGCCTTGGGGTCCTCGTACGGGGCCACATATCGAGGAAGTTGATTGTTGTCTTCCTCCCACCGGAAGCACTTCATTGCTTCTGGTGTCCCGAGGGTATGCCACCTCGGTGGCTAGCTCCCCTTCCTCCTCTGCCTCTGGAGGGGCGGCGAGACGAATCTCTGCTGGAACCTCTGCTTGGGCCCCTACCTCTGGGACGAAAGGTAGTAGCATGTTGCTCAAATGCAGGGGTAAAGACCGGTGACTGCGACACCACCGGTTGGGGGACCAACTGAAAGGTCTGCTGTGGCTGTGCGGCCACTTGGGGAGTAGCGGAACCCGGAAACTGCCGTCTCTGTTGATGTTGCTGGGGTTTTGGCTTCTGAGATTTTTCTCGATATGCCCCACTTGTGGAGAAGGTTCCTATTCTCCGTGGCGGCTTTGTCTGCAATCTCTTTCACCAGGGAGGAAGGAAAGAGATATTTACCCCAGATATTGGAGGAAATCAGCCTCCGGGGTTCGTGTTTTACCATCTCGCTGGCAAACACAAATTCACGACAGGCTCTGTGAGCCTTAGTGAAGCTATACAGGTCCTTAGTCACCGTTGCCAAGTGTGTTTTGGCTAGGACCATGTAAAAGTCCGGGACTCTAGTATCCCCGGCCATAAGTTCAAGCTGTACCTGGAGGGACAGCGATGCGGCAAGCCTCTCCTTCGTATCCTGTTCCCTATGAAGGAGGTGATCATTTAGCTTTGGGAGGTCCTCATTGAACTGACGACCGGCTACGTCAGGCTCTAACTTCCCCACCGTGAAGGTTGACTGGACGTCTTTCCAGTGCCTATCATCGGGAGGAACGGTAAGGGAGAAGGGTCTGCACTCCTCCAGTGCAGGGTAAGGTTTCCCTTCCTCCACTGCCTTTAAGACCGTTGTGAAGGCCTTTTCCATAAAGGGGAAAGTCGCAGCATTCGGCGCAACGAAGGTTGGGTGCTTCTTACTAAGCGCCGGCATCTTGGAGTTGGTGAAACCCCTACTCTTCACCGCATTGGCTAGCATAGCCTGGGCCTTCGCGAGATCGAACACGATTACCTCCTTCGGTTCGGTCTCTTCCTTTGAGGCTGGTTCGGACCTGAGCCGGACGTAACAGTCCGGATAAGACTCGAAGTTCGGGAAGAATTCCACTTCTTCCAACAAGTCGTGATCGGCATATGCTCGGCATATCTCCATGGGTTAGTATCCGAGCAAGAGGGGAGGTCCTTAACCGAAATCCGTTTCGGTTGTTTAAAGTTAACTAGAGTAGACCGGAATTGCTCCTGGGTCTCTCGTAGTTTTCTTTCCATGAGGGCTTCAAGCATTTTGAAGACCTCCTGAGTGCCCGATGGAAGAGGGTCCGGGGTGGCGGAAGTCGAAGGAACAGGTTCCTCGGACGGTGCAGGAGTCGCTGCGGGAGTAAGAGCGGGAGCGACCTCGGACTCTGAATCAGGATATTCCACCTGATCTTCCTCATAGTCGAGTTCCTCGCCCATGAGGTTCTTCTCCGTCTCTTCCGACACTTCCGACATACGTTCCACGTTATCGGAATCCAAGTGGCACTCATGCATGGACTAGGCCATGACGATATCAGGTTCCACCACGAGCTGGACGGTGGGGATCTGATCACTGGGGATCACAGAATCTTTGGATGCCTTTGGGAAAAGCAAGGCCCTCAAATCTTCGCTGGCGAGATACGGTCCAGTGGCGTTCTTCTGGAAGCCACGCACCCACTTGCGTAGCTTCTCTCGAGCGTTGTCCCTTGCCTCCACTGAAGGAGGGTCGTCGAATGCCTCGGCCAAACGACTCTTGCAGACTGTACAGTGCTGCGGGTCCCAGTATTTCAGATCGCCTCTCTTGGCGGCGCAGGGGCCGTGGGTCCGGCACGCCTTGTGCCCGTAGAAGTCCGGGCGCTTCACTCCTCAGAAGTTGCTTTCGCACTTTATATACTCCTCCTGTAAAAGAAAGAGATCATGAGTACATGGAAGGCATAAGAATGACTTACATTACTCTAAAATTAAGGTAACTTAATCTAAATTAATAAGCATAAAAGTACTTCACAAGGTAATATAATGCCTGAGAGTAGTGAGCGGGAAAGGAAGTAGATAGACACATACTTGTGAATCCCGCCCAGTCGGTTACCGTAACCTTATCGGTAGGCAATTTCTTTTGTGGCCGAAGGTCACAAAACGGAAATCCATATGGATAAGCCGTGGTGGGTAGAAGCTAAGCCTCTAACAGAAATTGCCCGCGAGGGGTAGCAGGGACTGAGACCACTCAGATCCCTGGGTAGAAGGGGAATAGGAGAAGCCCCTTATTAGATATAGGTTCCGGCAATCGGCTGCACTAAGACACACAGAGTATGCTGGAATTGTAATGTGCAATCAGACAGCACAGCCATAATTTTAAATGGTAAGACAATACCTATATATGGAAGTGGCTAAGCCATCTGGCTGCAGTATGTTGGCTGTCGGCATGCTGTCGGCAGGTATGAGAAGGGGTGCATGTCCCTTAACGTCTCCAGGGGGTGCCGGCAGACCGACGGCACGCCGGGGGCCGGTCCTGCAGGGTGGAAGGCATCAAGACAGACACATTGAGTATCTAAAATATAATACCATCGTGGCGACCGCCGGCACAGCGGCGGGTCGCCGGCAGGAGGCGGCGGATCCGGCAGCCGAAGGCTGACGGCCTGGTGAGCTTGGATCAATTCATAAGATGGATATGTATATGGTTGTATACCTAGACCGCCGGCAATCAATGCCGGCACGCCGGTGGCCGGCACGGAGGGTCGGCCAGCTGTTACTAGGTAAAATGGGGGGTGGGACGTTGGCTGTATGTCGACGGAAGGCGGCAGCCTCCGGCACACGGAAGGCTGACGTCTTAAAGGGGGGAGGGCATCTTATGAAAGAATGTCACCAGAGGTAAAGGCGGTATCGCCAGCGGTGGAGGCGGCAAAGGACCGGCACCAGGATAGACGGAGAGAAAGATACGGAGGGATGGAAGGGGTAAGATCTCATACCACTCCGGCATCCCTCCGGAGAGAGTGCACTCATGATAGGAGTAGATACTCCTAGCATCCGGCGGCAGGGAGCCGGCAGTCGGCCGGGTGCCTGGGGTAACCCAAGGGAGGGTTAGAGGGCACTCAAGAAGGGGGAAACCCATGCCGGCCGGACTGCTGCCGGCAACTACCCCCATAGAACGCTATGAAGGGTATGTGTACCAGAGCGGCTAGCTCAGCAGGAGAAAAAGTTAGCCCTACCACTCCACCCAAGGGAGGAGTTGTAGGACTAAGGACAGATGTGTATAGGCAAGCCTACACCAAAGGGATAGGTGGGGAGGGAGAAGATGAGGGGTCTTTCATAGGGGAGACTCTGTATAAGAACGACCACCAAGGAGAGGGAGAACGCTCCCTAACCTAGGTTAGGTAGCCCAGAATGAGAATGGTACAGGAGTACCGTCTCAATCTATAATAGAGCAGAGTCAACCCCAGAGCTTAACCTAGAGAAGGAGGGCTAACTCCTAGGCTAGGTAAGCTGAAAGATACATCGCAAGTTGCAGGGAGGGAGAAGTAACCCAACCAGGTGCAACTGAGGAAGGGCAGAGCCGTTCCTTATTTCTCGGTCATGACCCTAAGGGAGGATCATTCCCTTAGGGTAGACAGAGAAGCGATAAATACTCTGTTTGTGGACAAGATTCCCCTATATAGAAGGGGAAGCAGGGCCACACAGAGGGAATGCCCTCAGGCAGGGGGATTAGGGAGCATGTAGGGGTTCCTACATTAGGTTAGGGTGGAAAGATACGCAATCAACCCGGTCCCCTATATGGTCCCCGAAGGCGAAAACACTTACATCACAGTAAATAGTATGTTTAATAATGCCACAATCTTCATAACTTAACCTAGGAACACTGGTATATATCATGCATGAAAACAAGCACTAGGCTATCCAGCCTACGGGCTAAGCTAGCGATCTAGTATGGGGTCGAACGGCGACTGAGTCTGATGAGCGCTAAAACACGATATAAGTAATTCCTAGCTATGAAGACTAAATAACTAATAATATTAATTAGTTAAGTGACCGGATAAGGCTGTTCTGGCTAACTAAATAAAGCATGCGAAATGAACAGCGACGCCATAAAATGGCGCGTCCGGGATCAGCACAGCTCTGCCACAAAACACAATATTTTACAAAAAGTAGAAGTTACTTTACAGCTAGAGCTTATTTAAACAATACTGGGACCTGGTACTCAACTTTCCAGAAGAAAGCGAGGCTGAAGGTAGCGACATAACGGCGATGTAAGCAGATCAAAAATGCACTCAAGGAAAATACGACCAAAGCAAGGAGCTACAGGCTGAAGGATGAGGACGGACGTGACATCATTTAGCAATGGCGCCTGTTTGTTTACGTTTCGAGTACCAAAAGCAGCCACGGACGAGTGTAACTGTGGAACGGCTCCCCAGTTATTCTCCACCTTTCATATCGTAGTGTTAACTCTATATGGGGTGCAGATAGCTATGTGGCGTGTTAATACATGCGTCCCCTGTTGATATACGATATCCTAGAGGGAAACCTTTAGGGTACTCGCACCAGAAGTTAGAATTCTGTGATAACCTTTAGTTTAATTCTCTGGGAATATCCCTGTAGTTAAATATACCCTAGGAAGCTACTGAAGGAACCTTCCATCAGGACGTCATGGCTTGAGCCCAAAAAAGTGGTTAGATAGTCAAGACCAATCATAAATTTCATAATTATATTCTAAGGAATTTTGCATGACAATGGAAATTTTGAGAGAGTCATTATTTGCACCGAGACTTTTGTGAAAGCCAAACTGCGATACAAGTTATAGACGACAACTTTCAGCAGATGTTGAAAGAAATAGTTGATTCATACAAATCTGTCTCTAATGGGCAGGACTAGACCTACCACAACCATAATTATCAAAGGAACAGATATCACATATTATCCAACAGTGCAAAAAGAACCTCCACTAGCTACCTCACAAAAAAAAAGAAAAAAAAAAAAAGGATAGCCTACAAAGTATTCACATGCCTTCACAAAAAAAGAGGGTAAAGGTCATTTGGTTGTACATCTTTGTAAACGTAAATGTGTCTGTAAAACCTTCATTTCAACAGACCGATGGGCTAAACTAAACACTTTAGCATCAGGAAAATACAAAAGAGGCACGGTAACTTTCTCACTGTTTTTCTATCTATTTAAGACATGAGCCTAAAGAGTTGTCTTTTCCTTTGAGTAGCTAGTAACAGTTGAAGAGCAACAACCGATGAAATTAAAGGGTGAATCAAAGAGTTTATATCTGTAAACAGCCTACCACGAAATGTTTCCTGGTACAACTCCGCTGAGGATAAACCTGATCTGATCTATTTATTTTCTGAAACATAAGCCATGTTATAAGGCTTCGTTTTTGTTACAGTAGTCCAACATCCAATAAGAAAGATGTATATTAGGTAAGTTGATAAAATTATTGTCTAAAAGAGCAAGTGGCTTATCGTCTTTATAGAACTGTGCTCAAATTGATGTAAAAAGGCTCTCAAAATGTCATTCCAATCTGTTTGAAATTTCAATAATATCTTACAAGAATATAGGAAGGAATAACTTCCGAAAGTGCTAGATCCAGGAAACTCAGGGGGATATATAAATTTCCTAATTATCCAAAAAACAGTTAAAAAGACTACAACTAAAACTAGATAAGCAGGTTATGTTGATAAGTAACACCTGTCCGTAGTGCTGAAGTAACCATAGGTAACAAAAAACTTTGATGTTAAGTAATTGCACTTATATCACATTTTCTAAAAAGATCTTCAATGCAAGCACATTCCAAATTACTATCATTACTCTAGACTCACGGTCGGAAATATTACTTTGAAAGCCAAGGAAACTCCGTTTCGCTTAGTATTTTCCATTTCTATTTATAAGAAAAGCTACTATGGTGCTCAAGTTCAAAGAAAACTTCAAGCCTGTTAAAAGTAAAACTATTGCAAATGTTACTAAGTGCCCACTACAAATCAAGTTCAATCAATAGAATATATAGGATTTTAATGACTTTGCGTCATCTGAATAATTTTACTAAATGTTTTTAAATTAACTTTTACACTTATCCGCCTACAGCTTTAATCAGTAGTTTAGATATATGGAGTTTTCAGTTATTCACGGTATGCACTTCATAAGACAAACCATCATCAACATGATCAAAAGAAGGCTATTATATCTCAGTCAGCTAAATAGTTTACCGCTCATGTTTCATACATGCTCATACTCTGTAATGCTTTTGCTTTATCTCTCGCTCTCTTCCACACTGATATAAGAAATTCTTACATTCACCTCACCTATCTGTTAGTACCTAACAGCTACCTTTCAACATTGGTAACCACCGAAGGATCAGCTCCACACTGTCTTTTTGCCCACTGCTAAGTCCTACCCTTTTCACAATGCTACTCACAGACCTTGACTCTTCGACCCAATCCACCTTGATGAAAGTGCCGCCCATCGCCAGCAGAGAAATGTTCACCGGGTTCCAGTGCACTGAAGTTCAATTTCGCACCAAGGACGTGACTCGCTAAGGCACCTAAGAGGACAATGCACTCGTGGTGATCCAAGAGGAAACTTTCCCAAAAATCTCCAATTGGTTTTGTGACTAATTTAACGCCCCAATAGCATATGACACCTTCAAAATATACCTCCTAGAGCATTACTCCTCTTCTCCAGCCACCCGTATAGCCAAGCAATCATTGGGTGACCAAAAGGCTTCACTTGCCTTCAGGAAAATAACCAGCATCGCTCACATGAACCTGCGCAGACAGTTCTGCTCGGGAAGTGAACCTAGTTTGTGCCATTGGGGTATGACACCATATCACAATGATACCGTCACCTGTTCTCCATCACTGACCGGTCCACTTGTTGACCTGATGCCATCCCCATTCAAACTGCAATATCTGCCTCGTGTACATCTGCCTTACTCTCACAGTGGATCGTTATATTTTGTATCCCTGAGCATATTACTCCTGACAAGGGTAATACTTTCACGTTTCAATTGTGGACATCATTAGCAAATCACCTGGGCATCACCCGACATTAGACATCTACCACAACCCAGCAACCAAAGGAATGGTTGAACATTTTCATCACACCATAATAGTAGCTTTGATGTCCTGATGCAATGACTCCATCTGGTTTACTCTTTTTCCGTAGGCCCTCCTGGGATTAAGGGCCACTTCTAGCGACGCCCTGGATGTCTCAACAGCTAGAATAGTGAATGATGACCTGTTGGTCATCTCTGCTGATTTTTATTTTTTATTTTTATATCCTGCTATGACAATCACCAGCACCTATGTCACGTTGTGCAAAAATTTACTACCTGTCGCCAGACTTACTAGCCCCCAGCGGAAGATCACACACCAAAAGATCTAAAAACCGCAATGCATGTCTTCATACCACCGACACAAGCAGGTCACCACTGACGCCCTCTTACATGGGCCCTTTCCTCCTAATCTGTCCAAACCAAAGTCCTTCTCAATTAAAATTCATGGGAAAGCAGATTGAGCCTCCATTGATCGCCAAAAATCTGTGTATCTATGGCAAGATGACCCGCCCACAGTTTCCCATGCATGTCTTTTTTAGGGGGGGGGGGGGATGTACTGCACGTGTTCCATACACTGTATTACACGGAAATGGTATTGCTTTTTTTCGTTTCTCGGTCTCTCCTGCGTTGATGACAGAAAAACTTACCTTCACCTAGCGTCTCTGTTAGTACTTAACAGCTACCTTGAGAGAGAGAGAGAGAGAGAGAGAGAGAGAGAGAGAGAGAGAGAGAGAGTACACCTGACCTCATGCTCCTTTAAATCTACTTTTAATACGACCAATAATTTTAGCAAAAACAAGAGCTTTCTATCAAAATCTGAGTAATAGAGAATAGGATTTATTCTTGACCCTTCCTCCTATTACAGCGAATAATGTCTCCAACACAATGAACCGAGTCATATGATTTATCTTATTCTTGTCTTAGTAATGCTTCTCTTCCAGTGAAGTGCTTGACCAAATTCATTCGTCAATTTTAATTTTATTTCATAAAACACATTTGGAATATCTGTGAGCGTGAAAATAATGTTCTTCCATAATTTCAACAACAAACCAATATTATGACCGTTATAAACAAGGACAAACAATATTTAATCTAATTAACTCATACTTACTTCATAGATTTATCAAGTCATTTTAAAGCGTAAATGAACGAAATAAGGGTAAAGATGACGATCTATTTTAAAATCTAGATATCGGTATACTGTACATTTTTATGTGATAAAGGAGTGAGAATTTAGAATTAACATATGCAAAAAGGAAAATGTCTCTGCATGATGAGCAAAACTGGTGTATGTTGTAAATATTATCGGTGCATGAAACAGTTACGTGAATTTTTCAGGAGTAAAGTACAATGCAACGAGGAACCGGGAAGTTGCAAGAACTCGATTAACCATAATTCGGGAGTTCCATAGAGAAACTAGAAGTTACTGAATGACGAAGACTTAATGAGCTTAGAAGAAAAAGTCTTCAACACAAGTTCGGGACTAAGTAATGATTAAACAGGAAAATTCTTTTGCATAGAAGAGAAAGAATCGGAAGTTTGCCTGTAGCCACCACGTCTCTCTCTCTCTCTCTCTCTCTCTCTCTCTCTCTCTCTCTCTCTCTCTCTCCAGTACACTGACACAGAAAACATTCATCTTTATAGCTCGGTAAATGAAATCACCCATCTCTATCCAGTCCAATTATATATATATATATATATATATATATATATATATATATATATATATATATATATATATATATATATATATATATATATATATATATAGATTAAATTCCTTTCATCATCAAGCAAATACTTAGTGCACAAACACTCCTAATAAGAGGTCACAGTTATGAAACACATTTTCTAGCCAGTGCCTTCTCTCGATTACCTGATTTCTCCTTCCCGTCCCATCTCTAGATAACTCGGCTGCCGTTTATGGAACTTAAAACTGTTGCAATTCAGGTTACCACTTGATATACCTAAAACAGGATTCTTAAAAATAGCTACTCTGCTCATACTATATCTCTGTAAAGCTAAAACTTCGATGCGTATATAAAAATAGCTTTGTTTTCTTCATTTCAAGTTATTTTTGGAAAATTTTAATTTTAAAACAGGAAATATAATAATGCAAAGTCACAGTTCAAGTGTGTGGGAAAGAATCACACTTACTGAAAGAAAAAAAAAAAAAAAAAAAAAAAAAACAATCCATCATCTTTAAAATGATATCAAGTAGCTACTACCAACTAAATGCTGGACAACAGATAAGATCTTTTAATCCTTTCTGACACCTGTATCTTTATCCTAATAAATTTTCTTTACATTGATTTTATTTCTTTCTATATCAAATTCAGTTTTTAACTCATAAAATTCGTTTATCTTCATATTTATAAATTCAACCATTAGTATTTCAATTGCATATTACTAGTCATAAAAAAAAAATGTAAAAGAATGTAGGATTCTTAGATGAACAAAAAACAACTATATACAAACACAACATGGAGATAAAAAGAAAAATATATATTGAAAATAGACTGAATACTATATGTTAATTATGTAAAGATTGGAAAATTAATCAAAGATGCAGTTACTCATCCAAATTTAGGTGTGTGGTGGAGGTGGGTCGAAATTGTCACTGATGCAATAATACTACACCTGAGCCAGCAATAAGTCGAGTCACCACATGGACTGGATCCGGCATTTTATTTTAAAATTTAAGAGCTAATCTATCAGGAAGCGAGCTGAAAGAGTGTAAAATTTTTAATAAAACATCTCTGGTTATCAAATATCACGGGTTGATAAAAGGAGAAAAGGAGAAAAGATTTAAATCATCTATCACCAAGAGATGACATACGCAAAATAAATACTAAGTGGACTATAGGAATCAAAATTCCGGAAGATACCTTTACTTTCGAATGATCTAATTATGGAATTCTGGCATCACCGGTTTGTAAATTGAAGGGAGAATGTGATCTTCTCATACAAAATCAATGGACCTTCTTAACACAGTGATGACACATCCACACTCATAACACCACGATACCTTGCCAGGTGAAAAAGTTGTAACTCATAATCCTTATAAGCCTATTATGAAGAATTTCGGTCAACAGCAGAAACTCAGTCAGTAGAGGTATCTTCCGTGTTGAATTGCATATTATGTAAACTTTTCAATTTTTTGTTACGTCTCAAGGGCTGAGCAACCATTGGGGAAATGGTGAAAATGACGCTGGCCGCAGACATACCAACACTTGCAGATGCATTACATATTCCCTTCCATAAACATACAGAATTATCTATGTCTGCTGCGGCGCATTAAAAAGAACAAAAATAATTGAGGAGTAAGACTCAAAAGATTTAAAGGCTTCTTGGGCATTTGCATAGACAGGGACATAACAGAACCTCCTATTCAAGGTTCTATGTAAAACTCCGACTAGTCTAATAGTCCTCAAACTTTGGGAAGTTTCTGTTCAGAGCTGCTTGCTTAGTCCAGATTTTCTTTACCTATATCAAAATGAAGCTTGGTTGAATATTGCTCTCCCAAATATTATCTGCACCTCAAACACGAAGAGATAAAACAAGCTAATTATTCGACATATTCAGCAATAATAAACTGAGAAAATTCTCGCGATTCCGAAAGCGTCCAGTATCTACTGTATATCATTATGGAGCGTAGGAAACCATAATTATTTCAGGAGACTTTTGGGTCTCGTAAATATGAAAACAAAGAAATTTTAGTTATTCCAAAAGTGTCCATGAATATAAAACGAAAGAAACTACCTTTACTTGAAAGGTTTCATTATTGTCCATTACAATGAAACAAGAAATAGTAACTAATTTCAAAGAGTAGTCACTATTTCCATTAGTATGAGAGAGATACAGTGTATATATATATATATATATATATATATATATATACAGTATATATATATATATATATATATATATATATATATATATATATATATATATATAAGTTTGTTATGTAAATTACGTAAGACTTTCGTCGGTAATTTATTTGTATTCTTCATTCAAGTCAGTATATGTAAATTTATGTCATTTTTAAGAATTACCTTTTTATTCAGAATATAGTGTTACAAAGTCTTACGTAATCTGTTTAATAGTGCTAGATGATCCATACGAAATATGAACAAGGGCCTATGTAAATATTTTTTATATTCTTATGAGGTATTGCTTCATGTTTGTGAGGAAATACGGAATTCTTATATTTATCACGTGTTTGGAAGGTTCTCGAAAACCTTAGTGTTAGATTTTATCTTTTTTTTTCTTATTTCCGAAAATGGTGGGACGGCCGAGCAGCTTGTAGAGAGAGTTGCCTGAAACTAAGGTTCGCCCCCTGAATTTTCATCTAGTTGATAATTCTGGCAGCGCTAGATGCCGGCACCCAAGCCACGAGAATAATCTATTAGAATATTCGAGAAATTACTAAATTTATATATATGCGGCCCCCAGGCCTGCATAGTAATAGAAGAGAAACAGCCGTCCCGCAAAAGAGGCAAAATTCCCTCTCTCTCTAGTGTGTTCTCTGCAAAGTGATTTTGTGCAACTGCATATATCGTGTGTTAAAACATTGCTGTAAATTTGGCTGGTGATTTTAAATTTATTGTGTTGTAGTGAGTGCTAGTATTGTGTAAACTTATGTAACTGTCCCTGTGCAAGTAAGAAACGGGAAGTATATTTGTATTGTTATAGAGTAACTATTCTTATTAAATGTCAATACTAATTAATTGTGTAAAATTGATTTTTTCAGTGATACAAGTAATATAACTTTCAGAGTTGTAATTACTTCTTTTGCCTTAGTCTAAGTTTCATTCACATTAAACATTTCGAGTCAAATGATTATATAATCTTCAGAGTGTAAACATTCTTTTTGTCTTAATCTAAGTTTTGTTTAGACTTGATACTCCATGTGATTTATTTTTGTTTTTAGGTAAATTCTTTAAAAGTGTTGTAATTTATAAGTAATATATCTATTTTTGTAAAGAGTATATTATTTCAATCATCAATGTTTATTTCATACTCGCTCGTATCCTATTAATGAAACGAAGTAAGAAGTTGTTTGAAGAGATCGTGATGATAATTGCCCAGTTTTGTTTTGGGTGTACTTAAGAGATTTTTGGATATTCAGTGTTTTTGCATACTGCGGTCTGGGAGTTATATAAATGTCTCAGAGCTTGGGTATAAAATTTTCAAGTGTAACAGACATAATGTAAAAACAAACAGGTGAGTTTGGAACTCGAGAGGAATGTGTAGCTTGCCAGCCCTAATATATGTAATATTATATTTTGGTTTCCTGACCACAGGACTATAGTATAATACATTTTTGTTGCCTCGACCCGGGTTCGAGCGATTCTGTTTTAAATATTAGTGATAAAAGGGCCGTGTTTTGATTGAAGGTTTGAACTGTACAGTGTTGATAGGATTTTGTGTATTGTTAGGTTACATTTTTGGAGAAGTATGAAATTATTTCTTAAAGAACACGATGGCAGAGTTTAATATCCAAGAATTTTTGAATAACCAAAATGTTTAGGAATTGTCAGAAACCAATGGTACTAAAGCTCAGTGGCTCTCTATTTCAAAAGCATATGGTGGCCATGCAATGAGTTTAATGATTAAAGCCCAAATCAAGTGTTTAGCCTTAGAAGTGTTGATAAACTCGGGGAAATTGACTGAAGGCATTGTAGCAGCTCATGAACTGTTGGAGGAGGCTGAAGAAGAATTTGTAGCGAAGCAAGGACCAGTTGATCGACAAACTGAAGGCATGAAAGCAGAAAGGGATGTTGAGGCAGAGATTCGACGGAATGCAGTGGAGGAGAATTTGATCAAGTTGAAGATTATGAAAAGGGAGAAGGAAATGGAACCAAGACGAGAAGAAAAAGAGAGAAAAGAAATAAGATATGCGAAAGAAATGGAAGCAAGACGAAATGAATAAGAGAGGGAAGTTGCAAGACATGCGAGGTGAATGGAAGAAAAAAAGAGAATGAAAAGAAAAAGAGAGGGAACGAGAAGAAAAGGAAAAAGAAAAGGCAAGAGAGGTTGCATGACATGTGGGGGAGTTGGACCTGTTGAACACCAATGCAAAGTCGGCAATGCAGACAGATGCAATGCACGATCAAATGTTTAATGTGTCAAACGCCCAGAGGGTAACATCAAGGTTTACAGAAGAGGCTCCTGATGAATTCTTTGATCATTATGAAACAGTCGCATCGAGGATGCAATGGCTCGAAGATAAATGGTCTGTGTTATTGCAGTGTGTGCTCTTGGGGAAAGGACGCAGTGCCTAACTGTCCTTATCTCAGGACCAAAGGAAGGAGTGACAAGAAGTGAAGAGGAGCGTGCAGCAAGTGTATCAGATGACCCATGGATATTATAATGAAAGGTTCCGAAGTTTGAGCAGGGACAAAAAAAATTACTTTCCTGGATTACGCTTATATGTTACGGCAATGTTTAAAGATATGGACAGAGGCTGCTAACGGGAAGGAGATGGCTGATTTAGAAGAATTGATAGTACTAGAACAGTATTTACGAGGAATTCCTGAACATATTCGAACGTTCTTGAGAGAGAGAGAGAGAGAGAGAGAGAGAGAGAGAGAGAGAGAGAGAGAGAGAGAGAGAGAGAGAGAGAAACTTTATAAAGCCACTTCACTGAGTGAAGCTTACAATATAATCAGTCGTAAACCCTCCTCTAGAATGAAGTTTCAACAGTCGCTCCAACCAAGTGTCAAGTATTCGCCGAACCATAGAAACTAATTCAGTAATGACGACGTGAACAAGTTCAACAGTTACATCAGAAGTGGCGCTGTTACTGTTCCTAAGCAGAATGTGATAGTAGAACAGCAACAATCGTAGAATCGTCCTCCTTCAAGTATCATGGAAGACAAGCAGAAGGTTGATATTGCCTGTTTTAAGTGTGGCAAGAGATGCCAACTCACTAAGAAATGTCAGTCCAATCAACCGAAAGCAATCGGCCTAGTGATTAAGATTAATTCGACTTCACAGAATGTGAAGACTAAGAAACAATCGGGAAAGAACAAAGAGGAAAATAAACCAGCTAATGTTTACACAATGAACAGGACAGACCCAAACAGCATGGATAACTTTAAACCATATATTTATGAAGGTATGTTAGCAGTAATAGACGGGAATGAATGAGCACCTGTCAGGATATTGCGCGACACAGGTTGCAACCATAGTGTGGTGGTACGAGGAGTACACTCGTTCAGGGAACAGTCTCTCACAGGAAACTTGGTTATTTTGAAGGGAATAGGAGGTGAAGAGGTTACACTCATTTGCCATTTAAAACTGTCATTCGAGTTGGTGACAAGTAATTTTGATTTTGCGGTGAAGGACTCATTGGCTGTCGAAGGAGTAGACGTCCTGCTAGGTAATGAGTTTGGTGGACCGCTGTTTGTTCTTTGTCCCATTGTAACGGACGAACTATTGAAGTATAGTCCTATGATTGAACTCGAGAACAGCTACCCATATTTGTTTTCTAGTTGTGTGACAAGTAGGAGTATGACGAAGAAATCCGTTTGACAAAGGAAAAAAAAAATCGAAGGAGCGAATAACGTGGATGATTTGTTTTCGGAAGAAGAGGATTCCCTTGATGGTACGCAAGAAGAGAACTCCCAAGTAAGCACGAGCAAAGAGGAACGGCAGATGAATGGACAGAAGGACAAATAAGAAGTGGACCTAGATGAAATGGAAAACTCTGTGTTAGAAGTAGGACAAGTGAATAGGAGAGGGCTGATAGGATTACAATGCAAGGATGCAACGTTATCAGAGTTATTGTATATATATATATATATATATATATATATATATATATATATATATATATATTTATATAAATATATATATATTTATATATATATAAATATATATACTGTATATATATATATATATATATATATATATATATATATATATATATATATATATATATATATACATACATACATATATATATATATATATATATATATATATATATATATATATATATATATATATATATATATTTATATATAATATATATATATATATATATATATATATATATATATATATATATATATATATATATATTAATAAACTTAAGTTAATTGGCAAAAGAAAAACATGAATGACAAAATAAGATACCTTTATTATTTTGAATAGTTGCACATATCTGTTTTTCTATAGTATGGGCATCAATAATATCCTGTACAACTCTAATAAAGACTATAACGAACAGACTGACATGATAGATGCGCAGCGGGATACACTGCGCATCTACAACAAACCAAACACATTTTTCTTTTGGCGTATCTTCACTTTAATAAACTTACGTTAATTGGCAAAAGAAAAACATTAATGACAAAATAAGATACCCTTATTATTTCGAATAGTTGCACATAATAGAGTTATTTAAAAATTCAAACTAAGAAGTAGAGTTTTTAACAGAATAAATCATCAGTAAAATTCCTTGGAACATGGCTGTGTACATAATGTTCAAAACATACTGTATTGGTTTTCCATCTACCTACTTTTTGTACCATATTAGGATCAAATCCTGCTGAGATAGCTTTGGTAGCACCTGAAGGTCGGAAACTTTTTGCTGAATAAACATTCCTAGGTAAACCTACTAAAGCAATAGATTCATTTAATATATTAGTAATAGCCTGGCTAGATAGAGCACCATATGGGCTCTTCAAAGATATAAAAACAGGCCCATTAAGCATTCTAAAGTTCTGTGTTCTATACAAATATTTCATGGTACGAACAGAACATAAGTTAATTTCACTTGAAGGTGCTACATCAACTACAAACTCATGCCTCTTACTATCATTTTTATTACCATGAATAATTATAGACATGCTACCATTTTCATTAAAGATTACCTGATCATCTGTAAATGAATAGCTATGAACTTTGCCTGACCCATCGACCATCACTTTGGGGCAATGTCCGAGGGCCGTAACATCGTAACAATAGCTAATAAACAAATACATTTTAATCTCAACCTTTTCACATCAATGGTGTGATTATTCCATTTAATGACAAAAAAAAATGAAAATTTGTCAAGTGGCATAACATTGGAAATCATTCTCGGGGTTTTAGTACTTGATTTTACAATACTTAACACCAACTGCTTGATAAACGCATCATTACCAATGTCAATATTGTAATGTGCAGTATATATATATATGAGATAGTGAGGACAATATACAGTTAAGCATTGATGCAGGTCTGTCACTTTCTGATGAATAGCTAATAAACATTCTGCCAATACACTAGAAGTGGAAGGTGGAAAATCCTCTCCAAATTTATCACATAAATATTTAATTTTTCCAAGATACATATTATAATTATTCATTGTTGATTGCACCCACCCAAATTTCAGTCTTGATGCTGCTTGAAGTGACCACCCCTGTTGAAGTGCCTGTTGTTTCCACAAACTCTCCAAGCAAACATTTTCCATCTCCTGTTTCGCAGTGGCTCTGGTATAGCAGGATTCAGTTGAATGATTGCTTTCTTGGACACCCTGACGGGTGGACATATTGACTACTGGGTTAGAGTTTTGAACCATGTCTGAGCTGGCCACCATGGGGCTATTACTGTAGCGTGTGCTTTCTGACCTTCTATTACTGAAAGAACTTTGTCTAAAAGTCTTATAGGTGGATTTACAAAGTTGTTCTCCCTTTTCCAATCCTTTTGTGCCAGAGCATCCAACTTCATACCATTTGGGTCGAGAAATCTTGTGTTGTAGATTGGTAGCTGTGTAGATGTCGCAGATGCTAACCTGTCTATTGTGTGAGGTCTCCACATCGAGTCCAAAAACCGGAGCATTGGTCTTGACAGCATCCACTCATGTTTGTCCAACATTCTTGATAGCATATCCGCCTGGGTGGTTAGTTTGCCGCTCAAATGACGAGCAATAATTGTTAGATTGTTTTGTATAGCCTCGGTCCATATTAACTTCGCAATTTCTGTCAACTCCACTACTGATCCACCCATGTGATTGATGTACGCTACTGTAGTGATGTTGTTTGATAAAACTTGAATCGTTTTTCCTTTTAGACTGGGAAGAAAGGCACTTACACTTAGAAGAACCGCCATCAACTCTCTTACATTGGAGTGTTGGTGAGACATCTCTGGGTCCCAGAAACCCTGAGTTGTCTGTTCTTTGTAATGCCCTCCCCAACCAAGTTGGGATGCTTCTGTCACCAGCTGGCCGTCGACTTCTGAGGGTAATATTACTTTCCCATTCCATTTTGCTAATGATTCATACCACCACAAGAGATCTTTCTTGGCACACGAGTCCAGTTCTAGTTGAGATTCTCATGTAGTTTTTGTTTGATCAACTTATACATATTTCTTAGCATTAATCTGCCTGACAACACTGCTTTACATATAAAATTGAACTGGTCAGTGATTTTTGGCAAAACTCTTGCAGACACTGACTTTTGAGTTAACA
>NC_090728.1:110682901-110690401 GCF_036898095.1 Palaemon carinicauda | reverse complement strand
TCAGTTAAAACTTTCTCTGTTCTCTCTATTCCCTTTTGACCAAATTTATCATGGAGTTCCAACAAAAACTTTTTCCGAAGCCCTAATAGAACTGCTAACCTCTATTTTGATCTTTGGAATTCGTCGGTATCTACTTTGTAAATTATTTCTTTTCTTATAGTAAATTTTCTAATTCCCTCTTCCATGGGATTAATTCAGGCTGTGATTTAAGAGTCTCTGTTTTCGCCGGTTCACCAAAAATTCCATTTTCTAACAACTGATAAAATAGGACATGTCTTTTGCTTGGTATATACATCCTCCTAGTCTAATATGTCCTGTGACGTGATTATTCTGACGGAGTCACTTGTTACATAAGGTTCAATCCAGATATTATCACCATCTGGTTCTTCTGCATCCCAAACCTGCCTCGAGAGCGCATCAGCATTAGGGTTTTCCTTTCCTGGCTTAGACTATTTCAAAATCAAACACTGCTAAATCTGCCACCCATTTCTGCTCAGTGTGATCTAGCTTAGCTGAACTTAAGTTACTTAGAGGCCCTTTATCTGTGAAAACAGTGCGCCTCCTTCCAATCAGATACATCTTGAACTTCTCAGCCATTGCCCAAAGCAGACATATAATTCCAACTTCCTTGCATTATAACTTCTCCTGTTTCTCTCATACTTTCTTAAGGATCTACTAACATAAGCTACTGGATGTAGCTTCTTACAACATTTTTGTAATAATACTGCCCCTAGACCTTCAAAACTTGCACCGATTTCTAAAGTAAAGTCCTTACCAAATTCAATCCCTGGCAATATTGGAGCATTGATGAGAGATTGTTTTAATGTCTGAAATGCCTGTTCTTCTTTCTTGTTCCTTTTATCCACAACTGTTTCGCTAGATTTCTTTATTTTCCCCTCTAACAGTGTGTTCAGTGGTTTAGCAATTTGAGCAGAATTTTTTTATAAAACGCCTGTAGAAACTACAAAACCCCCAAAAACCTCTCACCTCTTTTACAGTCTCTGGTGTTTTCTACTCTTTTACAGGCCTTACTTTTTCTGAGTCTGGATAAATACTGTCATTACTGATTATAAATCCCAAATATCTGACGCTAGTCTTCAGAAAAAGAAATTTATTCGGCTTTAACCTCAGGATAAAATTCCTTAGCCTTTTTAATAATAACTCAACTTCTTATAAATGTTCATCAATAGAATTTGTAAGGATAATAAGATCATTCAGATAAATAAGTAAAAATTCATAAACAAAGTCTCCCAAAATGTTTTCCATACACCTCTGAAATGTAGCAGGGCTATTTGGGAGTCCCATTGGACATGACCCCAAAAGACAGAAAATGCTGTCTTATGCCTGTCTTCTTTTTTTCAATAGAATCTGATGATAACCTTGTGCCAAGTTAAAAATAGAAAAGAAGTTACCCCCCTCTAATACGTCCAGACTTTCTGATATTCTCGGTAGAGGAAAAGCGTCCATGATAGTTATCTTATTCAACTTCCGGTAATCAATAGTTAACCTAAGCCCTCTACTTTCTTTTTTACCAAAACTATTGAAGCAGCATAAGGGCTTTTACTTTCCGTAATACCTCCTCTTCTTGTCAGATCCTCTAACAGTTCTTTGGCCCCTGGTATTAAGGCAGGGGCAATTCGCCTGTATGGCAGTTTAATAGAAGTTTCATTTGTTAGTTTTATTTCGTGTTCCCATCCCTTTGCTGTACCCAAGTCCTCTTCATGAAGCTCAAAACAGTCTCAATACTTATGAATAAGCTCTTCCACTTTACATAAGGCCTCTTCATTTATGTTTTCATTAACCTGTATTCCTAGTGCTTTCCTTTCTTTTTGTTAATATGTTATTATCTGAACAAGTCTTTTTGTTTTCTACTACGGCTAAAGTTGTTTCAGCAATCCTTCCATTTGCTTCTATTGTTATTTCATCCTCCTTCTAATTTGCTAAAAAAAAAAAAAAAAACTACACCCCATTCAATAGCTGTAAAACTAGGAAATATATGTAAACCTGGCTGTAGATCGTCAATTTTTTTTCACTTACAATGCCTTCTAACAGTATATTCTCCCTAGGAACATTCTTCAGTTTATCAATAAATACTTTGATTACCTTCCTACTTCGACCAGAGATTTTCCTATTTTGTGTAGGTACACAAATTGCATAACCCAATTTCTCATCGTCTACCCTTCGCATGCAACAATCTAACTTTTCTTTTTTTCTCTTTTGACCACTGCAGTCGATTCCATCTTCAAATAAATGTGATGGTCCCCATTCCTTGAATAAAAACGTTAAAATATTCATACCTAGGAGGCAATCTTGTTCAGTATTAATTCCTAGACCGCTCACTCCTTGATCCTTTTAAACACAAAGTACACATTTCTCTACACAAATATCATTAACATCTATATTTTCAACTTCACATCCTAAAATGCTCAATTCATTTCCAGCTATGTCGTATATGTAATTACTATCACTGTAGAGATTCACATTTTCCTGATATTAAGCTACAGTTAGCCCCAGAATCTAATAATCCTAGAACACTAACATCACCAACTCTCACCACCAGATTAAGGGTCTAACCTTTCCTATGTAGTTCTCCATTGTTTTGATTTTCACTGCACAATGAACGAACAAGGCTACCAACTTCCATTTCCTTTCTCTTAATGTTAAGTGGTTCCTCATTAGGCCGGACGCTAATTAATACGCCCAGCTTTGCCAGTTTCCCTGTTCGGTTGTGTCTTCATCACAATGAATTTCTCTGACTACGTTTTCCCCTTTATCCTTACCAGAGACTGAACGATCATAAAAGTTTGTTTGCTCATGATAATTGCCTGGATTATCTAAACACCTAAAAAATGGATGACCTCTAAAGCAATATTTCCGGCATTTACCCTAAAATTTATTAAATTCTTTTTTTTCTTCTTTTGCATACCCTTGTTGAGTACTATGGCCATTTTCAACATCCTTCCTTTTATTATTTGAAGATTTATTAATTATTCTGTCAGCATTACAGTTTCGAGCTATGTGACCTAGTCTTTTATAGAGCCAACAATAGAGAACCTCCCTCCTTTCAAAACTTCGCTGTTCTCCTTCTCTTAAATCAAAATCTTTCAATCTATCTTTAACAAACTTTCCAGCCTCTTTGAGAAAGATCAAGGTTTTGTCACACAATTTTTGCCTTAACTCTGCTGCAAGATGTTTGTTTCTAATCCCCTTCACGAAAACTGTGCACTTAGTTCTCTCTCTCTCTCTCTCTCTCTCTCTCTCTCTCTCTCTCTCTCTCTCTCTCTCTCTCTCTCTCTCTCTCGCTCTCTCTCTCTCTCTTTGACAGCTCTCTTACACACCCTCGTCTAATTCCCGAATTCTATCAACAAATTCCCACACATTTTCGTTCTCGCCTTGTCTTGCACTACACAATTCTCTCCTTTTTTCAAATTCATCCAAGCGTTTTCCATAAGTATCCATCAATAAATTTCCTAAATCCTTCATGGTTTCAGGGTTCGTAGCCTTAATGCTAGTTAATGCAGGAGCTCTTACAGGTTGACAAGCAAATAATATTTTTTTCTGATTCATTAAAACTCAGCTGACTGGCACAGTAGTCTACGTGTTCCTGCCACCTCTTTATCTCTCTTCTACTGCTATCTTTACCTGAAAATATTTCTAGTACTTTGTGACGGGCCAAAAGTGGGTTGTGACTAAAAGGCGAGATGAAAGCAACTGAGTGACTTTATTACGACACATTGAGTATATATAAACTCTAGGTGCCGGTAAGAAGGTCACGAAACACAAACAGGCTATTTCTTGTCAAACTGGCAACCGGTTCTGTTAACAGTTAACAATGAAATAGGCAGACATGTTAATACAAGTTGCTGTCAGTGCGAGGGGAGAGCGAAGATACAAAGGATAATATATACAAAAAGAGAAATGTCGTTACTATGTTCGCTCGTGTGACACACGGGTGGTACTTGGCTCCCCCCTCTAAAAATGACGTAATGTTCATGTTGAATAGGACGTCCTGATCTAGAGAGGCAAACTGTAGGCAAGTCATCTGGCAGGAGATAAGCAGATATTAGACGATCAATGGAGGCCCAGTCTTCTTTGCCACGAATGTTTAGGAAGAATGCTTTTGGATTGCATCAAATCATAAGGAAAGGGCCCGTGTAAGGGGGTGTGACGGGCCGAGAGAGGAGTTGTGAAATCAAAGGCAGATTGGAAACGACTGAGTTATATTGTTGTGGAACACTCTCCTTATATACAAAACCTCAAGGCAACAGGACATGACAAGTTCACAAGACAGACAATATCACAGAGGAAAAACCAGACAGGAATTTTCATGTTCGTTTTAGTGCGAGGGAGGAGCGAAGATACAAGCATAATATATACAAAAGGAATTATGTACAATTGTGTGAAACACAGTTGGTACATGGCTCCCCCCCTAAAAATGACATACTGTACATGTTAAATAGGGCGCCCTGATCTAGAGAGGCGAACTGTAGGCGGGTCATCTGGCAGAAGATAAGCAGGTTTTAGACGATCAATGGAGACCCAGTCTTCTTTGCCCCGAATGTTTAGGAGGAATGCTTTCGGACTGCGTCGGATCACAAGGAAAGGTCCCGTGTAAGGGGGCGTTAACGGTGGCTTGCTGGTGTCGTTGCGCAGGAAGACGTGCGTTGCAGAGTGCAAGTCCGTTGGTATGTGATGCTTCGCTGTGGGCTTGTAAGTCTGGCGGCACGGAGTAAATTTTCCCACGACGTGACGTATGCGCTGGAGATCGTCGGAGGAGGTTGTAGAAGGAAAAAACTCGGCAGGGACGACCAACGGGTCGCCATACACCATTTCGGCTGCCGAGACGTCGAGGGCGTCTTTAGGAGTGGTCCTTAGTCCAAGGAGGACCCAGGGAAGCTGAGTAAACCAGTTGCAATCCTTGCAGCGGGACATCAAAACTGCTTTGAGGGTGCGATGAAAACGTTCAACCATTCCATTGGCAACGGGGTTGTAGGCCGTTGTCTGATGTAGGGTGATGCCCAGGAGATTCGCTAATGACGTCCATAATTGAGAGGTGAAAGTGGTTCCCCTGTCAGAAGTAATATGCTCAGGGATACCGAATCTTGAAATCCATCCAGAGAGTAAGGCAGATGTACATGAAGCGGACGTTGCAGTTTCCATGGGAATGGCTCCAGGCCAACGAGTGGAGCGGTTGATGACGGTAAACAGGTAACGATGTCCTTGTGATGTGGGTAGGGGGCCTACAACGTCGACGTGAATGTGTGCGAAACGACGCTGAGGTTGAGGAAAGGTGCCCACTCCTGAATCCGTGTGTCGATGTACTTTGGAAGTTTAGCAAGAAGTACAGGCACGGACCCAATCCTTAGCATCCTTAGAAATGCCGTGCCAAATGAACTTTGCCTTCAGCAGCTGTGCAGTAGAACGGCACGAGGGATGTGAAAGGCCGTGGATGAAATCAAACACCTGTCGGCGCATGGGAGCAGGAATCCAAGGTCGCGGTCTACCAGTACTGACGTCACAGAGGAGGGTGGTGTTGGAGTTTTCGAGGGGAAAATCCTCCCAACGGAGGGACGTGCAGGATGTCCTACAAGCTTGATACTCTGGATCCTGTCGTTGGGCTTCAGCCAGGGCGTTGTAATCCAAACCCAGTTGAACGGTAGCCAACGTGTTTCTTGACAGGGCATCGGCAACGGGATTCATTTTCCCAGGGACGTATTGGAGGGTGCAATTGTATTCAGCCACGGCGGAGAGATGTCGGCGTTGACGGGCGGACCAGGCGTCAGACTGTCGAGTGAAGGCGTGCACCAGAGGCATGTGGTCTGTGCGAATGACGAAGGGCGTACCTTCTAAGAAATGGCGAAAGTGACGGACAGCCAAGTGCACCGCCAGCAATTCTCGATCGAAGGTAGAATAACCCGATTCTGCCTTGGACAGTTTTCTGCTGAAGAAGGCCAATGGGCGGGGCGAGCCTTTGACCACTTGCTCGAGTACTGCACCAATAGCGACGTCGCTGGCATCGGTGGAGAGAAGGAGAGGGGCGTGTGGGATAGGAAAAGTGAGAGCCGCAGCAGTTGATAGGGCCTTCTTTGCATTGCAGAAGGCTGCTTCTTGAAGGGGACCCCACTTCAGGTCCTTTGGCTTGCCCTTGAGGAGGCGTAGAGGGGAGCAAGAGTGGCGGTAATGGCTGGCAGAAAGCGGTGATAATAGTTGATCATGCCCAAGAATTCCTGCAGAGCTTTGACGGCCGAGGGCGTGGGGAAATTCTGAACGGCTGCTACCTTCTCAGGGAGGGGATGGACTCCTTCAGGAGTGATACGGTGCCCTAAGAATGACACTTCGTTGGCGCCAAAGGTACACTTGTCGTACCGGACTAAAAGGCCGTTTTGTTGCAGGCGGTCGAGCACGATGCGCAGGTGACGGAGGTGTTCCTCTTTTGAGGAGGAGAACACAAGTATGTCGTCCACATAACATACACAGAAAGGGAGGTCCCCTAAGATGCCATCCATGAGACGTTGAAACGTTGCCCCAGCATTACGAAGGCCAAAACAGGAGTAATTGAAGGTGTATGTGCCAAACGGAGTGGTGATGGCGGTCTTGGGGATGTCTTCTGGGTTCATAGGCACCTGATAATACCACTTTAGGAGGTCGAGCGTAGGGAAAACCTTCGCTTTGTGCAGGTAGGAGGTTACATCGGCAATGTTTGGGAGGGGGTAGTGATCCGGTTCTGTTTGCATGTTCAGGCGCCTGTAATCCCCGCACGGACGGAGGGAGCCGTCTTTCTTCAGAACGATGTGTAATGGTGACGACCATGGGCTGGAGGCCTTTTGGCAAAGGCCCATTTTCTCCATTTCGGCGAACGTCTGTTTGGCGGCTGCCAATCGTTCCGGTGCCAGACGTCTGAATTTTGCGAAGACTGGGGGTCCCGTCGTCTTGATATGGCGATAAATACCGTGCTTGGCAGGAACCGTGGGCGTTTGGCGAAGTTCTGGACGGAAAACTTCCGGGTACGACGTGAGGAGGTGGGCGTAGGCATCCGTGGGTGCGCTGATGTGGAGAGCGAGGTTAGAGGGGGCGGGTTGAAGAGGTGTCGACAAGTACGAGTCTGCGTTGACCAATCGTCGGTGGGCGACATCGACCAGAAGGTGGAAATGAGAGAGGAAATCCGCACCGAGGATTGGCATTGTGACGTCAGCAACGAGAAACTTCCAATTGAATTTACCGTTTCCGAACGATAATGTGAGGCTCTCGTAACCATAGTTGGGTATCGCAGATCCGTTGGCAGCTACTAAGTGGACGTCGGCAGATGTAGACAGACTACGTTGTGCCTTGAAGAGTTTCCTTGGCAAAAGAGAACGACAAGCACCCGTGTCTACCAAAAATCGCACGCCCGTTCCTGCATCCTGTAAAAAGAAAAGATTAGAAACATGGGAGGCCACCACCACAAGCGATGGCCTACTTACACGTTTTTTGGCCACTGACAATCTTTGGCTCATTTTTTCG
>NC_090728.1:110655401-110667901 GCF_036898095.1 Palaemon carinicauda | reverse complement strand
TGGGTCCGGCCGGGAATCGAACCCTGGTCGGCAAGCTTGTATAGACGGTGACTAAGCCACTTGGCCACAAAGAAAGATAAAAGTCAATGACAATTCTTCTGTACTTATACCTGTCGAATTCAGGTGTTTTGTACTTAGAATTGAAATCAACCCATCTTCACCATCGTAGCAAATTGGTAGTTTGTTACTTGGCATTCAATTAATGATAAATTTTGCACATTTAGACGTGTTTTTCATATTCAAATAAGCCATACATATTTTTGATACATTAATGTCTGGATTCTCTTAACGACCTCGGGATCAGAGCCCCAGGTGAAATCACACAAAGACAAGAGCTTGGGTCCGGCCGGGAATCGAACCCTGGTCGGCAAGCTTGTATAGACAGTGACTAAGCCACTTGGCCTCGAAGAAAGATAAAAGTCAATGACAATTCTTCTGTACTTATACCTGTCGAATTCAGGTGTTTTGTACTTAAAATTGAAATCAACCCATCTTCACCATCGTAGCTAATTGGTAGTTTGTTACTTGGCATTCAATTAATGATAAATTTTTTACATTTAAATGTGTTTTTTATATTCAAATAAGCAATATATATTTTTGATATATTAATGTCTGGATTCTCTTAATGACCTCGGGATCAGAGCCCCAGGCGAAATCACACAAAGACAAGAGCTTGGGTCCGGCCGGGAATCGAACCCTGGTCGGCAAGCTTGTATAGACAGTGACTAAGCCACTTGGCCACGAAGAAAGATAAAAGTCAATGACAATTCTTCTGTACTTATACCTGTCAAATTCAGGTGTTTTGTACTTAAAATTGAAATCAACCCATCTTCACCATCGTAGCTAATTGGTAGTTTGTTACTTGGCATTCAATTAATGATAAATTTTGCACATTTAGACGTGTTTTTCATATTCAAATAAGCCATATATATTTTTGATACATTGATGTCTGGATTCTCTTAACGACCTCGGGATCAGAGCCCCAGGCGAAATCACACAAAGACAAGCGCTTGGGTCCGGCCGGGAATCGAACCCTGGTCGGCAAGCTTGTATAGACAGTGACTAAGCCACTTGCCCACGAAGAAAGATAAAAGTCAATGACAATTCTTCTGTACTTATACCTGTCGAATTCAGGTGTTTTGTACTTAAAATTGAAATCAACCCATCTTCACCATCGTAGCTAATTGGTAGTTTGTTACTTGGCATTCAATTAATGATAAATTTTGCACATTTAGACGTGTTTTTCATATTCAAATAAGCCATATATATTTTTGATACATTAATGTCTGGATTCTCTTAACGACCTCGGGATCAGAGCCCCAGGCGAAATCACACAAAGACAAGA
Source organism: Palaemon carinicauda (assembly GCF_036898095.1). NCBI lineage: Eukaryota > Metazoa > Arthropoda > Malacostraca > Decapoda > Palaemonidae > Palaemon > Palaemon carinicauda. Next base: position 110,666,556 of record NC_090728.1, on the reverse strand, counting down.
GCTTGGGTCCGGCCGGGAATCGAACCCTGGTCGGCAAGCTTGTATAGACAGTGACTAAGCCACTTGCCCACGAAGAAAGATAAAAGTCAATGACAATTCTTCTGTACTTATACCTGTCGAATTCAGGTGTTTTGTACTTAAAATTGAAATCATCCCATCTTCACCATCGTAGCTAATTGGTAGTTTGTTACTTGGCATTCAATTAATGATAAATTTTGCACATTTAGACGTGTTTTTCATATTCAAATAAGCCATATATATTTTTGATACATTAATGTCTGGATTCTCTTAACGACCTCGGGATCAGAGCCCCAGGCGAAATCACACAAAGACAAGAGCTTGGGTCCGGCCTGGAATCGAACCCTGGTCGGCAAGCTTGTATAGATGGTGACTAAGCCACTTGGCCACAAAGAAAGATAAAAGTCAATGACAATTCTTCTGTACTTATACCTGTCGAATTCAGGTGTTTTGTACTTAGAATTGAAATCAACCCATCTTCACCATCGTAGCTAATTGGTAGTTTGTTACTTGGCATTCAATTAATAATAAATTTTGCACATTTAGACGTGTTCTTCATATTCAAATAAGCCATATATATTTTTGATACATTAATGTCTGGATTCTCTTAACGACCTCGGAATCAGAGCCCCAGGCGAAATCACACAAAGACAAGAGCTTGGGTCCGGCCGGGAATCGAACCCTGGTCGGCAAGCTTGTATAGACAGTGACTAAGCCACTTGGCCACGAAGAAAGATAAAAGTCAATGACAATTCTTCTGTACTTATACCTGTCGAGTTTAGGTGTTTTTATCTTTCTTCGTGGCCAAACCTGTCTTTAACTATTTTCACCGGGAAAACCGTACCTATGGTTACCACGACAAAAGAAATATGAAACAAGATATACACATGAATACACTAACCTAAATACAAAAATAAATACAAGGCTCCTCACTTTTTAGTAAGAATAAATGAGGGGAGAGGCACAACTTAAGACGTCATGCTCTCTTCCTTCCAATAAGTAGAGCAGGCACAGTATGCCAGGTCCAATAATCCGCTAACAAGCAAGCAGAGATAATCGGCCTTACCTGGCAACGGCCTCCCTACGGGCCACCTCACGAGCTAGTAAGCTCCCAACATCACTGCAGCTTCAATAGGTAGCTGGAACCAGGTAGCCAGAGACTCGACCAACTCCTTGGGATCTCCCTCACGCCAGGAAACGGCGGGGCAGACTCCAGTCGCAAGTGACAGTAGCACCTGCCAGTCTCTGGAATACACTGTCTAAAAGCAAGGCAACACTCGAGTCGCAGGTGACAAGAGCACCTACAGACGATACATCCGTCAATCACTTTCCAGAGCCGTGGTCCAAATTCAATAGATAAGCGGTTGTCAGGAAAATTTTCAATGGTCAATGCAGCTTAATGTTTGTGGATGGGAGAGTGCTCAAGCCCAAACTGTCTTCTGTCCGAGCACCCACCTCCAACATCAACACTCTTTCGTCATCACTCGGGCAAAGAAAATACAATCATTAACACAATAGTTTAAAACAAGGTAATTGAGCGGGGAGTAGGCGAGAAACCATCCACAACACACCACTTTAAAACACCTTTAAGCTATAGTGGAAATCACTTAAAACTAGAACAAGGTTGACGAAAATAACTCAGAAAATTTACTTTACTCTAATGATTATATATATACTGTATATACAGTACATATATATAAATATATATATATATATATATATATATATATATATATATATATATATATATATATATATATATATCTATATCTATATATATATATATATATATATATATATATATATATATATATATATATATATATATATATATACAGTATATCCATTAACATACACATATATATATGCATATATATATATATACATATATATATACATATATATATATATATATATATATATATATATATATATATATATATATATATATATATTGCATATACAGTATATATATAAATACACACACACACACATATATATGTATATATATATATATATATATACATATATATATATATTTATATCTATATATCTATCTATCTATCTATCTATATATATATATATATATATATATATATATATATATACATACATATATATATATATGTATATATATATATATATATATATATATATATATATATATATATATATATATATATATATGTATATATATATTTTGGGCTCAAGCCATGTCGTCGTGATGGAAGTTCCTTAAAGTAGCTTCCTAAGGGATATATGTACTACAGTAATATTCCCAGAGAATTTTACCTTTAGGTATCCAGAATTCGAACTCCTGGCGCGAATATCCTTAAAATTTCTCCTAAGGATATTGCATAATATCAGCGGACGCATTCTTGACACGCCTCCATAGCAATCTGCACCCCAAACAGCGTTTTGGCTTCGAGGAAGATGTGGCAAAAGGGAGCCGTCCAAAGGCTCTCCCCGCTCTCGTAATACTATTGGGAATACAACAGCGCCATTCCCACGACGGCGGGCATTCCTTTTTTTGTAGCGATCTCGCTCGGTGATATTTCCTGGTGATCAAACTCTTCGATCGTTTTACAGGATTATCATTATGGTTTCTCCATCTTCTTCCGCCTCTGGAAAGTTGAGTATCGGGTCTTTACTATGAGTATATTTTAGCTCCTGTTTCACAATGAAATTAGAGTATTTTATTGTGTTTAAGAGCTAGGCAAGTTACTGGAGGAGCCATGGCGCCGTCGTTCGTTAGGCATGTGTTATTTAGCTAGCAGAACGACTTGCAGATTTTAATAGCTTTATTTAATTATTTTAATTATTTAGCTATTTAGGCAATTATTCTTGTAAAGTTTCGATAATATGCATAATTTTTGTTTCCCCCTTTTCTCTCTCGATCGTATAGTTAGAGTTTCGGTGATTTAGGTAACCGAGATCTCGTATAGCCTAGGTAACCTTACCTAGACGTTTTACTATACGTTCAGACTTTCCCCAGTTACCCTCGTGTATTGTTTTCATTCAGTGCAGACTGATACCTCCTAGAATGTTATGAAACATTACACGTCACTTCGGAGACTTAAGGGTAATCTCTTTCCCTCTGAGTGTAGCCTCAGGCCACAACCCTAATAGCCGTGCCTTAAATTTCATTCAGACATGGCTAACTTAGGGTTTGTCCTGCCTCTTCCCTTAACTGTTGGTTGTGGTATACCATCAGGTTTTGGGATTTAGTCAGAATCTCAGAGTATTTAGTCTTATGTCGGCGACCTGCCGGCAGGGCGAATGGGTTGTAGGATACCATCATTCCCCTGCTGGCCAGGTAGCCGGCAATGGAGGTTAGCCCTCATTAGCAGCACTTGAAATTATGGTAGGATACCATCTTCTCCTTGCGACTAAAAGACTAGTCTTATGCCACAGTTCTCTGTGCTGAAGAGTAATTTTCTTTAGCCTAGGATACGTGGCACTGGAACTCTGTTTCTTCTTTGTTGAGAGGAGGCAGCAGTGCCGGCATCCCCTTAACTGTGTCGGCAATCTCTGGGATGGAGAACTGAGTCTCTCCTGTTCCCTGGGATTCTACCGGTACCGAAACAGAGTTTCTTTTACAGGTGGTAGGACTGACAATTTTTGCCAGTTCCTTTCACACTCGTTACAGGACACTGTTCCCTACCCCTCTGTCCACTTTTGATGGCTGAGCCATTGTCTTTCTTTAGGCCGGCATCTTGCAACCTTACCTTTGCTGGTAGGCTGCCGGAGCCAGCCAGACTCCCTCTCTAGTCATGTCTTTGGCTGAAGGCAGAGCATACTGCCGCTAACCACATCATCTGTCGGCAACTGCCAGCCAAGCCAGCAACTGCCGGCCCAGCCGGCAGCCAAGATGGCTGCTGGCGACCATGATGGCCGTGAGAGGGAAGTCCCTACTGTTCCCAAGGTTCTTCAGTCCTCCCTTGGACTGCTGCTACAGGTCCTGTTGCTGGGGTACTGCCGGCCAGGCTGGCACAGATAGTGCTGACTCAATTGGCAGCACGCCGACTGTACTGGTACTGCTGGACTTGCCGGCCGGCAGTGTATCGGCGGTACCTTGTCGGCAATAGTACTGTAGCTGGATGGTACATTCTCCCCTTCTATTAGAACCTTTTTTCTGGAAAAAGGCAGTTAAATTAGACTTTTACATCCTTAATTACTGTATACATTCACAGTAAGGAGTAGTCTTTTTTCCATGCTATCTCTCTCTCTCTTTCTCTCTCTACCTAGCATGCCGGGTATGCCGGCAAGACCTAGCTATGCTGGCTTCATGCCGGCCAAACTACTGTATATATTATACAGGCAGCCAGTATATCTGCAGTATAGAATATACAGCTGATAGAAAACTACTATATAGTTTATACTAGTAGTTATTTCCAATATATTTTGGATATCCAACACAGGCATTTGCTGAGCCCAATCCTATATTGAATGAATATGCTTTCTTCAATATCCTGATTAGAAATCAGTATTAGGATTACCCTACAATATTAAACACTTCAAGGCAGGAGTAATACACTCCTAACCCTTAAAGGGTGGAGCCTTTTTCCTTGAGTCTCCTGATCAGGAAACTATTTTAATATAGTAGGAAGACTACAGCAAATAGGCTGAGTGGGATATACAAATATGTGTCTTTATTTTCCTAGTCCAGCTGGCTTCATGCTAGATGGACCATACTGTCATATGCTACTATGAAAGCAGCATAATGACTAGACTACAATACATGATGTACATTAGCCAGTAAATTGCTATATAGACTTATTGCAATTAGAAAACTACAGTACCATGATACAGTAGTATTTCTGACATACCTTGCGTACCCTTGTACGAGCATTCTGCTGGTACCGTTCATATATTGAATGAATAGTTTTCGTCAATATTCTGATCGAGAATCAGTCATCCTGACCCCACAGTATTAACATTATTTTGGGACAGTGATTTGATACTTCTCTACCCCTAGGAGTAAGAGTCCTTCTACTTGGAATAACTCTATAGAGAAATCTCCATGTAGTTTATACTGAGGGGAGGCAACAGCATTTGCTCACAGGGGTACACAAGTATGTATCTCCTACTATCCCTTTATAGCTTACTATCCTAAGCTACTCTATTGTAAAGGACATTTGCATGTTGATTGTCAAGGAGATAATCCATTGTATACTCATTTGGTTTTCCTTTCTTTACAGGAAGAACACCAGATACCTAGTGCTGCAGTCCTCTGCAAGGCCAAGAGTAAGTATTTTTACGGTCATAATACTTGCAGGTTTCATGCCCCCTGCAATATTATTTCCGGATCCCTACATTATTGGAACCCACAGGTTTGCAATAAATGTCGGACATTAATGTCCGAAGGTTTTGAAAATCCCAAGTCTACAGAGACTAAGGATACAGCTCAATATAAATTATGCAACTAGGTGAGAGGCTTTCAAAATATCTCTCCGGTACCTTTCCTACCTAATGACGGGATGCGTAAGCTACTATTTCCGGAAACAAGTGAGGAAACAGTAGTGCCTCAGGAGCTAACTACATCCCCTGACGGCCAGAAAACCTTTGGGATTAAGGGCAAGAAATGCCCCAAGGTAGAAGAGGAAAATGTTGCGTCGGAATTTCCTCCGCCTGTGCCGACTTTAGAGCCATCGATGTCGACATCTTCGTCTTCTACCCCTAATTTGGATAATGTGGTGCAATTATGTATCCAACTGAAGAATCAAATAGAGAGCTTTCGTAGACAAAACGAAAAGCAGGAAGTAAAACGCAAGATAGATCCTTGTAAAGTTTCTCTTGTCGCTTCCCAGGGGTCAGTCAAACGAGCCATGAATCAAAACCTACCAACATGCTCCATAATCAATCCCTGGAGGCTCGCGGAGCAGATGCCGATTTCAAATGGCAATCTCTGCATCTCAGAGAAAATAGGTGCTGTTCCTTTGGACAAAATTCAATTTTGGCCAAGCTTAGATGCTTTCCCTAATTGTTGGGTTCGACTGAAGTACGAACCAAAGTCAAAAAATGGAACGGAACCAAAGGAGGTCTTGATTCTCGACCATGATAAGGCACAGACTATCCTTTCAGGTAGTCTAAGAAAGGCGGTTTATTCAGAGTCGAAGGTATTCTCACTGAATAACGGACACCCTTCCTTTCTTGCTCCTACTTCACTCTCATTCCCCTTTATGGGGAAGGCATTTACTTCTGTTGCCAAAGCGGTAGAGGCGGGTAAGCCATGTCCCACACTCGATGAGTGCAAGCCTTTGTCACCAGCTTTTCCCGGACAGAAAAAGGATTGGAAGGAAGTCCATTTGACATTTTCAGTAGGAAAATTAGACAAGGACGTCGCAAGTCGACAATTCAAGGTATGTCTCCCTAAATTGTCTGAGTTGCTCTTGTGTAATGAACAGGAGTCAAAGGAGAGACTTGTGACATCCCTTTCTCTACAAAACAACATAGAGTTGTGTTCAACCTACGAGAGTACCCCAGACATGCTCATGGTCATAGCCAAAATGCACATGGCTATCTTGGTGAAGGACCTTTACGCCTTTATGAAGGCTAGGAGAGCATGTAGAGAGTTTGTGTTCGCTGATGCAACAGTAAAACACGAAACAAGGAAGCTAATATCTTCCAACATCTGGGGTAAAGACCTCTTCCCACACGAGGTCACTAAGGAAGTAATTAAGAACGCCACCATGGAGAACATAGGTCTTCTCCAAAAATGGGGCATTCCTTCAAAGAGAAAATCTTATGTGGTTGTGGGTCCCCAACCTAAAGAGAAGATTGGAAATGCTGGAAATATCCGGGCTGCTCAACAACATCCCACTATTCCAGTGACCACGGTGCTACAGGCAGATGGTCAAAAGTCTAAGCCTACTGACTACTCGAAGCATAAAGACGCTTCGGCTAGGAGGAACTTTCCCTCAGGATAGCAGGACCTTCGATCCTTCAGTCCAAAGCCTATTCAAGATGAGCCATTGATGGGAAACAGAAATGTCCCTACCATCATTTCCTTACCTTCTCCTACAGTTCAAAACCCTCCTGGAGGAGTATACCTGGGAGCTATAGAGCATACAGGTAGTAAGAAAACTTTAGCTCATCGAGTTCCAGGGAAGGCTGCTTCGTGTTCACGAGAAGGACTCAAGATATCAATGAGCCATTCTGAACTTGTCGCCACTCAACAATTTCATAAAAAACAGCATGCTCTGAATATTAATCCTTCTGAACATATGGACCTTGTTCCAATTAAGGGTGTTCGTAGTCTTGTCAGACCTGAAAAGTGTACTTCGGAATCTTCCAGTCAACCACGTCCCTTCCTCCTATCTAGAATTCATGTTACAGAGAGTAACATTCATCCTAAGGAAGATACGTGTCGGACTCACAGTTATAAGTATCTTCAAAGGATTGACGAACTTAATCACGTCAAATTCAAGCCTAGAAATAGTTCAGGTATTAATATACCTGATCAAGAGGCTGGAGTGGGCAGCACCCGAAGTGTCCGGCCAATGTGCATTCAAAGAGATGACCCGGTCTCTGGGACATCACGGATGCAAGATAGGCTTCTAGAAGTCTCGACTTTCTCCAGCTCAGGGGTTTCGATGTTTAAAAAACCATCGAAGCCCTCAGTCACATCAACTCTCCTCTCCTTTGGAAATATAAAAGGAGCTCGTGAGGTCTGTCAAGAGACTCAGGTATTCAGTCGGAATACCAAAACGCCAACAGGAAAAAGCGCTAAACTTTCCCCAGATCGCTATAGTGACAGACCTGGTGCTAAGGGCACACCGGAAAGATGCGTTAAGAGCTTGGAGAAAACACGCATCAAACGCTTGAAGAGATAAAAAAAGACTGAGATTGGTCCCTCTTTAATCGCTTCTCTAACAGAAATTAGAGCACGAAAGTCCCAAGACTCTGCTGCTCCTTTCATGGGTGAGGAAGCCCCCTCCACACAGATCAGACTCCCTATGACTGATCTGGGACACCGAAGCGATAATAAGACGTCACATTCGAACGTCTCATTCAGTTTTGGTGAAGTTACCCATCCCTCTCTTAAAGGGATGGCACCTACCAGCAGTTCATTTACAACTGATCCACGATGTGACGGTGGATACTCTATTTTGATACAAACCGATAGAGTTGGAATGGTCCATGGGCGCAGAAACTACCTCGCTATATAGCCCCATACGAGGATCCTCTTGTGGGGCTGATAGACTAGATGAGGCTGGTCCTAGCTCTGACCCTAGGTATATTTCCGAAGATTCAGAAATTAACTGCCTTCGTTTTGTCACAGAGAACTCAAACCCTTCATTTCATGATTTTCTCACTCTAGCGGTTAGAAAAAGGTTTGGGATCTCAAAAGGCAATATAGAATTCTTAGAAGAATACAAGGCCAAGTCAACTAGAAGACAATATGAGTCTTCCTGGAAAAAGTGGGTTGCGTTTGTCAAAGCAAAAGAACTGAAAGAAATTTCAATGAACTTCTGTCTGTCCTTCTTTGTCCACCTTCATAGCCAAGGTCTGGCGGCCAATATGATAAATACGTGCAAGTCAGCCTTGACTAGGCCTCTCCTATATGCTTTTCAAGTGGATCTGGCGGATGAAATCTTTAATAAGATTCCGAAGGCATGCACTAGGCTTAGGCCCGCAGTACCACCAAAGCCCATCTCTTGGTCTTTGGACAAGGTCCTACATTATGCCTCATTTGTGAACAATGAAGATTGTTCTCTTAAGGATCTAACCCAAAGGGTTATTTTTCTATTTGCTATAGCCTCTGGCGCTAGAGTTAGTGAAATAGTGACCCTATCCAGAGATGAGGGTCACATTCAGTTCACGGAAGTGGGAGAACTGAATCTCTTTCCTGATCCATCCTTTCTCGCTAAAAAACAAGCTACCCACAAAGAGATGGGGTCCCTGGAGAATCTGCCCTCTGAAGGAAGATGTCTCTCTATGTCCTGTAGAGCGTCTTAAGGTCTATCTTCGTAGAACTTCAGACTTCAGGGGAGGACAGCTCTTTAAAGGAGAAACTTCTGGATCAAATTTATCCCTGAAACAACTAAGGGCGAAGCTCACCTACTTTATTCGTAGAGCGGATCCGGACAATACTCCCATAGGTCATGATCCGAGAAAGATTTCTTCATCACTGAACTTCTTTCAGTATATGGACTTTGAGCGTCTTCGTTCATACACTGGATGGAAATCATCCAGTGTTTTACAAACACTATGCAAAACAAATGCCTGAACTGAAACACTTCGTTGTGGCGGCAGGTAGTGTATTAAAACCTAGCCCCTAATTACTGTAGTAAACAGTTTTTGGTTTGGGACCTCACATGTCCTCGCACATGTAACGGATGAGAATCATCCAGAGTGTTCTAAATACACTATGCTAGACAAATCCATGATCTGAAGCAATATGTGGTGACGCCAGGTAGAATATTTAACCTGCCGTCTAATTCTACCATGAACAACTAATTGACTGGGACTGTCAATTAAAAGGAGAAGCGGTCACCCTTCTTATGTGTGACCTCTCTTGATTAAGTGTTACCATGGTGACACTAGCTCTGTTCAAAATCCCAGGTGTGGAATTATACTGATAGCACTAGTGCTGGTGTACATAGTACACAGTGCAGATAGAAGTAACCAGTACAGGAATTATGAAGAGAAATTGTTTTATAAATTTTCTTCAGTCTGAGAGTGGCACTCATCATTTCTTCCTTCAAGAAGGAAATATAGTCTCTGTACTTGTTACAGGTATAATCCCATTGTCATACTACATTCGTTTTATTGAACATCTTTTAGTCATTTATTAGTAATAAATGTCTATTAGAATGTAGTGCGTCCACCTTCGCCAGATAATTATATGTATACTTGCCAGAGTTCTTCAACTTACCAAGGTAAGTATCCCTCATATATTTGTATGCATCAAATAATAGATATAAGAGACACTGATGTTATTTTAGCAAATATACAGCTATGAGACTATTTGTATATTCAGTGTGTACTTATGTTTGGTCATACTATGTATGTTAACCTCAAGATCCCTTTTCTACTGTCTAGAATGACTCTTCCCTGTAGGAGGCAGGAAGCACTAACATTGGTTATTATTATTGATGGTGACGAATAACGGTACCCTTGTCTCATGTGGTCCCCATGGCCATAGAAAAGGTTGCTATAAGGTTAAGGCACTGATTAAAAATCCACAGATTCACTAATGCTCTGGTATGCTTCCATCACGACGACATGGCTTGAGCCCAAAAAATGGAAATCTATTTTTGGGTGAGATGGCCATGTCGTCCTGATGGACCCACCCATCTCTTCTAAAAGAAAAGATCTTCACAGTATCCCTCCCGTGGTACTGTATCTGTAACACCAAGCTCATGCTACAAGGAATACCCGCCATCGTGGGAATGACGCTGTTGTATTCCCAATAGTATTACGAGAGCGGGGAGAGCCTTTGGACGGCTCCCTTTTGCCACATCCTACTCGACGCCAAAACGCTATTTGGGGTGCAGATTGCTATGGAGGCGTGTCAAGAATGCATCCGCTGATATTATGTGATATCCTTTGGAGAAATTTTAAGGATATTCGCGCCAGGAGTTCGAATTCTGGATACCTTAAGGTAAAATTCTCTGGGAATATCACTGTAGTACATTTATCCCTTAGGAAGCTACTTTAAGGAACTTCCATCAGGACGACATGGCAATCTAACCCAAAAATAGATTTTTCGCTCCGTTATATATATATATATATATATATATATATATATATATATATATAAACTCAATCAATATATATTTATATATATGCAGAAGAACCACAGGGAAAATGAAAATACGAAATATACGCTTAAGTCCTGACTAGTTTCGTGATACTTCTTCAGAGGACTAATTGACTGAGAGAGGTTTCTTTACATTTTATAGGGAAAGCAAACGTACGAACATACATATAGAGATTAAGAGAACAATGACACTCCCTTACCAGCTACCTGGGTCAAGTGGGCGGAGTCCCCAAGCTCATTAGACACCTGCCAAAGAGGGTCATCTAGTGGCGAGTAAATTCTTGTTTTTTTTACTTTCAGTACAGTTTATTTATATGAAAACACGGTAGCCTTATCTATATAAATACATAAGCAAAACATACACATACA
>NC_090728.1:110640401-110645401 GCF_036898095.1 Palaemon carinicauda | reverse complement strand
AAAATTAAATCAAGAAAATAAGGCAATACACATTTTCCGTTAAACCATTTGTTAATGACATAAAATATGGTTATAATTCATTCAATGAGTGCATTTCTAATTAATGGTCGGTGATCTGTCACCTTAATGATTTCGATATCTCTTTTATTTTTTCACCATTATGAAATCTTCCTCACTCGATACTTGCAGCCATTATAGGGGGGTATCACAGGAAAAGGGCAAAGGTCGTGTGCAGCACGACTGCCAACGCAGGCCACTACCGACGAGAGGAGCGGTGCGCGGCCCACGAGTTGCTGCTGGTAGTTGGCTTTTGGGTCAGTGTGGGTCAACACCTCGCTCTAGCAACATCGGGTGCTGCGCTCATTGCACGGCAACATTATTAATAAAACGAGCAGCAAGTGGGGCTCAAATTACAGCTGAACGAATGTGACACCTCACTGCTATCTATGCTTTACCCCTTGACGAAAAAGGAATTGTTTCCTGAATGAATCAAATATTAAATGATTTTTGTTTAAATCATCAAAGAAAATTTTATAGAAAATGACGGAGACACTGGAAGTCATGCTTTGGAAAGTGGTCGATAATCAATACACAGCCAAAAATTGAAAACAAAATTGTGGTGAAGACATCAGCAGTTCCCCTGCGGTCAAAATACAGTGACAGTAGAAAACTAGTAGTCGGAGCTAATAACAGAGAGCGAAGGCAACACGATCTGTTTTGCAGCCGTCGTTAATCAGTGGCCTGTGATTGAGTGTTTCGGTAGTGGAATGGATTCTGGGGGCCCTTGAGGGGGGAAAGGGCACCGGGGATCTTCACATGATTCAAGTTATTATCTAATTGATAAGGGGCGGGGGTGATAAATCAGCTGAAGTCTTACAGAGGTTAATACATTCCAGTGGTGAGCTCTAGTTTCATTACAGATAAATATATACATTTTTAGCAATAATATCCGTTTAACTCCTGCTCCTCTCACATATGAATCAAATTGGAGTTAAATTAAAACAGCACCTTATATAACAAATTTCATAAATTAATAAAAAATGGAATGGACGCAAAATATAACAAATGTTTGTTGACAAAGTTAAAAACATATACAGTATATGCAAAAATATGGAACTTTCACATAAAAGAAAAATAGATATGGAAAAAAATACGTTCTTTACGGGAATACACGCTCCAACGGCAGTCAGATATACTGAAATAATTGAGAAAACAACATTAAAAAATTATTTCAAGAATAAGAAGCGAAGTAGCCATGGTAAATACATCTAAACAGACGACAGGTGCTTATGCCATGCACGCTGAATTATTCTGTTTCAGACAAGCGATTCCGGAATTATGGGTTTGAAGAGGGAAACAAGATGACCACGAACTAGCTTGGGCTAGCAAAAGAGGGAACAAATTCACCTTTGCCAATAGAGGATTTTTTTTACGATAAGCATGATAATGTACGTTTATACAATCAGAGACAAAATTCCAAGGGATTTTATGCAGCTGTATTTCTTAATCATGTAAAACATTAGAAAAAAAAAATAAAAAAGCAGAGGCCAAATATATGTCGATGGTGTTCAAAGGATGACAGCGAGGAACTACACATATTGGTACCAAGGACCAACTACTCTAAGGTTCTTAAACACTTCCTGGATCTATGACGAGGATGACTACAATTATGATTATGACTACGATTATGACTACGGCAAAAGGATTGAGGACGCCCTTGATAACGTTGTCCTTAACGCTACTGCAGCCAATATCTCTACGACAACGCCGGGGGATGACGTCGTGGAGCTCTTGGCGGCCGCAGGAGATGACGAAACCAAGAAAACTATTGTCGAGGCCGTCTTCAAGTCATTGGTGTTGGCCAGTATCGTTGTCCTGACAATTGGCGGGAACGTGTTAGTGCTTCTGGCTGTGTTCATGTCTCGAAACCTGCGTTCCTCCACCCACTACCTCATCGTCAACTTGGCCGTGGCTGACCTCCTCTTGGGTACGACGGTTCTCCCCTTCAGTGCCACTCTCGAGGTGTCTGGCAAGTGGTACTTCGGGCAGATTTTCTGTGAAGTGTGGGCCACGGCTGACGTTTTGTGTTGTACGGCTTCCATCTGGTCTCTATGTGTTATCTCTCTTGACAGGTATGTGGGAGTGACACGTCCTTTGGCCTATTCGACAATCATGACAGAGAAAAGAATGTGTGTCCTAATAGGAGCTGTATGGGTCCTTTCCATAGTTATTTCCATAGGTCCAGCGTTTGGATGGAAAACACCTCCAGATCCAGACCCAACAGTGTGCACGGTCAACCAACAGCTGGGTTACGTGTTATTTTCGGTCACAGGGTCCTTTTACTTACCTAGCCTTTGTATTCTCCTCCTATACTGGCGTATCTACCGTGCTGCTATTGAGCAATCTAAGTTCCTGGAAAGTGGCATCAAAACCACGAAAACCTCTGTCACACTTAGAGTTCATAAAGGTGGGGCCAAAAAGGGGGAGACTATTATGACACTTAGGGCCCACCGTGGTGGTGGTATGGGCGTTGGCATTGCTGCAGGCATGGCTGCTGGTCTGGCAACAGGTGTGGGCGGTCTTCATGGGCCTTGCATCATGAACGGAGAGTCAAAAAACTCCTCCCCACTTTCTGCGGCAAAGTCTCGGTTTAAGATGCACCGTCGAAAAAGAGAAGGACTCGCCAGTCTCATGGCACCACCCCCTCATTTACAACTGGCTGTGACGTCACTTAATTGGCAGAACAATCCCAATCACGAAGAAAAGGAAGAAGAGGGAGTAGAAGAAGGAGGAAGCTGCCGCCCCTTGGAACAACAAAACGAGCACTGGAGGCGAAAAAACCATCAAGATCAGGAATCTCCTTCTTCTTCTCCCGAAAGAAGGATACCAGGGCCTCCAGGCAAAATGGCCAAATTTCGTCGACAGAAGAAAGCAGCCAAGACATTGGGGATAGTCGTTGGAGTCTTCCTTCTGTGCTGGTTCCCTTTTTTCTTCATTTTACCTCTAGGTGAGTACATCTTAACTAATCCAATACAAAATAAATATGTTATTTTATCTAAAGCATTCCTTCTAATGATGTACAGTATATATGTAGGTAATCTAGCTTTGTGCTTCAACTTAAATATATGTGCTGAAAATTCCCTTTTAGGGTGTACCTAAGATGAATGAGTCATTATGTCAATAAAACAAAAACTACATAAAATATATGGATGGACAAAAATAAACAATAACAAAAGGAACGTTCAATAATGACACTTAGTTTTATAATAAATTTGAAGAAGTTCGTCTGAATCGTATGCTGTCAAATGAACTATCCGTTAAAACATTGAGAGTAAAGTATCTCTAAACGCAACCTTTCCCAATTCATAAACTTATAGTGATTAGTCTAGAATAAAAATCTGCACATTCATATTGTCTCCACATATATTGTGTGTTTTAACGCCTAATGGAGTGACTTTTGACCCGAAATATAGTTAGAGGTTGGGCTCATTACACCCATTACATTACCACTTGCACCAAATTTATTTTCTTTCCTATTTTTGACAGCTGATGAGAACTTGCATCCAGGATTTTCTTTGCACAATATCATATAGTTTATTTTCAAAACGACCCTATCTTTTTTTTTTTTATCTTAAAAAAATTAATACGACCACTGCAGCGTAGAATTTACCAAAGACCCTCGTTCTTATATGAATGATATAAATAGTGTATGTATTATGATATCTAAAGAACTTGAAATATCCCAACTAAAGTTAACATATTTGAAAGGTACTTCACCAAGTCTGACATTACCCAACGGCTAATATTATGGTTCAACTGATATCTGAAAATCTATTTCAATCGTTCACCTACTAGTTTTGTTATTACTAAGAGTACAACCTAAAGCGCCTTCACCCTTTCGTTATCATCTTTAGTGATTTTTCCACTTATTTATAAATTTCCTCCAGATTATGAGCAACTTCTTCCATATAATCATTTGAATATAACCCAGTCCTCAAAATTAATCTACCAGTCTTGCTTTGTCACTTGTCTACTTTTGATTCTCAATTCTTCACGAGACTAATTATGGAACATATCTGATTCCTTGTCAGATATTATCTTATAAGAAGTCCTATGAAGAATACCACAAGTTCAGTGTCCTGGTATTCCTGCTTCTGCCTAAAGCGTGATCTAATCTTATATAAAATAAACACTTTAATTTCTCTAGAAATTATCTCTGAGTCTAACACTCCAGCCTGTCCTTTCATATTTTACTTTAATATCCTATTACCAATGTAATAAAATCCATTAACTCTCTCTCTCTCTCTCTCTCTCTCTCTCTCTCTCTCTCTCTCTCTCTCCTCGCGAGCGACTATTATCATAAAGTCTACGGTCATGGGTTTCCTTATTCTAAGAAATCAAGGATTCAGTCCCGGTTCGAAAAGCATTAAAAAGACATTTCGTACTTTAACCGTCGACTTGCAACTGGGTAGATGCTAATTTTCCCAAATATATATTAGTTTATAAAAGTGTGGGGGTTGAGTATTTTTCCTGTGTACAAGGCTTCTTTGTAATTTGTATTGAAATTTCGATTTACAAGACTCATTGCATAAACTAAAGGAAGATATTTTAGGCGATTCACTTGGGAATATTTTGCCCCCAGTCAGCCGCTGCTAATCACTTATCATATGGAAAGGAACAATATGTGGATTGTTCAGCTAGTACTTGCATCGTTGTTTTAAGACCATTATCAATCTTCAAGACCCTTGTTTATCACCACCCATATATATAAAAGCGTAATCACCTACCCCACTCTACGTAGACCCGTTTATCGTTTCTCATAAAACAAAATTTCAATAATATAAAAGGAAGTTTCAGAGAAAATATTTTCAAAAACGTGTGAAAAAATAAAACAAGTTTACTCCTAACCCATTTTAAATGTCAGATTACTTACAAAATATTTCATAAATAATTGAAATATAGTTGACTATAAATTTACAAAATTAAATAAAACATCAAAT
>NC_090728.1:110607519-110610019 GCF_036898095.1 Palaemon carinicauda | reverse complement strand
CCTGACAAGATTCATCCCAGACGAATTTAGTCTTAGTACTGGTCAAGTTTATCAATGGATGAGCTACATTACTGAAATTCTTGCAAAATCTGCGGTAATATGAAGTCATTCCAATAAATCTCATTACTTCTTTTCTATTTGTAGGTACGGGATAATTCAATATAGCTTCTATGTTAGTGGTTTTAGGCAAGATTTCCCCACTTCCAATAACATGTCCCAAGTACTTTACACGAGCTCTAGCAAAGTTTGATTGAGCAAGATTTATTGTTAAACTCAACCTTCTAAATCTATCAAGAAGTGCTTTAAGCTTACCAAGATGTTCCTCCCATGTGTCAGATACTACAAGAATGTCATCCAGGTAACCGTAAACCCCATCCAGATCTCTTATGATCTCATTTACCATTCTCTGAAATGTGGCAGGTGCGTTGCACAAACCAAAAGGAAGTTTTTCATATTGAAACAACCCAAAGGGAGTAATAAAAGCAGACATCTTCGCTCTCCCTGACAAGGGGACTTTATAGTATCCCTTCAGCATATCGACTTGGGTTAAATATTTCGACTTACCAATGGAGTCCAGTATATCATCAATACGTGGTAGGGGATAACTGTCTTTTATGGTTACCGAATTTAATTTTCTAAAGTCTGTACATAACCTGACCTTACCATTAGGCTTGGGCACTAATAAGCAAGGAGAAGCCCAAGGAGACTTGCTAGGCACAGCAAGTTTATGCTTCCGTAGATACTCGACCTCTTCTTGCATTACCTTCAGTTTTTTAAAATTGATTCGATAGTAGTTTTGTCGTATAGGACGAATTCCTGGCAATAACTCTATGTCGTGAGAAATAACACTGCATTCTCGGGGATTATCACTACATACATAATCATACTGTCGTAGCAGATTCTCAATATCACACCGTTGCTCCTCATTTAGGTGCTGTAGATACTGTGGAAGAGATTCTAAGATTTCTTTATTAGAAAAGTCAGCCCAAGATGAGATTTCATCTAAGCCTAAATAATTTACATCCTTTAAGGTGGTGGACTTTTGTTTTAAAATAACAGTGTCTCTGGAACAAAATAGAGCAGCAGAGGAATCGGCATGATATTGACATGGACTAACAGAGTGCTTTTACGTCTATCTGGAGTTTTTATGATATAATTCTGATTATTTAAAAGTTTCTGTATAACATAAGGGCCAGAAAACTTACTTTTAAAAGGAGAACCAGTAATGGGATAGAAGGCCAAGACTAAATCTCCCACATTAAACTTTCTATCTTTACTGATTTTATCATGCCTAATTTTCATCTCTTCTTGATTTTTACAAAAGTTGTTTAGAGCAAATTTATGAATCTTATTAATATTTCACTTTAATTTCTGTAGGTACTGACTCACTGTTATAGCCTCTAAGTTATACTTGTCAAGTAACTTATCTTTAACTACTTGTAAAGGATCACGTACTTTACGACCATATAGCATTTCAAAAGGTGATACATCTAGAGACTCAGAAGGTATTTCCCTAATTACAAATAGTAAATGGTCTATGCCTTCATCCCAATCAGATTCAGATTCAATACAAAACTTCCTAAGCAACGACTTTAAAGTCTGATGATGCCGTTCTAATGCTCCCTGAGATTCTGGGTGATAAGGAGATGAGAGACACTGTTTTATACACAACTCATTCATAGTTTTCTGAAAAACATCACTAGTAAAATTAGTGCCCCTATCACACTGGATTTCCTTAGGAAACCCGTAAGTTGTAAATACTTTTGAGTAAGTGGTTAAGAACATTTTTAGAGGAAATATTCCTGACTGGAAGTGCAATAGGAAATCGTGGGGTAGGGCACATTATAGTCACAAGATATTGATTGTCTTTCTTTGTCTTTGGCAGTGGACCTACACAATCTATGATAATTCGATGGAATGGCTCATGAGGTACAATAATAGGATTCAAAGGTGCCTTTGGTATAACCTCATTAGACTTACCGTCAATTTGACAAATATGACAATGTTTAACGAAATTTACAACATCAGCCTTCATTTTAGGCCAGAAAAAAATCATAAGCTAAACGGTTGTAAGTTTTAGTAATTCCAAAATGTGAATAAACATTATGAGCGAGCTCCAATAAATCTTTACGTAAATCATGAGGGCCTACTAACTGTTCTCTGTCACTCCATTTTTCATCATTACCCAGCCTAGGAGGTCTATATAACCTGAAAAGTAAGTCATCCTTAAAGTAATACCCAGGTACCTTTTCCATTCCTTTCTCCAATGCTTGCTTATAAACACCCTTTAAAGTTGGATCTTCTCTCTGTAACTTAACAAGGCTTTTCTTGTTCATTTTTACTTTATCTGCGAGGTTAGGTACAATTACTTTCACTCGATCATTGTTATCCATACTGCGGGTAGTCACATTAACACAACCCTCCACTTTTGACTCTTTTTCATTTTCACTTTCCTCTATTATTCCAGGAGTTTCATACATTATGAGATTGGGTAACAACA
>NC_090728.1:110600019-110602519 GCF_036898095.1 Palaemon carinicauda | reverse complement strand
CAGGATATGTGTAAGGATGCAGAGGAAATCATTGATATAACTTATGATGCCATCCAACAACATACTTATGAAGAAATAAATTATCAGATGGAAACAAATAATAGACCCAAGAGACTCTACCCGGACCTACATACTTTTAGGGAAGAACAAGAACAAGAAAAAAAAGAAAAGAAAGATATAGTCTGTAATAGGCTGAAAAGAGGGAATTGCAGATTTGGCGAAAGATGCTACTACAAGCATCCAAAGATATGCCATAATTATGAAATATATGGTAAATGTGCGTATTTAGACGGATATGGAGACGAATGCAGAGATCTCCATCCAAAAATATGCAAAACCCTAAAAGAAGGAAAAGGATGCAGTTTCAACAGAAAATGTCGATATATGCATCCTGCAACTATGAATGCGAGTAAGAAAACTCAGCAAACTGAAAAGAAAAACAAAAATGAAACAAAAAAAGAAACAAAAAAGCAGGCAGCGTATATACCGCACTATGCACCAAAAAAGGCCTTTCAACCCAAATCTGCACAAATAGAGCCCAACTACAAAGAATGCATCTATAATGCCAGGGGTTGGTGCAGATATGGGGATAATTGCAGGTTTACACACAAAAATAAATATGAAGGCGAAAGAACAAATATAATAGAGAAGTTGGATTTTTTAATGGCAGAATTCCGAGAAATGAAGAAAAGAACATCATATCAGAACAGGAAGGAAGCATGGGAGAATCCATATTATTACCAATATTAAATAATGGGGATGAAGCACAAACCATAATAGTGATGAATGCACAGGGTTTAGTCACGAGTAACTCTAAAAGGAAAATAGAGTTCCTAGAAGAACTAACCCAAATTGAAAAAATAGATATATTAAATATAAGTGAAACATGGTATTCCCAAGAGACTGGCAGTGATGACCAGATAAAGGGTTTCCAAACTTATAGATCAGACAGAAAAAATAGGAATCAAGGGGGAACCGCAATATATGGAAGAGACATAAATCAAGGAAAAGTCTGTGAAAAATACAGCAACACAGAATGTGAATTGATTGCGGTAGAATTTGAATTTGAAAAACTAGTGAATATTGTAGTTTACAGACCCCCAAATACTAAGGAGTTTGGCATAATAATAGAAAAAATAGATGATATATGTAGAAACCATAAAGACTGGAATATACTCCTATCCGGAGATTTTAACTTTCCTTTCGTGGATTGGAAGGAACGGTTAGAAGAAAGTGGTTGTATGTATACATATAAAAAAGAGAGTAATAGTAGCGCAGAAGATAAGAGGCAATTTGAAAAGCTTCAAGATATGCTATTAGAACATAATATGCAACAAATAAGCCATATTCCAACAAGAAAGGAAAATGTCCTAGATCTAGTATTTGTGAATGAGGAGAATTATGTTAAAGAAATAATAGTGTATAACACGGGAATTTCAGACCACAATGTCATAGAATTGATAGTTCATTCCAAAGCAAGTGATCGCAGAATTAATAAAAGCACAAAACTTTGGGCAGGATATGGAAAATATAATTTTTACAGTAAGAATATAAAATGGTCAGAAATAAATGAAGAACTGAATAAAGAATGGAAAAATGTATTTGTAAGTGATAATATAAAGGTAAATACGGACATACTGTACAAAATACTGGAGAAAATTGTTGAAAAATATGTACCGAAAAAAAACAATAAACAAAAGACGTGCATACCAAGAGACAGAAGGATCTTATTTCAGAAAATTAGAAAGTGGAAGAAAAATGTTGCAAAAGAAAAAAATGTGTGGAAAATGAGGGAAATAAAATGTAAGATAGAAAATGCAGAACAAAAGATTATACAGTCGAAAGAAAATGAAAAAAGGGACTTAGAAGAAAGGACACTTCAAAATATAAAAAGAAACCCCAAAGTACTTTACTCCTATGCAAAAAAGATGAATAAAGGGAGAATAGAAATAGGCCCTCTAAGAATTGAAGGACGGCTAACGAATGAAAAAAAGGAAATATGCAACATATTAGCAAAAAAATATAAGAGTGAGTTTACGCCAAGAATTGCGAATGAGAATAATGAAACAGAAATGAGAGAAGAAAATGTTGAATATCTAACGGATATAGATATTACTGAAGCAGATATTGTCAAGGCTATAAACGAAATTAAAAATGGATCGGCAGCCGGACCAGATGGAATTCCAGCGATTTTGTTAAAAAAAACTGCAAACACTATCGCGAAGCTGCTTGCAATACTGCTAAGACAAAGTGTAGATATGAGCGAGATATATGTTAAACATAAATTAGCTTATATAACCCCTATTGTACCAACCGTGTTTCACACAATTGTACATAATTCCTTTTGTATATATTATGCTTGTATCTTCGCACCTCCCTCGCACTAAAAAGAACCTGAATGATCATGTCTCCGGTTTTGCTCTGTATCATTGTCTGTCTCTCGAACATGTCACGTCCTGTTGCCTTGAGGTTTTGTATATAAAGCAGAGTGTTCCTTAAT
>NC_090728.1:110588474-110590974 GCF_036898095.1 Palaemon carinicauda | reverse complement strand
GTTTATCAATGGATGAGCTACATTACTGAAATTCTTGCAAAATCTGCGGTAATATGAAGTCATTCCAATAAATCTCATTACTTCTTTTCTATTTGTAGGTACGGGATAATTCAATATAGCTTCTATGTTAGTGGTTTTAGGCAAGATTTCCCCACTTCCAATAACATGTCCCAAGTACTTTACACGAGCTCTAGCAAAGTTTGATTGAGCAAGATTTATTGTTAAACTCAACCTTCTAAATCTATCAAGAAGTGCTTTAAGCTTACCAAGATGTTCCTCCCATGTGTCAGATACTACAAGAATGTCATCCAGGTAACCGTAAACCCCATCCAGATCTCTTATGATCTCATTTACCATTCTCTGAAATGTGGCAGGTGCGTTGCACAAACCAAAAGGAAGTTTTTCATATTGAAACAACCCAAAGGGAGTAATAAAAGCAGACATCTTCGCTCTCCCTGACAAGGGGACTTTATAGTATCCCTTCAGCATATCGACTTGGGTTAAATATTTCGACTTACCAATGGAGTCCAGTATATCATCAATACGTGGTAGGGGATAACTGTCTTTTATGGTTACCGAATTTAATTTTCTAAAGTCTGTACATAACCTGACCTTACCATTAGGCTTGGGCACTAATAAGCAAGGAGAAGCCCAAGGAGACTTGCTAGGCACAGCAAGTTTATGCTTCCGTAGATACTCGACCTCTTCTTGCATTACCTTCAGTTTTTTAAAATTGATTCGATAGTAGTTTTGTCGTATAGGACGAATTCCTGGCAATAACTCTATGTCGTGAGAAATAACACTGCATTCTCGGGGATTATCACTACATACATAATCATACTGTCGTAGCAGATTCTCAATATCACACCGTTGCTCCTCATTTAGGTGCTGTAGATACTGTGGAAGAGATTCTAAGATTTCTTTATTAGAAAAGTCAGCCCAAGATGAGATTTCATCTAAGCCTAAATAATTTACATCCTTTAAGGTGGTGGACTTTTGTTTTAAAATAACAGTGTCTCTGGAACAAAATAGAGCAGCAGAGGAATCGGCATGATATTGACATGGACTAACAGAGTGCTTTTACGTCTATCTGGAGTTTTTATGATATAATTCTGATTATTTAAAAGTTTCTGTATAACATAAGGGCCAGAAAACTTACTTTTAAAAGGAGAACCAGTAATGGGATAGAAGGCCAAGACTAAATCTCCCACATTAAACTTTCTATCTTTACTGATTTTATCATGCCTAATTTTCATCTCTTCTTGATTTTTACAAAAGTTGTTTAGAGCAAATTTATGAATCTTATTAATATTTCACTTTAATTTCTGTAGGTACTGACTCACTGTTATAGCCTCTAAGTTATACTTGTCAAGTAACTTATCTTTAACTACTTGTAAAGGATCACGTACTTTACGACCATATAGCATTTCAAAAGGTGATACATCTAGAGACTCAGAAGGTATTTCCCTAATTACAAATAGTAAATGGTCTATGCCTTCATCCCAATCAGATTCAGATTCAATACAAAACTTCCTAAGCAACGACTTTAAAGTCTGATGATGCCGTTCTAATGCTCCCTGAGATTCTGGGTGATAAGGAGATGAGAGACACTGTTTTATACACAACTCATTCATAGTTTTCTGAAAAACATCACTAGTAAAATTAGTGCCCCTATCACACTGGATTTCCTTAGGAAACCCGTAAGTTGTAAATACTTTTGAGTAAGTGGTTAAGAACATTTTTAGAGGAAATATTCCTGACTGGAAGTGCAATAGGAAATCGTGGGGTAGGGCACATTATAGTCACAAGATATTGATTGTCTTTCTTTGTCTTTGGCAGTGGACCTACACAATCTATGATAATTCGATGGAATGGCTCATGAGGTACAATAATAGGATTCAAAGGTGCCTTTGGTATAACCTCATTAGACTTACCGTCAATTTGACAAATATGACAATGTTTAACGAAATTTACAACATCAGCCTTCATTTTAGGCCAGAAAAAAATCATAAGCTAAACGGTTGTAAGTTTTAGTAATTCCAAAATGTGAATAAACATTATGAGCGAGCTCCAATAAATCTTTACGTAAATCATGAGGGCCTACTAACTGTTCTCTGTCACTCCATTTTTCATCATTACCCAGCCTAGGAGGTCTATATAACCTGAAAAGTAAGTCATCCTTAAAGTAATACCCAGGTACCTTTTCCATTCCTTTCTCCAATGCTTGCTTATAAACACCCTTTAAAGTTGGATCTTCTCTCTGTAACTTAACAAGGCTTTTCTTGTTCATTTTTACTTTATCTGCGAGGTTAGGTACAATTACTTTCACTCGATCATTGTTATCCATACTGCGGGTAGTCACATTAACACAACCCTCCACTTTTGACTCTTTTTCATTTTCACTTTCCTCTATTATTCCAGGAGTTTCATACATTATGAGATTGGGTAACAACAGTTCTCCAGCAAGATCGTTTCCAAGTAACACTTGTACATTTGGCAA
>NC_090728.1:110578474-110583474 GCF_036898095.1 Palaemon carinicauda | reverse complement strand
GAAACAAATAATAGACCCAAGAGACTCTACCCGGACCTACATACTTTTAGGGAAGAACAAGAACAAGAAAAAAAAGAAAAGAAAGATATAGTCTGTAATAGGCTGAAAAGAGGGAATTGCAGATTTGGCGAAAGATGCTACTACAAGCATCCAAAGATATGCCATAATTATGAAATATATGGTAAATGTGCGTATTTAGACGGATATGGAGACGAATGCAGAGATCTCCATCCAAAAATATGCAAAACCCTAAAAGAAGGAAAAGGATGCAGTTTCAACAGAAAATGTCGATATATGCATCCTGCAACTATGAATGCGAGTAAGAAAACTCAGCAAACTGAAAAGAAAAACAAAAATGAAACAAAAAAAGAAACAAAAAAGCAGGCAGCGTATATACCGCACTATGCACCAAAAAAGGCCTTTCAACCCAAATCTGCACAAATAGAGCCCAACTACAAAGAATGCATCTATAATGCCAGGGGTTGGTGCAGATATGGGGATAATTGCAGGTTTACACACAAAAATAAATATGAAGGCGAAAGAACAAATATAATAGAGAAGTTGGATTTTTTAATGGCAGAATTCCGAGAAATGAAGAAAAGAACATCATATCAGAACAGGAAGGAAGCATGGGAGAATCCATATTATTACCAATATTAAATAATGGGGATGAAGCACAAACCATAATAGTGATGAATGCACAGGGTTTAGTCACGAGTAACTCTAAAAGGAAAATAGAGTTCCTAGAAGAACTAACCCAAATTGAAAAAATAGATATATTAAATATAAGTGAAACATGGTATTCCCAAGAGACTGGCAGTGATGACCAGATAAAGGGTTTCCAAACTTATAGATCAGACAGAAAAAATAGGAATCAAGGGGGAACCGCAATATATGGAAGAGACATAAATCAAGGAAAAGTCTGTGAAAAATACAGCAACACAGAATGTGAATTGATTGCGGTAGAATTTGAATTTGAAAAACTAGTGAATATTGTAGTTTACAGACCCCCAAATACTAAGGAGTTTGGCATAATAATAGAAAAAATAGATGATATATGTAGAAACCATAAAGACTGGAATATACTCCTATCCGGAGATTTTAACTTTCCTTTCGTGGATTGGAAGGAACGGTTAGAAGAAAGTGGTTGTATGTATACATATAAAAAAGAGAGTAATAGTAGCGCAGAAGATAAGAGGCAATTTGAAAAGCTTCAAGATATGCTATTAGAACATAATATGCAACAAATAAGCCATATTCCAACAAGAAAGGAAAATGTCCTAGATCTAGTATTTGTGAATGAGGAGAATTATGTTAAAGAAATAATAGTGTATAACACGGGAATTTCAGACCACAATGTCATAGAATTGATAGTTCATTCCAAAGCAAGTGATCGCAGAATTAATAAAAGCACAAAACTTTGGGCAGGATATGGAAAATATAATTTTTACAGTAAGAATATAAAATGGTCAGAAATAAATGAAGAACTGAATAAAGAATGGAAAAATGTATTTGTAAGTGATAATATAAAGGTAAATACGGACATACTGTACAAAATACTGGAGAAAATTGTTGAAAAATATGTACCGAAAAAAAACAATAAACAAAAGACGTGCATACCAAGAGACAGAAGGATCTTATTTCAGAAAATTAGAAAGTGGAAGAAAAATGTTGCAAAAGAAAAAAATGTGTGGAAAATGAGGGAAATAAAATGTAAGATAGAAAATGCAGAACAAAAGATTATACAGTCGAAAGAAAATGAAAAAAGGGACTTAGAAGAAAGGACACTTCAAAATATAAAAAGAAACCCCAAAGTACTTTACTCCTATGCAAAAAAGATGAATAAAGGGAGAATAGAAATAGGCCCTCTAAGAATTGAAGGACGGCTAACGAATGAAAAAAAGGAAATATGCAACATATTAGCAAAAAAATATAAGAGTGAGTTTACGCCAAGAATTGCGAATGAGAATAATGAAACAGAAATGAGAGAAGAAAATGTTGAATATCTAACGGATATAGATATTACTGAAGCAGATATTGTCAAGGCTATAAACGAAATTAAAAATGGATCGGCAGCCGGACCAGATGGAATTCCAGCGATTTTGTTAAAAAAAACTGCAAACACTATCGCGAAGCTGCTTGCAATACTGCTAAGACAAAGTGTAGATATGAGCGAGATATATGTTAAACATAAATTAGCTTATATAACCCCTATTGTACCAACCGTGTTTCACACAATTGTACATAATTCCTTTTGTATATATTATGCTTGTATCTTCGCACCTCCCTCGCACTAAAAAGAACCTGAATGATCATGTCTCCGGTTTTGCTCTGTATCATTGTCTGTCTCTCGAACATGTCACGTCCTGTTGCCTTGAGGTTTTGTATATAAAGCAGAGTGTTCCTTAATAAATAACTCAGTCGTTTCCAATCTGCCTTTGAGTTCACACCCTTACTCGGCACCGTCACATTGGTGACCCCAGAAGTCGACTCGCTCCCACTGCCTTCCACCCCCACCTCCCTCGCCCCTCCATCGTTGGTACTATGACGGAGACAGACTCTACTGCAGTTGGCGCCACGGCCGCACCATTGAAACTTTCACCGTTCGCCAGCAGAGAAGCGTTCGCTTGGTTTCAACGCGCTGAAGTCCACTTTCGTATCAGGGGCGTGACTCGCTCAACCACCAAAGCGGATTATGTTCTCGCGGCGATACCTGAGGACACCTTCCCAGAAATATCCGACTGGCTTTGTGAACAAGGAGACACCCCAATAGCGTATGACGCCCTCAAATCATACCTTCTGCAGCAGTACTCGCCGTCGCCAGCCGCCCGTATAGCAAAGCTTTTTCAGCTCTCGCAACAACCGTTGGGGGACCAAAGGGCTTCGCTTGCCCTCAGGGAAATGACCAGTATCGCTCGCCTTCAATCTGCCGCAGACGGCTCTCCTCGCGAGGTGAACCTACTCCGTGCCCTTTGGATACGCCGTTTACCTGAACCTGTGCGCGCTGCCATACCCGATGTCGATAGTTTACCCATAAAGGACTTGATGACCAAAGCCGACGCCCTTATGGACAGCCACTTCAAGACCTCCATCAACGCCTCCACCCCTGACGACGAGGATGCCTATTCAACGTCAACCGAAGCTGACATGAATGCCGTAGGACATACACGCCTACCTCGTGACGTGCCGAAGCGGTGACAAAGCCGCCCACCACCCACCAATCGCTCGCGCCCCAACGAACGACTTCTACAGCCACTTACTACCTCCCATCCGCCGCAGTTTTGCTACTACCACTTCAGATTTGGGGCAACCGCGAAGAACTGTGCCAATGATTGTCAGTGGCCAAAAAACGTGTAAGTAGGCCATCGCTTGTGGCGGTGGCCTCCCATGTTTCTAATCTTTTCTTTTTACAGGATGCAGGAACGGGCATGCGATTTTTGGTAGACACGGGTGCTTGTCGTTCTCTTTTGCCAAGGAAACTCTTCAAGGCACAACGTAGTCTGTCTACATCTGCCGACGTTCGCTTGGTAGCTGCCAACGGATCTGGGATACCCACCTACGGTTACGAGAGCCTCACATTATCGTTCGGAAACGGTAAATTCAATCGGAAGTTTCTCGTTGCTGACGTCACAATGCCAATCCTCGGTGCGGATTTCCTCTCTCATTTCCACCTTCTGGTCGATGTCGCCCACCGACGATTGGTCAACGCAGACTCGTACTTGTCGACCCGCCGCCTCTAACCTCGCTCTCCACATCAGCGCACCCACGGATGCCTACGCCCACCTCCTCACGTCGTACCCGGAAGTTTTCCGTCCAGAACTTCGCCAAACGCCCACGGTTCCTGCTAAGCACGGTATTTATCACCATATCAAGACGACGGGACCCCCAGTCTTCGCAAAATTCAGATGTCTGGCACCGGAACGATTGGCAGCCGCCAAACAGACGTTCGCCGAAATGGAGAAAATGGGCCTTTGCCAAAAGGCCTCCAACCCATGGTCGTCACCCTTAAACATCGTTCTGAAGAAAGACGGCTCCCTCCGTCCGTGCGGGGATTACAGGCGCCTGAACATGCAAACAGAACCGGATCTCTACCCCCTCCCAAACATTGCCGATGTAACCTCCTACCTGCACAAAGCAAAGGTTGTTTCTACGCTCGACCTCCTGAAGGGGTATTATCAGGTGCCTATGAACCCAGAAGACATCCCCAAGACCGCCATCACCACTCCGTTTGGCACATACACCTTCAATTACTCTTGTTTTGGCCTTCGTAATGCTGGGGCAACGTTTCAACGTCTCATGGATGGCATCTTAGGGGACCTCCCTTTCTGTGTATGTTATGTGGACGACATACTTATGTTCTCCTCAAAAGAGGAACACCTCCGTCACCTGCGCATCGTGCTCGACCGCCTGCAACAAAACGGCCTTGTAGTCCGGTACGACAAGTGTACCTTTGGCGCCAACGAAGTGTCGTTCTTAGGGCACCGTATCACTCCTGAAGGAGTCCATCCCCTCCCTGAGAAGGTAGCAGCCGTTCAGAATTTCCCCACGCCCTCGACCGTCAAAGCTCTGCAGGAATTCTTGGGCATGATCAAATATTATCACCGTTTTCTGCCAGCCATTGCCGCCACTCTTGCTCCCCTCTACGCCTCCCTCAAGGGCAAGCCAAAGGACTTGAAGTGGGGTCCCCTTCAAGAAGCAGCCTTCTGCAATGCAAAGAAGGCCCTATCAACTGCTGCGGCTCTCACTTTTCCTATCCCACACGCCCCTCTCCTTCTCTCCACCGATGCCAGCGACGTCGCTATTGGTGCAGTACTCGAGCAGGTGGTCAAAGGCTCGCCCCGCCCATTGGCCTTCTTTAGCAGAAAACTGTCCAAGGCAGAATCGGGTTATTCTACCTTCGATCGAGAATTACTGGCGGTGCACTTGGCTGTCCGTCACTTTCGCCATTTCTTAGAAGGTACGCCATTCGTCATTCGCACAGACCACATGCCTCTGGTGCA
>NC_090728.1:110555974-110558474 GCF_036898095.1 Palaemon carinicauda | reverse complement strand
TGTACTTCCACATTTATAACTACTCGGCATAATTTGTTTTACCACATTTTCTTTTTAAAGCTTTCAACATCCTGACTTCCATAAGGTTGGTAAGCACTACAATCTCTTGAAATGTAAGATTCAAATGATCAGACTTACTATTTTAAGTATAAAATAACATAAAAGAGATAGAAAGATGGCACAAAGAAATATGTTTGCTTTTTTTATGAAAAACCTACTGCGCATGCCGTACGATTTCACAATTTTGTCTTCAGTTTCTTCAGTAATCCTAAAACATTTGACATAGTCTTTTGAAACGCAGTGGAACTGCATACTAACAAGACAGGCTTACATTACACAATGAATTGCCTTCTAGTGACTTGCAGGCAGCTGTAATGCAAGATGCATTACACTTAGGTTACCTTCAAATAAATAAAAAAGAATGAGGTATATGTAAATAGGGATAAGCTGAAACATTAACAATTTCTAATAGAAAATAAGGTTTTTGTCAACAATTAAATGTATACTGAATAAGCTGGAATACATCTTTTTGAATTTTATGCCATTTTCCTAAGTTAAAACCGGTATTGTAAAACAAAAATCCATCCAGTGATTGGAATACTTTTTCCACATTAATTGAAGCTGAGGAATCTCCCCCTAATATTTACCATAATCTACACCGTATCATTCTAATCATTTTAATCCTTTTAAGTGTCTTGGTGTAATTCGAAATTACCATGATTCCTTTCGAACAACTTTTTATAGAAATTAGAACATTACAATTTAACACAAAAATCTTGAAATAATATAAAAATTGTTTTAAGGCAATGTATTATGTCTGTCAGCTCCTCTATCTTTATGAGGAAACAACTGTCTTTATACATGATGCATCACAAACAAGAGTTTTCGGCTTTCAATAGATAATATTAAATTATACAGTAAATAAAACAAAGCTTTAATTCATCATCGCTAACGCATAAAACCTTTAGTTAGTCTTTTTAATTAAAAAAAAAAAGATTATTCCTTAGAATTTAAATGCATTTAACACAATAGTACAAAACGCCTTAATTGTATCAGGAACTTCGAAAGGAAACAAGTAAAATGTATTGGAAAGGTTTTCACTTGACCCTTGCTTCCAACTGGAGACGTTTTTACCTTTGGCCAAAGTCAACACTTAATTGGGCCCAAATCAGCTTCCCCTGAATTAACTTTTGTGTTGCTCTAATTTATTTCTCTTTTCACCGGGCTTTTTGGGTCGAGAAAGAAATGCTACAGTGTATAATTCTTCTTTCAGAACGATTCTGTAATGAAAGAAATTGTATTAAATCTCATTTTTTTTAGTGGACAATATAAAATCACTAATTAAATGATGTGGCTCCATTGACGAGGATTTTATTATCCATGATTCCTTTAAGTGAAATGTAGAATCCAACTCAAAACGTAAGTTTTTGCACAATGCAGTTCTTCAACTCAATATCCGATGACATAATCGGGTAGATTCTAACTTAAAAAGCAACATCATCATGTAAAAAATCACTTTGGGGTCATGTGATTATTTTATCTCAATTTTGAAATTTACATCCCAAGCTACTGCAAACTCTAGTTCTCAAACGACTGTATCAATAGCGAATCAAGCTAATCGTCTTACGTGTGTAAGTAGATTACCTTGTGGCAATTTCTTCAAAATGATAATGCAAGTCCTAAAGAAAGTCAGCCAGTCAGTCAGTCTGTTGAAAAACTTTCTGCATGAACCCAGTTTTAAATCCCAATAAAAAGCGCTGCGTATATCCGGTGCCGACAGGTTAACTAGCAAACACGCCAGCCTTTAAATGTTGGTGTCTAAAGGGTTCATATTTAGGAATTCTAAAAAATGTGTGAGTAAATTAGGAATCGTCACAATTACAATATATTTATTCAGAAACAAAATGCCATATAATATTGGATCATGAACATTCACCAACTGCACTAATCAACAATCTATACTCACACTAGGTCCACTTCTCTAGTTACGGCTCATTTTATTTTTGCTTACACATACACTGTATAGTGTGGCTTGTTATTTCCACGTTCTCTTCTTTCCTCATACACTAGACAACATTGCGATTACCAAACAATTCTTCTTCGTTTAAGAGGATAACTACTGTACTGTAGTTGTTCAGTGGCTATTTTCCTTTTGCTAACGGTAGAAGAGATTCTATGGTTATGGTAAGCTGGTCTTCTTGAAGAAGGACACTCCAAAATCAAACTATTTTATTCTAGTCTTAGGTTGCGTCATAGTCTCTGTAGAATGATCTTCCACTGTCTTTTTAAGGGTACACTCGAGAAAACTGTTCTATCTTATTTCTCTTCCCCTTGTTGCTTCGAAGTTTTGATAGTTTATAAAAGAAATGTATTTTTAATGTTGTCACTGTTCTTACAATACTTTATTTTAATTGTTCACTACTTCTCTCATAGTTTTTTTTATTTCCTTATTGCCTTATCTCACTAGGCTATTTTCCCTGATGGAGCCCTTGGGCTTATA
>NC_090728.1:110535974-110538474 GCF_036898095.1 Palaemon carinicauda | reverse complement strand
GGGAGGCGAGGAGAGTTTCTTCAGCGTTAGAAGGACCACCATGGCCTCCAAGATGTTGATGTGAAACGTCTTGAATAGGGGAGACCATGTGCCTTGAGCCTATTTTTGGTGGGAGTGACCTCCCCAACCCTCCAGCGAAGCATCCGTGTGGATGTTGAGTGATGGAGATGGGTGTTGAAGAGGAATGGACCTTTTCAGGGCCTTTGCTTCCGACCACGGCTTGAGGAGCAGCGAAGTCCGTTTGGGAGCCGTCTCTTGAGGTCTCTTCAAGCGATGGATGCGGAACGTCTCCAGACTCCCCGCGGCATCCTTGAGCTGTGCACGTAGCACTGGGTTTGTCACTGAGGCGAACTGTAGAGAGCCTAGAACTCGTTCCTGCTGATGTCTTGAGATCCGTTTGGATTTCAGCAGTAGCTTGACAGACCCTGCTATTTCCTTCCTTTTCTTCTGGGGGATGGAAAGGCGGTGTGACTGAAGGTTCCACTGTGGTTCTTAGCCATTGGAAATTTGAGCTGGAGAGAGGCGAGATTTCTTCGCGTTTATCTTGAATCCCAGGTGTTCTAGGAACTGGGTGACTTTGTTGCAGGATTTTAAACAATCCTCGGGCGATGGAGCCCAGGCTAGCCAGTCGTCGAGGTAGGCCATCACCTGGACGTCTCGGAGGCGCAGCTGTTGAACGATGGCATCTGCCAGCTTTGTGAAGATCCGAGGGGCCCACGTTGAGGCCGAAGGGCATGGCCCTGAAGGCGTAGCTTTTCCCTTTGGAGTCGAAATCTTAGGTAGGAGGAAGCGTGGTGGTTCATTGGAATGTACCAATAGGCATCCGCCAGGTCTATGGAGACCGTGTAGGAACCCTGAGGCAGAGGGGTCCTTATCTGATGAGTCAGCATCTTGAACTTGTTGTTTGCTATGAACATGTTGAGGGGGGATAAGTCTAGAATGACTCTGAGCTTGTCGGAGTCCTTCTTGGGGACGCAAAACAGTCTTCCTTGGAACCTGGTTGACTTTACCCTCCTAATCACCTTCTTGTTCAAGAGATCTAGGACATATTCTTCCAGAAGGGGGGAGATTGTTGGAAGAATTGCTGGAAGGTTGGGGGTGGTTGAGTCCAACTCCAGCCTAGACCCTTGTCGACGATGCTGTGTGCCCAGGGATTGAAGGTCCGACGATCCTGGAATTGGCGGAGTCTTCCTCCCACCGGAAGCACTTCATTGCTTCTGGTTGTCCCGAGGGTGTACCACCTCGGCCGCTAGCTCCCTTTCCTCCTCTGCCTCTGGAGGGACGGCGAAGATGCGTCTCTGCCTGCACCTCTGCTTGAGCCTCAACCTTTGGGACGAAAGGTAGTCGTCTGTTGCTCAAAGGCAGGGGTGAAAACCAGTGATTGGGGCAAGACCGGTTGGGTGACCAGCTGAAAAGGTCTGTTGTGGCTGACCAGCCACTTAGGGAGTAGCGGGGTCCCGGAAACTGCCGTCTCTGTTGACGTTGCTGGGGTTTCGGCTTGGAGGATCTCCTCTTAGGTTGAGGGCCGTCGTCCTGAGAGGATTTCCTCTTCTTCGACATGCCCCACTTGTGATGAAGGTTCCTGTTCTCCCGTGGCGGGCCTTGTCGGTAATCTCTTTCACCAGATCAGAGGGAAAGAGGTGCTTACCCCCAGATGTTGGAGGAAATCAGCCTCCGGGGTTCGTGTCTCACTGTGGCACTTGAGAACACGAATTCAGGACAGGGCTCTCCGAGCCTTCATGAAGCTGTATAAGTCCTTGACTACAGTCGCCAGATGCGTCTTGGCGAGCACCATGTAGTGGTCGGGGACTCTAGTGTCACCGGCCATGACGTCAAGCTGGACCTGGAGGGACATGGATGCGGCAAGCCTTTCTTTCGTATCTTGTTCCCGACGAAGGAGGTGGTCATTAAGTTTCGGGAGGTCTCCGTTAAACTGACGTCCAGCAACGTCAGGATCTAGTTTTCCCACCACGAAGGTATGTTGGACATCCTTCCAGTGTCGAGCATCGGGGGAAGTGACCAGGGAGAAGGGTCTGCACTCCTCCAGTGCAGGGCAAGGTTTCCCTTCTTCCACTGCCCTGTGTACCGCTGCGAAGGCTTTTTCCATGAAGGGGAGGATCGCATCATCAGGTGCGACGTACGTATTTCTTGCTCAACGCCGGAAGCTTTGAGCAGGGTAAAACCCCTACGTTTAAGGGTGTTGGCCATCATAGCCTGGCCTTCGGGAGATCGAACACTATCACCTCCTTAGGTTCGGTCTCTTCTTTAGAGGCAGGTTCGGATCGAAGCCGGACGTAACAGTCCGGGTAAGCCTCAAAACTTGGGAAGAATTCCACTTCTTCCAGGACAACCAAGCCGACCTTTTCACTGATGAAGATCCTGCCCGTTGCGATCGGCATATGCTCGGCATACCACCAGGGGTTGGCGTGCGAGCATGCAGGGAGGTCCTTAACCGAATTCCTTTTCGGCTCCTTGGAACTTCCCATGGTCCTGATGTATT
>NC_090728.1:110517543-110522543 GCF_036898095.1 Palaemon carinicauda | reverse complement strand
ACGTGTTTAGGGGTATGGCTAACGGTATGTCTGATCAATTTTTGGTGGAAGGAAAATTTGTTGTATCAAAAGAGTTGGGGAATAGAGTCGGTGGATGTAAAAGGGAGCTAGTGAGGGTTGAAGAGCTAATAAAACCTGGGGTAAAAAGTAAATATCAGGAAAGGTTTAAAATGGCATATGACGAAGTGAAATCAAGAGTAACTGGTAATTTAGAGGAGGATTGGAAGTTAGTAAATTAAAATTTTGTTGGGATTGCAAGTTATGTGTGTGGCAAGAAGGAAGGGCAATGAATGGTGGAATATAGGATTGAAGTTGAAAGTGGAAGTGAAAAAGAGGGCTTTTAAAGAATGGCTGCAGAGTACTAGTAAAGAGAGGTATGAAAAATATAGAGAGAAAAATGTGGAAGTAAAGCGCAAGGTACGTGAGGCAAAGAGGATAGCTGACCTGAAGTGGGGTTAGGGAATGGGTCATTCATATAAAGAGAATAAGAAGAAGTTTAGGAAAGAAGTGAAGAGAGTAAGGAAGGCTGGCTCAAGAATTGAAGAAACAGTGAAAGATGGAAATGGAAGGTTGTTAAAAGGAGAGGAGGCAAGGAAAACGTGAGCGGAATATTTTGAAAGTTTACTGATTATTGAGGATAATAGGGAGGCATATATATTTGCTGTTGCATTTGTTGAGGTGCCGGTGTTGTCAATGGTACCAGTAGATTGGGTTTGTGCATGTATTGTACCACTATATTAGGGTAAGGGAGGTGTGCATGAGTGTTGTAATATAAGAGGTATTAGTTTGTTGAGTGTAGTTTGAAAAGTTTATGGTAGACTACTGATTAATAGGATTAAGGATAAAACAGAGAATGCTATCCTAGAAGTAAAGGGTGGTTTTAGAAGAGGTAGTGGTTGTATGAATCAGATTTTTACAGTAAGGCATATATGCGAGAAATATTTAGCAAAAGGTAAGGAGGTGTATGTTGCGTTTGTGGATCTGGAGAAAACGTATGATAGAGTTGATATGGAAGCAATTCGGAATGTGATGAGGTTATATGGAGTTAGTGAAAGGTTGTTGCAGGCAGTGAAAAGTTTCTACAAAGGTAGTAAAGCATGTGTTAGAATAGGAAATGAAGTGAGCGATTGGTTTCCGGTGAGAGTGGGGCTGAGACAGGGATGCGTGATGTCGCGGTGGTTGTTTAACTTGTATGTTGATGGAGTGGTGAGAGAGGTGAATGCTCGAGTGCAAGGACGAATATTAAAACTGGTAGACGTGAATGACCATGAATGGGAGGTAAATCAGTTGTTGTTTGTGATGATACTGTACTGGTTGCAAACACGGAAGAGAAGCTTGGCCGATTAGTGACAGAATTTGGACGGGTGTGTGAGAGAAGGAAGTTGAGAGTTAATGTAAGGTTATGAGATGTACGAGAAGGGAAGGTGGTGCAAGGTTGAATGTCATGTTGAATGGAGAGTTACTTGAGGAGGTGGATCAGTTTAAGTACTTGGGGTCTTTTGTTGCAGCAAATGGTGGGGTGGAAGCTGATGTACGTCAGAGAGTGAATGAAGGTTGCAAAGTTTTGGGGGCAGTTAAGGGAGTAATAAAAAATAGAGGGTTGGGCATGAATGTAAAGAAATTTCTATATGAGAAAGTGATTGTACCAACTGTGATGTATGGATCGGAGTTGTGGAGAATGAAAGTGACGGAGAGACAGAAATTGAATGTGTTTGAGATGATATGTCTAAGGAGTATGGCTGGTGTATCTCGAGTAGATAGGGTTAGGAACGAAGTGGTGAGGGTGAGAACGTGTATAAGAAATGAGTTAGCAGCTAGAGCGGATATGAATGTGTTGAGGTTGTCTGGCCATGTTGAGAGAATGGAAAATTGCTGTGTGCTAAAGAAGGTGATGAATGCAAGAGTTGATGGGAGAAGTACAAGAGGAAGGCCAAGGTTTGGGTGGATGGACGGAGTGAAGAAAGCTCTGGGTGATAGGAGGATAGCTGTGAGAGAGGCAAGAGAGCGTGCTAGGAATAGGAATGAATGGCGAGCGATTTTGATGGAGTTCCTGTAGGCCCAGCTACTTCCTCCGGTGCCTTAGATGACCGCGGAGGAAGCAGCAGTAGGGGATTCAGCGTTATGAAGCGTCATCTGTGGTGGATAACGGGGGAGGGTGTGCTGTGGCACCCCAGTATATATATATATATATATATATATATATATATATATATATATATATATATATATATATATATATATATATATATCATTAGAAGGGGCTAGCGTTCGATCCCACGTAAGAGGTAGAAATTTATTTATATATATATATATATATATATATATATATATATATATATATATATATGAATATATATATATATATATATATATATATATATATATATATATATATATATATATATATATATATATATATATATATATATACGTATATATTTTTATATACATATGCGATGGACGCTCGATTTTGGGATACTGTTTCAAGTGACAGTTGACGAACAGAATTATGTGAGGAATTCTGAACATTAGTAATAACATCTTGCTCTTTAGCTGGGCTTTGCAATTTCCTTTTCCGTCCTGAATGTCATTTTTTCTCATGCACAGGATGGTCCCTCGAATCTTAAAGTTACCTACGATTCATGAATTGGTGACATGTTTTTGGCGATCTCTCTTGATCTCACTTGTAAATCGTCTTTACACTTCAGCTTACTTTTCATCTTGACAGAATGTTTTCAGAATATTTTTTTTTGTTCGAACGTAAGCCCAGAATCCACCATTTTTACTGCAAATTCAAATCTGAAATAGAAAAATAAGTTTATTAGGTATTCAAAGTCAAAAGGTGTATACATAGTGTTGGAGTATTCTATATATATATATATATATATATATATATATATATATATATATATATATATATATATATATATATACAAATGCATTTATATGTTTATATATAAATGTATATATATATATATATATATATATATATATATATATATATATATATATATATATATATATATATATATATATATATATATACATATATATATATGATAAATTTTGCACATTTTTACGTGTTTTTCATATTCAAATAAGCCATATATATTTTTGATATATTAATGTCTGGATTCTCTTAACGACCTCGGGATCAAAGCCCCAGGCGAAATCTCACAAAGACAAGAGCTTGGCTCCGGCCGGGAATCGAACCCTGGTCGGCAAGCTTATATAGACAGTGACTAACCCATTCGGCCATTCGTGGCCGAATGGGTTAGTCACTGTCTATATAAGCTTGCCGACCAGGGTTCGATTCCCGGCCGGAGCCAAGCTCTTGTCTTTGTGAGATTTCGCCTGGGGCTTTGATCCCGAGGTCGTTAAGAGAATCCAGACATTAATATATCAAAAATATATATGGCTTATTTGAATATATATATATATATATATATATATATATATATATATATATATATATATATATATATATATATATATATATATATATATATTTCTACCTCATACTTGGGATCGAACGCTAGCCCCTTCTAATGAAAGGCCAGGTCGAAACCAACCATGCCACGAGAGGCCATAAGAGATATCGGAACCTGACGCTACCCAGCTGTCCGAGGATTTACTTGGCGAGACATCAGTCTCTTACCAGCGAGTTTTACCCGATATCCCGGCCCACCACGTGACACAATTGGTAGTAATTCATTCAAATTACCCCTAATGAGTCAATATGGATAAATATCAACACAACATCGTGTTCAAATAAAAATAAATTTCTACCTCATACCTATACATACATACATATATACATACATATACATATACATATATATACATATATATGTATGTATATGTATGTATGTATATGTATATATATATATATATATATATATATATATATATATATATATATATATATATATATATATATATATATATATATATATATATATATATATATATATATATATATATATATATACATCGCCCACGAGTAGAGTGGGCGATGACAGTAAACAGGTAACGATATCCTTGTTATGTGTGCAGGGGTCTTATAAAGACGACGTGAATGTGGGCGAAATGACGCTGACGTTGAGAAAAGGTGCCCATTCCTGAATCCGTGTGTCGGTGTACTTCGTAAGTTTGGCAAGAAGTATAGGTATGGACCCATTCCATAGCGTCCTTAGTAATGCAGTGCCTAATGAACTTCTTCTTCGGCAGCTGTGCAGTAGAACAGTGAGAGGAATGTGAAAGAACGTGAATGAAATACAACACCTGTCATCGCATGGGAGCAGGAATCCATGGTCGCCGAGTGTGGTGTTGGAGTCGTCGAGGGGACGTCTTCTCTATGGAGGTATGTGCAGGATGTCCTACATTCTTGATACTCTGGATCGTATTGTTGGGCTTATGGCAAGGCGTTGTAATCCAATCCCAGTTGAACAGCGGCCAACGTGATTCTTGACAGGGCATCGGCAGCATGATTAATTTTCCCAGGGACAGGGTGAAGGGTGCAATTATATTCAGCCACGGTGGAGAGATGTCGGAGTTGACCGGCGGACCAGGTGTTAGACTGTTGAGTGAAGGTGGGCACCAGAGGCATGTGGTCTGTGCAAATGACGAAGAGCGTATCTTCTAAGAAATGGCGAAAGTGACGGACAGCCAAGTGCACCGCCAGCAATTCGCGATCGAAGGTAGAATAACCCGATTCTGCCTCGGACAGTTTTCTGCTGAAGAAGGCCAATGGGCAGGGCTAGCCGTTGACCACCTGTTTGAGTACTGCATCAATAGCGACGTCACTGGCTTCGGTTAAGAGGAGAGGGGCATGTTGGACGGGAAAAGTGATAGCAGCAGCGTTTAATAGGGCATTATTTCCGTTGCAGAAGCTGCTTCTTGAAGGGAGCCCCACTTCAGGTGTTTTGGCTTCCCCTTGAGGGAGGCGTAGAGGGGAGGAAGAGTGGCGGCAATGGCTGGCAGAAAACGGCGATAATAGT
>NC_090728.1:110500043-110505043 GCF_036898095.1 Palaemon carinicauda | reverse complement strand
GAAATTCCCAAACCTAAACTTGCAATAGACCCAAAGATGTTTAATGCAGCAAAAATAAACGGATTTCGTCTTTCTTTATGTTCGTGTCCTACAGTCCACATCAAAAGGTCACAAGCCAAAGATTTTGTCTCGTAAGTCTTATTTTGCAAGTCATCAGATAGCATCTCTGCAACTTTTAGTGTCGATCCAAGCGAACTCTCTGTAGTCAAATGAAAATGTCTTCTATGCAACTCATCTAATGAGACAGAAAACCTTGAAATGGCAGTTTTTAAGCTAGTGACATCATTCTCTGGAAGAAAAATTGTTTGCATATTCACTTCTACAACTACGTTGCTCGATGTAATAAAAACGTCTTCTTGTCTTTCAA
This sequence comes from Palaemon carinicauda, assembly GCF_036898095.1. NCBI lineage: Eukaryota > Metazoa > Arthropoda > Malacostraca > Decapoda > Palaemonidae > Palaemon > Palaemon carinicauda. The sequence goes on along the minus strand of NC_090728.1, from coordinate 110,504,676 downwards.
CTATAGTGCCATATTTAAAATCTATACTTTTAGTTTTAGAGCTCATCCCACACGAGAAAAATGTCTGAGCGAACAATATCACTCCCAACAACAAAAAATTCATCTTAGAAACCTGTAACGAGAAAAATATATGTAATTACTTCTGTATTAAGAAGAAAACTTTTAATCACACAAATAAAATTTTTCCCTCACTTCTTTCCCTCTCTTTTTTTTTCTTTTTTTTTAATTTCTTATGTGAGCCAATGGTACTATTCTCTCATCCGTGGGTTGGGATACGTTTTGAACTCTAAACCTATTGGCCGTTAATGTTTCCAAAATGTTAAATGGGCCTTCAAACTTAGGTGTTAGTTTATAATTGAGTCCTTTACGCACATTTATCTGTATATATACAATATCACCCACGGTATATGTTTTAGTTGGCTTCACTATTTTATCATGATTCCTTTTCATTATGATTTGTGATTCTTCTAAATTCTTTCGAAGGATATCATATCGACTTTTGCTTGCATTTATACATTTTTTTAAAGGATTTGATAGATTAGTTGTAGGCGTTAATACATGGAAAGGCGTTCTAACTGGGGTACCATACAATGCTTCATGCGGTGACATTTTAATTGATATATGATATGAATGATTCAGAGTACTCAGTGCCGCAGGTATTACAATATCCCAGTTGGGGTCTGATCCCCCTAGTGTTTCTCTTAGTATATTTAAAACCTTCCTATTTGCTCTTTCCACTAGCCCATTCGACTCTGGGCGATATATCATGGTATTTATTTTCTTTATGCTAAGGAATTCACACAATGAGGTAAGAAAGTGATTATTAAATTCACCACCCAAGTCTGAGATTATCATGTGTGGAATTCCATGTTTACAAATGTAACACTCGTAAAACTTTCTAGCGCATTCAATCGCAGTTTTAGTTTTAAGCGCTATTAGTTCTGTATATCGAGTTAAAGCATCTACAATTACTAAGAGGTGCTTATTTCCTCTGTCTGACTCGTAAAATCCTGTTAACAAATCTAAATGTATTCTTTGAAAGGGTTGATTGGGCACAGGATAAGCCCCTAGGCTGACAGGTGTTTTTCGTATGCCCTTTGTTTTCCTGACATGTGCGACAATTAGCTATGTGTCTTTTTATATCTGTAAGCATCGTATGCCAATAAAACAATGATTTGGCTTTCTGTGACATTAATGAGAACCCCGGGTGTCCATGTAATGGATTTGCATGCAACCAATTCAGGACAGTGGAAATAAGTGAGATTGGTACTACTACCTGGTCGTTAGTTACATGTAGTGTATTGCGGGTTTTCCTTGTCACAGTCCTACACAGAATATTATCTTTGATTATATAATTCTGCTGCTTAGGCCTATACTTTATATATCCCTTTTCCTTATGATTGCCTTTCAAAGCATTTATAATTTTTTCTAATTTCTGATCTTTTCTTTGCTCAGTCTGTAATAATTCAGCACTCCAGCCCAAATCTTCTTGTTCAGATATCGTTTTAACAATAGGCATGGATGTTGATATATCTATTAATTCAGCTAAAGGCTCCGTACAAGATGACACGGGGTTGCGTGATAATGCATCCGCAATGATATTTGCTTTCCCAGGTAAATACCCGATTCTTGCGCCAAAATCTTGAATGATCAAATGCCACCGAGTTCGTTTAGGGCTGTGGTTGAAGCCTTTAAAGAACTCAGTTAGTGGTTTATGGTCAGTAAGAACCTTAACGGGATAACCGTAAATTATGAACTTAAAATGCACTAGTGAATTAACAATAGCTAGCCCTTCCTTGTCTATTACTGCATACTTACTTTCGGGAGTTCTCAATTTTCGAGAATAAAAAGCTATCGAGAAAAATTGTTTATCATATTGCTGAAGCAATACCCCTCCTACTCCTAAGTCTGAGGCGTCAGTTGCAATGAAAAATTCCTTACCGAAGTCAGGAAATTTTAAGATAGGAGAACTACACAGTTCATCTTTCAAGGTATTAAACGCCTGTTGATGATGCTCAGACCATATGAAGTCTACGCCCTTCTTCGTAAGATCAGTTAAAGGAGCGGCTATTATTAAATAGTTGCGTATAAAAAGCCTGTAATATCCACTACAACCCAGAAATTGCTGTATTCCCTTGACATTAGTAGGTATGGGAAAATTACGTATAGCCGACACCTTATCATGGACTACTTTAAGACCTTGGCTTGACACCATGAAACCCAAATATATTAATTCTGTTTTGAAAAATTCATACTTACTAATCTTTACCCTTAAGTTATGTTGTCTTAATCTCTTTAGTACTAGTTCTAACTTACGTAGCTGTTCTTCTAAGGTGTTGGAAAAGATTACAAGATCGTCCATATTGTCATGCAATATATCCCCTAACAAGTCTCCAAACACTATGTTAATCATTCTTGTAAATGTTATAGGAGCACAACGTAAACCAAAAGGCATCCGAAAAAATTCATAATGTCCCCTGGCTGTGCTGAAGGCTGTGTATGGGATACTATCTTCTGCTAATGATATCTGGTGAAAGCCTTTAAGTAAGTCCAAACTGGTAAAATATTTATTCTGACATAACAAAGACAAAATATCGTCAGTACATGGCACTGGGAATCGATCAGGGATCGTCTCCTCGTTTAGACGACGAAAGTCTACGCAGATACGCCATGTTCGATCTTTTTTCGGTACAACTATTAATAGAAAATTATAAGGGCTGTTTGATTTCCTAATGACTCCTTCTTCTAGCATTTTACCTACTTCATATTTTATTTCATTCTGGAATTTCATAGGGAGTCTGTACGAGGGTACATAGATAATTTTCTGCTTGTCCTTTAACCTTATTTGATGCTCGATCACATCTGTTTTTCCTAAGGATCCATCCGTAGTGGAAAAAACATCATGATATTTAGTTAAAAGTCCAAAAATTTTCTGCTGAATTTCTTCGTCTTGAATGTCTTCATTGATTTTATTTTTAATAGATTGCAAAAGGGATTCATCCGCAACTGATTGAGAGTGATTGATTTCAGCAACGGTAAGAATACGATGTTTATAAACTTCTACATCCAAGATATGTTGATTTTTTTGAATTACTAAAGTGTTATTTAAATGATTAGAGACTTCAATATTACATTGTTGATGTGAGCCTACTGTATAAATAGCTTGTGTGACAGACAATCCGTTAGTTTTCAAAGTGTCGGAAAGGATTAATATTTCAGATCCTGGTAATGTTTTCTTTATTTGCACTATTAAATTCGAAGGTACATTTGGCTCGATAGATTGCATGCAAGATGATATTACGGGTGAACGAGAATTCTGCTGGGTCGCGTATATTATTTCTTTATTAGTGAGACAAGTTATTGGTTCTTCAACGTACGTTACGGTTACATTTGTCGTCTCCTTTTTATCCAAAACTGATTTTAAGGTATTAGAAGACTTATAGAATTTCCCTTTGATATACATGCCGTGCTTGGCAGGGGTTAAGATAATGTTTTGATTTCCCATAGATGGGTATCCTATAATTACAGCTGGATACATATCAATGTTTTGTACAACAACAAATGTATCGGCAAACGTGCGTTTACCGACTTTGAATTGAACATGAGTTATGCCTATGACATTTAATTCATTTTTTCCTATACCCGAGAGTCTAACTCCGGATTTTTCTATCGGAAAGTTCGAAAACAACAAATGATGTGTCCTCAAATCCATGATATTACGTGGACTACCAGAGTCAAAAAATAACATAAAGGATTTGTGTTCTAAATTTACAGCATATAAGGCTGGTCGTAACTCATTTTGGCTTATTATTGTATGAATTCGTTGCAAATCTGCGGGAGCATGCACTGTTTTACCTAATTCGGCCGTGTTTCATAGGAAAATCTATTGCCTCACAATGATCTGATAAAGCATTAAATTGATTATTCAATACTATTGATGTTGACATGAATGACCTTGACCCAACATCACTTTCTTCCCCACTGGAGTTAATTATGTGGTATTTGCTTTGCTCTGCACATTCTGAAAATTAGTCTGACCTTGCGAGGTCTGGTTTGACGATCCAGGCTCAGCGATATTCGAAGAAGTGTTTGTTTGTTTCGGACTCTGAACTATATTGACATTTGGTTGTTTCTTCTTATTGTTAAAATGAGGATTTTTCTTTTTATTTCCATATGGAACTGACTGTGGAATTGAATGTGTATTTCTGGGATTCTGTTGTGTCTTATGCGAGTAACATTGACTGTACGAATGAGTCGAACTATTATGTACCGAACAGAATTTCGTTCTGCAGTCTGCGATTAAGTGACCTTGACGTTTGCAATTATAACACGTCATTCCCGCTACTTGACTATTATTAACTACGTTCACTGTTTGTGGCCTTGTTTCATTCTTTGCAAAAACTTGAGTTAACACGGGATTAAGATCTGGACACTTTGCCATGTGTTTCTTTATTTGTTTATATACATCCAATTCCGTACTTGCAGGCGTTAACTTTTTATCAAAACACAGCACTAAAGCTTCAGGCAACATAAGTGTCATACAAGTTAAATACATTAATCGTAAAAAATCTTTCACGGAGATGTTATCTCTAGTAACCCAAGTGGAATTACCTAAAATATCCTGATATTCATT
>NC_090728.1:110487543-110495043 GCF_036898095.1 Palaemon carinicauda | reverse complement strand
AGTTCGAAAAGCAAGATGCTATGAGCCCAAGGTGCTCCAACAGTATATATGTATTTATGTAAATATATATATATATATATATATATATATGTATATATATATATATATATATATATATATATATATATATATATATATATATATATATATATATATATATATATATATAATGAGAGAGAGAGAGAGAGAGAGAGAGAGAGAGAGAGAGAGAGAGAGAGAGAGAGAGAGAGAGAGAGATCAATACTTCATACGTGGAACCTACTCAACTTCGAAGCCTCTAAAGATGAATGTATTGGTAATCCTCTCAAGTTCTGTATTGATTTTGGAGTAGAGAGAGAGAGAGAGAGAGAGAGAGAGAGAGAGAGAGAGAGAGAGAGAGAGAGAGAGAGAGAGAGAGAGAGAGAGTGAGATAAATCATAGTGGGGATTTGTTTTCTATTTATCTATTCAATTGCCAATGCACGCTATTTTTGTGATATTGGAGCTGCCATGTCATCGTATATAGACAGATATCAAAGGAACGAAATACGGAGAAATATATTTTTGGAACAACTTTGTATTGGTGGTGTGTGTGTGTTGGTTTTTATCAGCATATTTCATGAAAAGATATACAAGATCTCTCTAGAAAACTGAAATAAATGATTAAATGTGGCTCAAAACAAAATATACATGCTGATAACTGGTGCCGTTTGGGGATGTCAGCACTTTAATAAGAAAAGACGATTGTGTGAATTTTTCAAGCTGCTGGCAATGAGCAAGTATTTATACACAAATAATTCCTCCCCGATTTAAACGTTAATTACTTAACAGGGACTGTGGAATAGGGTTTTATTTGCTTAAGCTACTTCAAAAAAATAATATCAAAGACGAGAATTCCCTGATAAAATGGCAGTTTATAGAAATTTTTTATGCTGGTGATCTATTAGCCAAATTTTACATCTTCAGAAAGGTTGCTGACGTCCATACCGTAAAACAGGAATCCATTAATGATGGAAAAAATTTGTATATCCTTATGCAGATATTTAGATATAAGTTTTGTTATACGTGTATTTTAGCAAATAATTGGGTAAAAAATGATAGGTTTGTTTCAAGGGATTGATATACCTGCTACATATGTCATTGACTGAAGAATTCGTTTGAGGAAGTTAGCATCATCATTCTCCATGTTAGCTTAACCCCTTTCTGATTGGGATTTGGAAGAAACGTTCATATTGCATAAATCGGATTGGGTGTTGAAAGTTAAATTCAGCGTTTCTGTGTGCTAGAACGCAAGTAGAAATTAGTGTCACTTATTCGAGAGGTCAAAGTTATAAGCAAACCAAAGTGTTAGTTCAATCCACTTGCCAGTGTCATTTAATATTACTATAACACAATTAGTACAAGCACCTTTAGTATGTAGTTACAGCTTAATTTTGCTCTGCAGATATCAATAGTTCCCCTCCCCACCGGTCAACCACAAAGGTGAAGTAAGATGCTATCTTTTACAGGGCATAAAAATGCCTTGAATAATAACAAGCAAACTCATATCAAGCGAAAAAAGCGCTTGATGAGCGCCCTGGTATGAGCGCTGATCATTCATTAGTAATTAAGTTTAATGATATATAGTATTGTTGATTCTTCTCCTTTAGTTCAAGGTCAAATTTTAAACATACAAAAGTAGTTTCTTTGATTTTTGTATTGTCATTCTTCTGGCTCCAAAGATGTGTATTGATTTTCCCTTTTAGCCTTCTCTATTGTACATAGGTTTAGTAATTATAACTTCTCTAGGGTCAGCAAATATCCCGAGTGTTTTCCTTGCAATGGAATATACCTTCTCGTTCTTCATGGGTTGAGCGTCAAGCACCCTACAACCTGGTTGACTTGTGTAAGATAGCTGAGTGGATTCACTTTGTATTCAAGTCATGTGCCCGATTCATTTTAATATCATATACTGGACAAACTTTACTGGGTTTGCCTCTATTCTAGAACAGGCGCTTTTGTAGTCTATTTTTTATAAGATGGCACGCTTTTAGAATGAGTTTTTTTACATATATCATTTAAATTGTTGTCTTTCACTGATTACTAGTCATTTACCAACAACAATTCTTTTAAACGAATCATTCATATTAGGTACAATATTTCTATTTGATATATCCCTTTGCTAGGTCTTTCGTTCTATTTTCTGATTTACCATCTTTGTTGCTTGCGACTTTTGAAAGAGAGGGCATCAGGTTGCTAGAAAGTTTGGATACCCTTCTACATTTGCTGTTCTAAATTCAGGAAGGAGGAGGATTCGCTTGGGGTTAGACTCCTCCCCGTACCGTTCATATTCTCTCTCTCTCTCTCTCTCTCTCTCTCTCTCTCTCTCTCTCTCTCTCTCTCTCTCTCTCTCTGATTGTGGGTATTATACCGTCGGAGAGGTTCCATATGGAAAGATAAAAACTATTAAAAATATATAGTATATGTGGGTGAAAAGCTGGTTGTAATTGTTTAAATATTAATAAAAATTCTCTGTTCATAGAAGTAGCATAACATACAAAGAGGTAGTTTTTAGTATACTTCAAGTTTCAACAACCTTTTCTTCATATTTTTTTTTCCTGGTTAAAGAACTAGGACTCACTGATATAACCTTTGTCCTCTAATGATGCCAATATATGTTCAAACCTTTGAAGGCCAACCCATCACAAAATGAATTGGTCTTAAGTCCATGACCTCCCACTCTCGTTTTTTTTCCGACATTTTACTCAACTCATCCTAGCAATAAAATGTAAAAGTTAGTACTTAACAAAATTTATCATCGTATAGCTGAATAAGTTATCTTTCCATTAATACCGAATGCTACATATTTTGTAACTATTTTCATATACTTAAATATTTTTTTTTTTAATACACGTGAAATACTTCCATTGGACTGTTCTAGAGGCAAGAGCCCGTGCCTGCGTAAATCAGGCATGATCTACACCTTTAACAACAACATCCATCTCTGTTTGAATGAGTGAGTATCCTACAATAAGAAAAATTTTATGTTAAAAAACTCGGTTTCAGTTGACCCTTCATGTGCGTAAAAGGTAATCAATGTATAACCTACCAGAAATCTGTGAATGGAGCTCTGTAAAGACTAATTGATAATCACCAAAGTAGAAATGTTGAAAATCCTTTACATATAAACGTCAGTTGATGTTGATTCTTCTTCAAGATTTGATATTTTCAGATGATGATATTCCACTTCCTTCCCTTCTTTCTTACATACAGAAAAAAATAAATATCTTTGAAGACTCTTCTTTAACTGATTTCTGGAATTTGTCTTCAGAAGGCATTAGCCTTTTGATATACATGCATTTATATATATATATATATATATATATATATATATATATATATATATATATATATATATATATATATATACACACACACACACACACACACATATATATATATATATATATATATATATATATATATATATATATATATAGTAAGGTTGGTTCTCCAGTCGGGACATCTGATCATGCCTTGATTTCATTATTAGTGAAGACTGAGCAGCCTGTCCTGATATATCATATTCTTGTAAAATTTATATGAAATCCCAAGCAGACTGGAATGGGATTTTACATGATCTTTTGTGCTTGAATTGGTCACAATTATATAATAGTGTAGATCCTGTTGTCCCTTTGAATGAGAATCTAGTCAACATAATTGATAGGCGTATCCCTTCTCGTGTGCTAAGGTACCGAGTGAAGGACAAACCGTGGTTCAATGATGATTGTAGACGTGCTTTTTTGGAGAAGCAGGAGGCCTATCAACTTTGGAAGGGTAACAGATCAGATTTGACCTGGAACAACTATACTCAGCTTCGAGCTTTTGCTCAGAGAGGTTATGCCTCAACTGAAAAGGAGTACAATTTAACCATAAAAGAAACACTTTCTGGTACAACTCAGGAACATAAATCTGCACTCTTTGGTGTCGATGCAACAGTTCCTCCTTTACTTAAACCAGATGGCTCAGTCACTCACTGTCCAAAGGAAAAGGCAACCCTTTTGGCTGATGTTTTTGACAGTAAACAAAGTAATGAAAAACTTGAACTTCCGCATTCCTGTTTTCCTGAGGCTAAACTAACTAGTGTAGCTTTTCGATCTCGTGAGATTAAAGCTCTGTTGGTGGACCTTGATGGTTATGGAGGTGTAGACCCAAATGGTATTTTTCCTTTGTTTTTTATAAAGACAGCAGATTTCTTAGCTCCAAAGTTATCTGTTATTTTGCGCAAGTTAGCAAGAAGAGGAGCTTTTAGCACTAGTTGGAGAATTGGTAATGTTACTCCTCTATGTAAATGTGTTTGTGGTAGCTCAAGTCCCACTGATTACCGCCCAATTTCCATAACTCCCATATTATCTAAAGTTTTTGAACGTCTTCTGGCAAAACGTCTTAATAGGTTTGCTGAAGGTAATCATCTACTCCCTAGTTTGCAATTTGGTTTTCGTAAAGGCCTTGGAGCATGTGATGCCCTTCTTACAATCTCCAATGCTGTACAGAAATCCCTTGATTGTGGTTGGGAAGTTCGTATGATTGGCCTTGATTTTAGTGCTGCCTTTGACTGTGTTAATCATGAGGCCCTTGTTTTCAAACTGAAACAGTTGGGAGTGGGTGGGTCGTTTCTTAGCATTATTATTGATTTTTTAAGTAATAGATCTCAAAGAGTTGTTGTTGATGGGCACCATAGTGATTATAGGAATGTGATATCCGGTGTTCCACAGGGTAGTGTTCTTGGCCCATTACTTTTCATACTATATACACATGACATGTGGTTTGGCCTAGAAAACAAGCTTGTTGCATATGCAGATGATGCTACTCTCTTTGCATCAATTCCATCCCCTGAATGTTCCATCCCCTGAATGTAGATCTAGGGTTGGTGAATCCCTTAATAGAGATTTAGCTAGAATTAGTGCATGGTGCAAATTATGGGGTATGAAGTTGAATCCTAACAAAACTCAAAGTATGATTGTAAGTAGGTCAAGGACGGTGGCTCCTCAACATCCGGATCTCAGTATTGATAATGTTTCTTTAAATATGTATGACTCTTTCAAAATTTTAGGTGTGATTCTCGACAGTAAATTTACTTTTGAGAAACATATAAGGTCTGTGTCTTCTTCAGTTGCACAAAAAATAGGCTTATTGAGAAAGTCTTTCAAGATTTTCGGTGATCAATCTATTCTGAAGAAGTGTTTTAATTCTTTCATTCTACCTTGTTTTGAGTACTGTTCTCCTGTCTGGTGTTCAGCTGCTGATTCTTATCTTAATTTTTTGGATAGAAACTTACGGTCTATTAAATTTCTTATTCCTGATCTAGATATCAATCTCTGGCACCGTCGTTCAATTAGTTCATTATGCATGTTGCATAAGATTTTTCATAACTCTGACCATCCTTTACATTCAGATCTCCCAGGACAATTCTATCCTGTTCGTAATACTAGGCAGGCAGTTAATTCTAATAGCCAGGCCTTCTCAATCACGAGGCTCAATACTACGCAGTACTCTAGAAGTTTTATTCCAGCTGTGACCAAGTTGTGGAATGATCTTCCTAATCGGGTGGTTGAATCAGTAGAACTTCAAAAGTTCAAAGTTGGAGCAAATGCTTTTTTGTTGACCAGGCGGACATGAGTCTTTTTATAGTTTATTTATGACATATTTCTTTTTGTTGTTGTTAATAGTTTATATATGACATGTCTGTTTTGACGTTGTTACTTATTTTAGAATGATTTATTGTTAATTTGTTCTCTTCATTTATTTATGTCCTTATTTCCTTTCCTCACTGGGCTATTTTTCCCTGTTGGAGCCCCTGGGCTTATAGCTTCTTGCTTTTCCAACTAGGGTTGTAGCTTGGATAGTAATAATATATATATATATATATATATATATATATATATATATATATATATGTATATATATATATATGTATATATATATATATATATATATATATATATATATATATATATATATATATATATATATATATACACACACACACACACACACACATATATATATATATATATATATATATATATATATATATATATATATATATATATATACACATATATATATACTGTATATACTGGGGAAGAGCAAGAGAAGGTGTGGCTTTATTGCTGAGTGAATGGATGACCGGTAAAGTAGTGGAATGGAAGGAGATATCATCTAGGTTAATGTGAGTAAGGGTTATGTTGGGTAGTGAATGTTGGGCTTTTGTCAGTGCGTATGGGCCAGGTTGTGAAAAAATGAAGAAGAGCGGAATGAGTTCTGGAATGAATTAACTAGGTATGCAGAGGGACTGGATAGAAGGAATTATGTAGTTGTCATGGGTGGCTTAACTTAAATGCTAGAGTGGGTGCTGGAGAGATCGAAGGTGTCATTGGGAAGTATGGTGTACCAGGTGAAAATGAGAGTGGTGAGACACTGGTATATATGATTGTTGAGCAAGAGATGGTGATAAGTTCTAGCTTTTTCAAAAAGAAAGATAAAAACAAGTATACATGGGTAAGAGGGGAAAATGGAAGAGTGATAGAAAGGGCGTTAATGGATTATGTGTTGATTACTGAAAGAATATTTGGAAGATTGAAAGACGTGCACATGTTTAGGGGTATGGCTAACGGTATGTCTCATCATTTTTTTAGTGGAAGGAAAATTAGTTTTAGCAAAAGAGTGGGGGAATAGAGTAGGTGGGTGTAAAAGGGAGCTATTGAGGGTTGAAGAGCTAAAAAAACCGGGGGTTAAAAGTAAATATCAAGAAAGGTTGAAAATGGCATATGACGAAGTGAAAGTCAGAGAAACAGGTAGTTTAAAGGAGAGGAAGTTAGTAAAAGAAAATTTTGTTGGGGTTGCAAGTGATGTGTGTGGCAAGAAGTTTGTTGGAGGCAACGTGAGGAAGGGCAGTGAATAATGGAATGAAGGAGTGAAGGTAAAAGTGGAGGAGAAAAAGAGGGCTTTTGAAGAATGGCGGCAGAGTAATAGTGTAGATATGTATGAAAGACATAGAGAGAAAAATGTGGAAGTAATGCGTAAGGTAAGTGAGGCCAAGAGGGCAGCTGACCTGAGGTGGGGTCAGGGATTGGGTCATTCATATAAAGAGAATAAGAAGAAGTTTTGGAAAGAAATGAAGAGAGTAAGGAAGGCTTGTTCAAGAATTGAAGAGACAGTGAAAGATGGATATGGAAGGTTGTTAAAAGGAGAGGAGGCAAGGAAAAGGTGGGCGGAGTATTTTGAAAGTTAACTGAATGTTGAGGATAATAGGGGGGTAGATATAATTGCTGCTGTAGGTGCTGAGGTGCCGGTAAAGGGAGATGAGAATGAGAGAGATATTACAAGAGAGGAAATGAGGAGAGCACTAGATGAAACGAGAGTAGGAAAAGCATCTGGTATGGATGGTGTGAGAGCTGAGATGTTGAAGGAAGGGGGTGTGACTGTACTTGAATGGTTGGTGAGATTGTTTAATCTGTGTTTTGTGTTGTCAATGGTACCA
>NC_090728.1:110462543-110475043 GCF_036898095.1 Palaemon carinicauda | reverse complement strand
AGTATCCACCGTCACATCGTGGATCAGATGTAAAAGAACTGCTGTTAGGTGCCATCCCTTTAGGAAAAGGATGGGTAACTTCACTAAGACTGTACAAGACGTTCGATTGTGACGTCTTATTATCGCTTCGGTGTACCAGCTCAGACGTAGGGAGTCTGAACTGTGTGGAGGGGGCTTCCCCGCCCACGAAAGGACCAGCAGAGTCCTGGGACTTTCGTGTTTTAACTTTTGTTAAAGAAGCGAATAAAGAGGGACCGATCTCAGTCTTTTTTTATCTCTTCAAACGTTTGATGCGTGTTTTCTCCAGGCTCTTAACGCATCTTTCCGATGTGCTCTTTGCACTAGGTCTGTCACTATTGCGAACTGGGGAAAGTTTAGTACTTTTCCTTGTTGGCATTTTGGGAATCTGATCGATTAGCTGAATCTCTTGACAGACCTCGCGAGCTCCTTTTAAATTCCCGAGGGAAAAGAGAGTTGATGTGACTGAGGGCTTCGATGGTTTTTTAGCCATCAAAACCCTAGAGCTGGAGAAAGTCAAGACTTCTAGAAGCATATCTTGCATCTGTGATGTCCCAGGAACCGGGTCATCTCTATGAAGATACTTAGGACTGTGAGTCTGATACGTATCTATTCTAGGATGAATGTTACTCTCCGTGACATGAATCCTAGGCAGGAGGAAGGGGGGTGGTTGACTGGAAGGTTCCAGAGGACACCTTTCAGGTCTGACAAGACTACGAACACCCTTAGTTGGAACAAGGTCCATATGTTCAGAAGGATTAACATTCAGAACTTGCCGTTTATTATGAACTTGTTGAGTGGCGACAGGTTCAGAATGACTCAGAGATTTCTTGAGTCCTTCTCGTGAACACAAAATAGCCTTCCCTGGAACTCGATGAGCCTTAGCTTCCTTACTACCTGTATGCTCTATAGCTCTCAGGTATACTCCTCCAGGAGGGTTTTGAACTGTAGGAGAAGGTAAGAAGATAATAGTAGAGACATTTCTGTTTCCCATCAATGGCTCATCTTGAATAGGCTCTGGACCGAAGGATCGAAAGTCCTGCGATCCTGAGGGAATGTTCCTCCTAGCCGAAGCGTCTTTATGCTTCGAACTGTCAGTAGGCTTAGACTTTTGACCATCTGCCTGTAGCATCTTGGTCACTAGAATAATGGGCTGTTGTTGAGCAGCCCGGATATTTCCAGTATTTTCGATCTTCTTTTTAGGTTGGGGACCCACAACCACAGAAGATTTTCTCTTTGAGGGAATGCCCCATTTTTGGGGAAGACTTATGTTTTCCATGGTGGCATTCTTAATTACTTCCTTAATGACCTCTTGTGGGAAGAGGTGTTTACCCCAGATGTTGGAAGATATTAGCTTCCTTGTTTCGTGTTTCACTGTTGCAGCAGCAAACACAAACTCTCTACATGCTCTCCTAGCCTTCACAAAGGCGTAAAGGTCCTTCACCAAGGTAGCCATATGCATTTTGGCTAAGACCATGAGCATGTCTGGGGTGTTTTCGTAGGTTGAACACAACTCTATGTAGTTTTGTAGAGAAAGGGATGTCGCCAGTCTCTCCTTTGACTCGAGTTCATTAAACAAGAGCAACTCAGACAATTTAGGGAGACATACATTGAATTGTCGACTTGCGACATCCTTGTCTAATTTTCCTACTGAAAATGTCAAATGGACTTCCTTCCAATCCTTTTCCTGTCCGGGAAAAGCTGGTGACAAAGGCTTGCACTCATCGAGTGTGGGACATGACTCACCCGCCTCTACAGCTTTGATAATGGAAGTAAATGTCTTTCCCATATATGGGAAGGAGAGTGAAGCAGGAGCAAGAAAGGAAGGATGTATGTTATTCAGTGAGAATACCATCGTCTCTGAATAACCCGCCTTCTTCAGATTACCTGAAAGGATAGTCTGTGCCTTATCATGGTCAAGAATCATGACCTCCTTTTGTTCTGTTCCTCTTCTTGTCTTTAGTTCGAACCTCAGTCGAACCCAAAAATTAGGGAAAGCCTCAAAGCTTGGCCAAAATTGGATTTTGTCCAAAGAAACAGTACCTATTTTCTCTGAGATGAAGAGATTGCCATTTGAAATCGACATCTGCTCCGCAAACCTCCAGGGATTGGTTATGGAGCATGAAGGAAGGTCTTGATTCATGGGTTGTTTAACTGACCCATGGGAAGCAACAAGAGGAGCTTTACGAGGTTCTATCTTGTGTTTTACTTCCTGCTTTTTGCTTTGTTTACTAAAGCTCTCTATCTGATTCTTCAGTTGGATACATAATTGTACCACATTATCCAATAGAGGGGTAAAAGACGAAGATGTTGAGATCGATGGCTCTTTAGCCGGCAGAGGCGGAGGAAAGTCCGACACAACATATTTCTCTTCTACCTTAGAGCACTTCTTGCCCTCGATCCCAAAGGTTTTCTTGCGATCAGGGAACGTAGTTGACTCCTGAGGCACTACTATTTCCTCACTTAGCTCTGGAAATAATAGCTTACGCATCCTATCATTAGGTAGGAAAGGTCGCGGAGAGATCTTTCGGAAGCCTCTCACCCAGTTACGTAACTTATACTGCGCTATATCCTTAGTCTCTGTAGACTTGGGATTATCAAAACCTTCAGACATCAATGTCCAACATATAATGCAACCCTGTGGGTTCCAATAATGTAGGGATCCAGAAATAATATTGCGGGGGGCATGCAACCTGCAAATATTATGACCGTAAAAGTCCTTACCCTTGGCTCTGCAGTGGACTGCTGTACAAGGTATCTGGTGTTCCTTCTGTAAAGAAAGGAAAACCAAATGAGTATACAATGGATTATTACTTTAATAATCAACATGTAAATGTCATCTACAACAGAATAGCTTAGGATAGAAGCTATAAAGGGATAGTAGGAGATACATACCTGTATACCTCCGCGAGCAAATGCTGCTACCTCCCCTCAGTATTAACTTACATGGAGCTTTCTCTGTGAGAAAATCCAAGTAGAAGGGTTTTTTACCCTTAGGGGTAGAGAAGTATCAATTAACTATCCCAAAATAGTTAATACTGTGGGGTCAGGATGACTGATTTCAAATCAGACTATTGAAGAAATTATTCCTTCAATATATAAGCGGTATCAGCAGAAAACTCGCTGAAGGATACCCAAGGTAAGTTAGGAAATACTACTGTATCATGGTACTGTAGTTTCTAAATTGCAAAAGTCTAAATTGTAAAATATCGACTACTGTACCTATGTAAAGCAGTCTTATCATTATGCTGCCTACAAGGCAGCATATGACAGTAGGGTCCATCTAGCACTAGATGGAACAGGAAAATAAAGACATATAATTGTACATCCTACTCGGGTCATTTGCTGTAGTCTTCCTACTATATTAAATCATAAAGTTTCCTGATCAGGGAGACTCAAAGAAAAAGGGCTGTGCCCTTTACGGGATAGGAGTGTATTACTCTTGCCTGAAGTATTTAATATTGCAGGAAAATCCTAAACTGATTTCTAATCAGGATATTGAAGAAATCATATTCATTCAGTATAGGATTAGGCTCAGCAATTGCCCGAATCGGATATCCAAAATATATTGGAAATAACCACTAGTATAAGAAATATAGTAGTTTTCTATCTACAGTATATTCTATACTGAGATATACTGGCTATCTGTATAACCTATACAGCAGTATATCCTGTATGTTGCCGGTCTGGCTAGGATATGTCTGCATACCTTGCAGACCTAGCGAGACAGAGAGAGAGACAGTATGGAAAAAAGGGCTATCCTTTACTGTAACTATATACAGTAATTAAGGAAGAAAAGTCTAATAGACTACCTTTTTTCCGAAAGAAGGTTCTAATAGAAGGGGAAAATGTAACATTCAGGCTTCTATATAGCTACAGTACTGTTGCCGACAACCCGCCGATAGTACTGGTACAGTCGGCGCGCCGCGTTGCCGGCCCTGCCGGCAGCATACAGGCAACAGAACCTATAGCTACAGTCCAAGGGAGGACTGAGAACCTCGGGGACAGAAGGGACTAACCACTCACAGCCATCATGGGTGTCACTGCCGGCCAGGCCGGCAACTGGCGACAGTCCATGAATGTCGGCAGCCATCTTGGTTTGCCGGCCAGGCCAGCAAAAGGCTATCATGCCGACAACCACCGACAACGTCGGCAGTCGCCGACAACGTCGGCAACCGCCGGCAATGTCGGCAGCCATCTTGGTTGCCGGCCAGGCCGGCAAAAGGCTATCATGCCGACAACCGCCGACAACGTCGGCAGCCGCCGGGAATGTCGGCAGCTGCCGAAAGACCATGACTGTCGGCAGCCATCTTGGTTGCCAGCCAGGCCGGCAGGTGGCAGTATACTCTGCCGTCAGCCAAGATGAGAGAGGTAGTCTGGCTGCATCCAGCACTCTACCATTAATGTAAGGATGCAGGATGTCAGCCTAAAAGACAATGGATAAACCATTAAAAAGGATAGAGGGGAAGGGGAAAGGGTCCTGTAATAATTGTGTAAGGAACTGTCAAATTTGACAGTCCTAGATCCTATAAAAGGAATTCTGTTTCTGTATGGTATCGACAGAATCCGGGTGCTAGGAGAGACTCAGTTCTCCAACCCAGAGACTGCCGACACAGTCAAGGGGAGGGGGCGGCACTGCGCCTCCTCCCACAAAGAGAAACAGGATTCCAGTGCCACGTTATTTTAGGCTAAAGGGGAATTACTTTCAGCCCAGGGAACTGTGGCACAGGACTAGTCTTTTAGTCGCAAGGAGAAAATGGTATACTACCATAATCGAAGCGACTACGGAGGACTAACCTCCATTGTCGGTAACCTTGTCGGCAGAGGAGTAAAGGTATCCTACAACCAACTCACCCTGTTGGAAGGTCAACGACATAAGACTAAATACTCTGAGATTCTGACCAAATCCCAAAACCTGCTGGTATATCCACAACCAAAGGTTAAGGGGATAGGCAGAAACCAAACCCCAGGTCAGTCCTGTCTGAATAATATTCAGGCACGGCCATAAGGGTTGTTATATATTTATATATATATATATATATATATATATATATATATATATATATATATATATATATATATATATAACGGATTTTGAGCGAAGCGAAAAATCTATTTTCGGGTTGAGGTAGCCATGTCGTCCTGATGAAAGTTCCTATTAGGTAGCTTTCTAGGGTATATTTGACTACAGTGATATTCCCAGAGAATTTTACCTTAAGGTATCCAGAATTCTAACTCCTGGAGCGACTATCCCTAAATAATCTCACAGGGATATCGTATAATATCAGAGGACGTATTCTTGACACTTCACATAGCTATCTTCGCCGCGAACAGTATTAATGCTTCGAGGGGGAATAGTGACAAGAATCTAAAACGAGAATTAAAAGAGAGCTGCTCATAAGGCATCGCTTTTATTCCGTTTCCAGTGTGTATCTGATGAAGGCGGTAGCGCCCTCTTTATTCCTTGTAGCGATATACGAGGTGTTACAGATACTGTACTATAGAGAGGAGTCAACAGGCCCTTTTACAATTAAAGGAAGGGCGGGTCCATCAGGACGACATGGCTACCTCACCCAAAAATAGATTTTTCGCTTCGCTCAAAATCCGTTTTTTGGGCTCAGACCATGTCGTCCTGATGGAAGTTTACAAGAGCATTACTGTATCTGTGGATTCTCAATCAGTGCCGTTCTCTCAAGAAAGTATTTTCCTGGTCCGTCTAGACCTAGAGTCCTATGATGTTTCCGTCATACATCATTATCATCTAAGCATGAACTATGTTAGTGCTTCCTGCCCCCTACAGGGAAGAGTCATACTAGACTCTGGAAAAAGTCTTGAGGAGTACATAAAAATTTATGGATGACAAAATGACAAGCCTGTATAGTGGTCTCGCCCTATACAATATAAAGCAAAGTTTGTACAAGAGTCACCAATGTCAGAATGAATTTGTGACACCTTCCGCAATGCGACTACTCTTATAAACTATTGGATAATGGTTGTATCCGCATAGAAATAAATTTTGCCTCTTTGCCACCAACCCGTTAGGGTACCACGTCAACCCTTCCAAGGAAGGGTTAGAGTGAGTGGACTTTTACTTGAATCAGGGAACAGTCTCGAAAGAAATACCATGATAAAAATATCCATATTCTAATCTTAATGCTCAGTACATTTCTAATAAAATGAGTGTGGGTGAAAAAGACGCAGGGTTGACTATGAACTAGTTTATTAAAATTTAATAAACGAACATATCAGATCACATTTATAAAATTTATAAGATGTGGATGATATGCGTAAAAGCATAAAGAAAAAAAAGCCAACAGAAAATATTGTTTCATCTACTAGGAAACAGATTTGGCACTTCAATAGAATTATTAATAATAATGATATAGTCTGTATACTGTTTACATACACTAGCATAAAAAACGCTTGGCACAAGTGTCCATATTATGCTATAGATTACCGACGTCAATGAAACAGTTTGTAAGGACACTTTCGTGGCCTATCGCTCAGCGTGTAGTAACATACAGTGACTACACGCGCACCCTCTTAATTAATCGTCCCAAATTAATTACACTGTTCCTCGCAGACTTATAACAGAAGGTTAAAGAATTCTACCTGCTGCTACCACAGATCTCATAAGTTGCTCCACTTGCTTTGCATAGTGCATAAAGAACGCCTTGGATGACTACCAGCCGGTGTGCAAACAAGGATGTTCAAAGTCCATATAATTAAAGAAATTTTATGGAAGAGGCAACTTTCCTTGGATCATGACTAACGGGTGTACTGTCTGGATCCGTTCTGCGAATAACACGGGTGAATTTCGCCCTTAGTTATAGATAACTTTGAACCCAGGGTTTCTCTACTGAACAGCTGTCCTCCCATAAAGTCTGAAGTTCTATGAAGATAGACCTTTAGGCACTCCACTGGACGTAGAGATGCATCTTCCTCCAGAGGGCAGATTCTCTAGGGACTCCACCTGTTGGTGGGTAGCTTGTTCCTGGTAAGAAACGTTGGGTCTGGAAATAGATTCAGTTCTCCCTCCAAGAACTGGACGTGGCCTTCCTCTCTAGAGAGAGCCACTATTCACTAACTCTGGCCCCCAAGGTGAGTACAAACAGAAATATTACTTAAATTCAAAACCTTCTAAGCACATTCCTCATTTTTCATTATTTATACACAATGAGGAATCATATCTAATGACCAAGCAAATGGTCTTTGGAAGCGCTGAAGGGCTAGTTCATTAAGAACGTCGTTAGAAAGGTCGACCTGTAAGGCATATGGTATCTGACTTGTCAAGGCAGGCTTGAACAATAGAATTGTGTAGGCTGCTAAACCTTACCCATGAAGGTGAATGAAGAATGATAAATAGGAATCAGTCTAGATTTCTTTTGGTTTCTTCGCCTTGACAAGGAATATCTGTTTCTTCCCTGAAGCCTCATAATGTCTTCTGCTTTCCTCCAAAAGTCTGAACTGACTTTTAACACCGAATCTTTTTCTCACAGTTAAGGAGAGAAAATCATGAGATGTAGGTTCCATGTTTTCTGTGATGGAGCGAAGACAGTCGACTTCTGTACTCGCTGAGACAGGGATGGATCCGTTAGCGGTACGAATTTTAATCGTAGTTCCAATGCCAGAGGGAACCACACACTATTTGGCCACTTGTGGGCCACTATTGCAGCTTTCCCTTTGAAGGATCTCAGCATATCGAGGACCTTCAAAAGGAGGTGTGCGGAGGGAACAGATAGATACTGGACCATCTGTTCCAGTCCAGGGACATAGCGTCCACTGCCTCCGCTAACGGATCCTCGTAAGGGGACACATAACGAACTATTTTCTTGTTGTCTTTCGTCGCAAAGAGGTCTATCTGCAGCTCTGGGACTTGACTCGAGATGAAGGAAAACGATCCTGCGTCAAGGGACCATTCTGACTCAATAGGTGTAAACCTAGATATAGCGTCTGCTGTCACATTGCGGAACCCTTGAATGTGAACTGCTGACAGGTGCCATTTCTTCGCGCGTTTGATGCGTATTTTCTCCAGACTCCTGTTGTATCCTTAAGCTGTGCTCTTAGCACTGGATCTGTTATCGAAGCAAACTGTAGAGAGCCCAGTACTCTCTCCTGTTTGCGTCTTGATATCCGTTTGGATTTCAATAGTCTCTTGACAGATCCTGCTATTTTTCTGACTCCAAATTCCAGTGGATTCCCAACCACCGAAATTTTTGAGCTGGAGAAAGACGAGACTTTTTGATGTTCATCTTGAATCCCAGATGTTCTAGGAACTGGATCACTATCTTAGAAGCTTGCATGCATTCTGTCCTGGATGCTGCCCACACCAGCCAGTCTTCCAATTGGGCTACTACTTGGACCCCCTTTAAGCGTAATTGATGGATGGCTGCGTTCGCGAGCTTCGTGAAAATCCTTGGGGCTATGTTTAGCCCGGAAGGCATGGTTCTGAAGGCGTAAAGTTATCAATGTTACTTGAAGCCTAGGTAGGGGGAGAGGTGACGATTAATTGGAATGTGCCAATAAGCGTCAAACAAGTCTATAGACACAGCATATGCCCTTTTGGGCAGAAGGGTCCTTATGTGTTGAAGTGTGAGCATTCTGAACTTGTAGTTCACTATGAACTTGTTGAGTGGTGACAAGTCTAGAATGACTCTGAGTTTTTCAGAATCCTTCTTTGGAACACAAAACAGCCTTCCTTGGAATTTGATGGACTTAATCTTCCGGATTACTCTTTTGTCTAAGAGTTCTCGGACAGAGCGGGGGTTGAGTGTTGGAAGAATTGAGGAAATTGTAGTGGAGGACTGCTCCAGCTCCAACCTAGTCCATTCTTATTTAGGCTATGGGCCCAGGGATCGAAGGTCCAGCGATCCCTAAAAGGCTGTAGTCTCCCTCCTACTGGAAGTATCTACTTCTGCTGTTGTGGACCTGAGGCCTTGCCTCCTTGACCGCGTTCTCCCCTAGATCCCCTTCCTCTTGAAGGGCGTCTAGAAGAACCTCTGGCTGTTCCTCTGGCTCTCGAACGAAAGGAAGAAGTCTGCCTTTCGGAGGCTGGGTTAAGAACTGGCAACTGTGTCGCCACTTGTTGAGGTACCAGCTGGTACGTGGTTGGAGGTTGTGCCACTATCTGAGGCACCGCGGTCACAGGAAGTTGTTATTGATGTTGCTCTCGGTAGGGTTTAGCCGGCCGAGAGGATGGCCTAGGCCTTTTTGTCTTCCTCTTGGGTTGGGAACCCTCATCCAGAGAAGACTTTCTCTTAAGATCTAGGCCCCACTTTTTGAGAAGGTTCTCTGTGGCGGCCTTGTCTACTACCTCTCTATCCACTTCATTGGGAAAGAGGTCTTTACCCCAAATACGAGAGGAGATCAGTTTCCTCGGTTCGTGCCTCACCGCAACCGAGGCGAACACGAACTCTCTGCAGGCATTCCTAGCTTTAATAAAGCTATAGAAATCCTTCGTAACTGTGGCCAGATGGGTTTTGGCCACAACCATGAACATGTCCTGGTTCTTGTGGTCACTTGTCATCGTTTCTAGTGTCGTTTGCGACGACATTGATGCCGCAAGTCTTTCCTTTGTCTCTTGCTCTCTACGCAAGAGAACCTCCGACAGTTTTGGAAGCGCCTCACCGAACTGGCGTTCAGCAATATCAGCTTCCAGCTTCCCGACTTAGAAGGTAAGGTGTACGTCCTTCCAGTCTTCTTGGTCGAAGGGCAAGGTCAGAGATAATGGCTTGCACTCCTCCAAGGAGGGGGATGGTTTCCCTGCCTCCACCGCTTTTAAGGCTGCCTTATATCCCTTTTCCAAGAAGGGAAAGGCTCTGGTAGGAGAGGCCACAAAGGAGGGAAGCTTCTTACTTAAATCGGGCACCTTTGAGTTAGTGAAGCCCCTCTCTTTCATCGAGCTCGTTAGTAACGTCTGAGCTTTACTATGGTCAAAAACTATGACCTCCAGCTCCCTCTCCTCCTTTAAGGCTGGCTCCTTCCTAAGACGGACAAGAATCTTTGTTGGGCCAAAATCCACTTCTTCCAGGGGAATTGCTCCCAACTTTTCTGAGATCACGATCTCCCCGGTTTTCATTGGCATGTGTTCGGCATACCTCCAAGGATTGGTATCCGAGCACAAAGGAAGATCCTTCACGCTGAGCCGCTTTTGGGGCCCATGTGATGCTGCAAGTCTACGTAACTCCATTTTCATTGCAGCTTCCTTCTCATCATTCTTCCTTTGAATTTGTTGGATCATCTCAACAATGGAAGAAAAAGTCCTTCCCAGTTCATCTGGGATAGCAGACGATGTAGAAGGAACAGGTTCTGGGTCTGGAACCGACGTAACCGACACTTCGTCAATTTCTTGCTCTTCTACTTGAGGAGTCTGGAACAGCTCCTCCTTCTGACCTTCTCCTAGAAGGTCCTTTTCAGTAGAATCCGACACCTCCGACATCCTATCGTCCAACTGGATGTCTTGAAGGGTGGCTGAGACTTCAGAATCTACCGGATTCTGGGCAATTGGTATCTCCACCTGAGGCTGTGGGATAATTGCATCAGCCGATGCTTTAGGGAAAAGGTAGGCCCTCATCTTCTTATTTGGAAGGTAGTGACCTAAGGTGTTTTTCTGAAAACCCCTCACCCAGGATCGTAACGTTTCCCTGGCAGCATCCCTTGACTCCATTGACTTAGGGTCGTCAAAAGCCTCGTTAATCAAGTTAGAACAAACTGTACAAACCTGAGGGTTCCAATAGTGGAGAACACCTCTGGAGGCTGCGCATGCTGCGTTCCTCCTGCAATATTGATGTCCACAGAAGTTCTTACTGCGGACATTACAGAACACACTCTCGCACTTTGGATGGTCGTCCTGTAAAGAGAAGAAAAATCCATGAGTATCAAGTGAAGATTTTCACTTATATTGAGACATTTAGCTTATATAGAAAAGCTATAAAAGATAGAAGGAAAGACACATACTTGTATTTCCTGCCCAGTCAATTGCTGAAACCTCCCGAGGTATTAAAACTAAGGTTAATTCTATTCTAGAATACCTTACGTAATTTCCTAAATGGAAATTTAAGGTGTAGTTCACACCTTGAGATAAAGTTTTAATATACGGGATAGAAAGAATATAGAAAGAACTTACTTTCTATATATTGTACGGTCTCAACAAAAGGCTGTACAAGATAACATAAAGTATGATGAAGAACATTTAGTGTTTCCACAAGCTCTGTACAGCAGTTTTTGCTAATGCAGTGTGTACTACACTACGAATACAGCAACCACTGTACATCGCATGCTGTTGTGCCGGCTAGCACGTGGCGGTACGTCCCGGAGTGCACCTGCACGTGCCAGCCGGCAACTACCCCTGTACTGTATAGTTCAAAGATATACTGTCTTTAACTAATAGGCACCAGCCCACTGATTCATGACTGTGTGCCGGCCGGCAATCATTGCCAGCCAACGGCTGAAAACACTAAAACCTGGCTGCCAGCCGCTAATCGTAGTAGCCAATAGATTCGGGCTCTGTTTCGCCTGCAAAAGGTAATAAAACACATGCCCGCTGACAGTAGCCAAGAAATAGAAAACCTCCACCTGCCCGGCTGTCGGCTGTTAAGCCGGCAGCCGGGTTAGGGGTGCAACACAATAGTCAGAGAAACTGTATGGATGTAAGGTTATAAGGCGGCATTCCCATAAGACCTTCCATCCAGAAAGAGTGAACTTATGGAAGGAGAGAATGTAACATTCAGGCTTCCAAAGAACCCGTAGTCTGCCGGGCTCTACCGACGGACATGGAAGGGAGAGCAAGGGAGGTCTGGGGTTCACTCTGCAAAGAATAAAGGGTCTCTGCTGGCCAACACGTAGTGCCAGCCGGCAGAGAGCTGAGCCTGTCATCCATCCTAACCTATACTAGGTACGGAAGTAGGACTGCGGCCAAAAGAAAATAAAAGAAAGAGAGGTGGGGAAGGGATAAGGGTCCTATAGCAGGAGGCACACTCAGCCGTTAGGGAAGCTCATCCTAACCAAGAGTTGTCTATTAGGGAGGAAGACTGGCAATACTTGCTAACCTCCTCCCAAACAGAACAAAGTTAGGTGAAGTTATTTCGCCAGGCAACAGAGAAAACTCATTCTCCAGCCCGAGAAAAACAACACAGCACAGTCTGCTAGGCCACTAGAGGAAGGAATCATCCTTCCAACATGGACTAGGGAAGCAAAGCTTCCTATGTTCGCCCCTAACCTAGCAAAGGAGACTCTTTCTCTATGCTAGGAAGAAGCAGACCACAGACTAGAAACTCTGATGTTCTGCCCTAACCCCAAAAACCAGTCACTCTGGTTATCAGGTCAGGACAGACATATCCTAGAATAGTTATACCTGAATTATTATACAGATAGAACCACTAGGATTAAGCCGAAGGCTTACAGAGGGAGAGAGGGATTGAACTTAGCCTCCGGAGGAGAAAAGAACAATCGGGGATGTGCGAAAGTATACTACTGTACCTAGA
>NC_090728.1:110450043-110457543 GCF_036898095.1 Palaemon carinicauda | reverse complement strand
TATACAGGCGAGTTTCGGTGAATGATTCTCTATGCTCCTAGGCTTAATAGCCTAGGGGCTTCAGTATACTTTCCTACAAGTCCCTCATTGCTCTTGTATTGTCTTTTAAGGGGAGACTGACACCTCCTATACCTTTTAAGTCGATACTATCTGTAACGAGATCTAAGAGCAATTTCCCTTCCCTCTGATCAGCTTAGGCTACCCTCAGTTAACTTTGCTGCGAACTGTGTTCTGGCAAAATTTACTGGGGTGTTTCGTCTCTTTCTCTTAACCACTGACACGATTTTGAGCTGAGAACGGAAAATCAGAGTAAAGTCGGTGTTAGGCATCCTACTGTCTTGGTGAAATGGCTTCCCAAGTCAGGTTAGGTTGCCATTCAGGAGGCTAGTCCTCCCTAGGCCATACTGGAGGTTCTTGTATATCAATTTCCTCCTTCCTCGGTCTGGCAGACAGTCCTGTACTAGTAGATCTTTGTATGAAGAAATGATTTCTTCCTTACTTTAGATCTCTGGTACGAGATTCTGTTCTCTAGTGAGATTGTTTCCTATGGCAGCTTTCTCACTTATCTAACCTAACCCGGGGAAATGATTTCTCCTACCTGAGGTTACTCTATGAGATCAGAATCCTTCAAGTTAGGTAATGCTCTAGGGTTTTACCTTATTTATAGGACTTTTACCCCTCCCCACTGTCTCTTTTGTGTTGGATGAACCATCACACTTCTGGCCAATGTTCTACATTTGACCCTACGGGTAATCTATAGAATTGGCCTGAGGTTCCCTGTCTGCTGCCGACTGGGCCGGGTGCCGGCAGGTACCCTCATATCATTGAGTGTGCTCTCCAGTCCTCCTTTGGACTGCCTTCCATACCCCATATGAATGGGACATGGTTGAGTGGAAGCCCGAATATAATTCCCCCTTCCACTTGCACCCTCTTTCGGGATGTAGGCCGGCAAGGCTGAGCCTTTGCCGTTCCCCGTCCTCTCTTTCTCTCTGCCTCTCCATTTACTGGGCCAGCCGCCGGCAGCTAGTAGCTGTCGTCGGCCATGTTGGGTGTTTGTCGGCCGGCAGTTACTCTGCCGCCACTTGCCGTGGGTGTCGCTGATCGACAACCCAACGACAATGAACATACTTTAACCGGCTGCCGGCAAAAGAGTTGCCAGCCGGCAGCCGGCCACCCAAAATTTATATGTTGCCGCCGGTTGCCATCGGGTCCTTCTTGATAGAGGGATCCTTCGGCTGCCGGCGGGCAGAGCGGCAACTGCCGACCTGCCGCCCACTACTTTGAAGACAGTATCTGTTCCAAATAGCCCAGAATAGGCCCGGCATATGTCGGCTAGGCCGGCGATATGCCGGCAGGCCCGGCATATGCCGGCAGGCCCGGCATATGCCGGCAGGCCTGGCGTGTGCCGGCGGGCCTGGCATACACAAGCGAGCCCGGCAGATGCCGGCAAGACCGGCAATACTGGCGACATGCCGCCGCCAGTCATTGCTGTAGCCCAAAAGTTTTTCGAACCTACAAGTAGTTCTTGGGCAGCCAATTGTGAGACCATCCCTTTTAGGGAGTGATTCTCCCTACCAATTAATGGTTATTAACCATTAACTTAATCCCCTATATTGAACATGGAAGATGGTGTTATGAAGACACCTTATATCCAAGGATATTACCTTCCCCTTGAATTCATTATGAATCTTTAGTTCAATGTTGGAGGAGGTCATAGCAATGGGCTGTACAGGAAACACATGTAGGTGTCTTTCCTACTTTCTAGCTTACTCTATCCAAGCTACTATTAATTAAATATTAATTAAATATTAATTAAAATATGTATGCTGAAATCTGAGAATTTCACCGAATACTTATAGCTTTCTTTCTTTACAGGAGGAGCATCCCGTGTGCGGGAACAACTTTTGCAGAGTCCGTAGTAAGAGCTTCTACTGACATGGCCTGTGCAGGGCCCATGCTCGCTGCGCAGTCACCAAAGGGGCTCTCAAGTACTGGGACCCACAGGTATGTCCCGTTTGTGGCAAACTGATTAAAGAGGCTTTTGATGATCAAAAGTCTACTGAGTCTAGGGAGGCAGAAAGGGACACGCTATGAAAATGGGTCAGGGGTTTTCAGAAGAACACCTCTGGCCCATACCTTCCTAATGAGAGGATGAGGGATTGTCTTTTCCCTAATGCATCTGCGGATGCAATTGTTCCCCAGACTCAACCTGAGATCCCCTTAGTTCAGATTCCGGTAGAACCTGACGTTTCAGATGCCTTTCAGAGCATCCAATTAGAGGACAACATGTCTGTTGTCTCGGAGGAGACTGAGAACAATCTCCTAGTGGATGAACTGGAGCAGGAGGATGAGATACCTCCTGAGACTGGAGTCGAGATAACCAAAACGATTTCGGTATTTTCTGCAGCGGTGACTGAACCGATGCCTTCGACTTCTTCCTCTGCACCCCAGTTGGATTCCATTACAAGTACGCTACACTCGCTACTGTCCATGGTGCAGGACATTCAGAAGAAGTCGTCCGAGAAAGAAGCGTCTTTCCGGACGGAGATTCATCAGCTAGTTGCATCACGTTTAGCCTAGAAGTTAAACGTTAAGGACCTCCCCGCCTTCTCTGACCTTAACCATGGAGGTACGTAGAGCATATGTCTATGTCGGGGGGTGGGGTGGGGGGAGGAAGATCTTCCTCTCAGAGAAACTGGGAACAGTTCCGGTAGAGGAAATTGAATTTTGGCCTAGTAAAGGGGCCTATCCGGATTGCTATGTCCGTCTGAGGACGGAACCAGCATCCAAGCAGGAAACAGAGCCGAAGGAGACGATTGTCCTTGAACTATCTAAGGCACAGGCCTTATATACAACCACCTTGAAAGAGAGGGCCTTTACTAGTTCCAAGGTGCCAGCTCTCAGCAAAAAGCACCCATCCTTTATTGCTGACTCTGAACGTGCCTTCCCCTTTATGGACAAAGGGTTTAAGGCAGCCTTAATGGCAGTTGAGGCAGGGAAACCTTGCCCTACACTTGAAGAGTGTAGACCATTTTCCTCGCCTTCCCTTCAGATGATAAGGATTGGAAGGATGTCCATAACACCTTCACAGTTGGGCAGATATCGCTGGACGGCAGTTCAACGAAGATCTCCCGAAGCTGTCAGAGTCTCTTCTGCGCAGAGAACAGGAGACTAAGGAACGTCTCGCTGCTTCCATGTCTCTGCACACTAGCTTAGAGACTATGGCAAGCATCCCAGACACCCCAGATATGTACATGGTCTTTGCCAAATCTCATTTGGCAACAGTCATCAAGGATTTGTACAATTGCATTAAAGCCAGAAGGGCTTGTAGGGAGTTTATATTCGCTTCTGCTACAGTGAAGCATGAACCAAGGAAGCTGATAGCTTCCAATATCTGGGGAAAAGACCTCTTCCCAAGTGTAGCGGTCAAAGAGGTCGTAGATAAAGCCGCTTCAGAGAATAGGAATCTCCTCTCCAAATGGGGCTTGTCCTCTAAAAGGAAATCTTCTGCTGATGAGGGTTCCCAGCCGAAGAACAAGTCAAAACGACCAAGAGTGCCCTCTAGACCAAGGCAACAGCAACAGCTTCCCATGGCCACGATGCCGCAGACGGTGGCACAACCAACCACCACCTTTCAACTGGTGCCCCAAACGCTGGCGACCCAGTCACCCGTGTTCACCCCAGTATTTGAAAGGCAATCAACTACCTTTAAGCCAAAGTCTCGAGGTTCCTTTCGAGGATCCTCTAGACGCCCTTTCAGAGGTAGGGGCAACAAAGGTGGACGTGGCTGAGGAGGCAAGTCCTCCAACCAGCACTCCAAGTGAGATGCTGCCGGTAGGAGGGAGACTTCTCCACTTCCGGGATTGTTGGACCTTCGATCCCTGGGCCCACAGCCTAATCAAGAAAGGACTAGGATGGAGTTGGAGCTCAACTCCACCAAACTTCCCTCAATTCTTCCAACACTCAACCCCCGTACTGGAAGAATATGTTCAGGAACTCTTGAACAAAAGAGTTATACGGAAGGCAAAGTCCATTAGATTTCAAGGAAGGCTATTTTGTGTTCCGAAGAAGGATTCGGAAAAGCTCAGAGTCATTCTGGACTTATTACCACTCAACAAGTTCATAGTGAACCACAAGTTCAGAATGTTGATGCTTCAGCACATAAGGACCCTTTTGCCCAAACGGGTATTCGCAGTCTCTATAGACATGACGGATGCATACTGGCATGTTCCAATCAACCGTCAAGTTTCTCCCTACCTAGGGTTCAAACTACAGAAAAGAAAGTACGTTTTCAGAGCCATGCCCTTTGGCCTAAACATAGCCCCAAGGGTATTCACAAAGCTTGCGAATGCAGTCATTCATCAACTACGCCTGAAAGGAATCCAGGTGGCAGCCTACCTGGACGATTGGCTGGTGTGGGCAGCATCCGAGGAAGAATGCATGCAAGCCTCAAAGGAAGAGATCCAGTTCCTGGAACACTTATGATTCAAGATCAACTTGAAAAAGTCTCGGCTTTCTCCAGCTCAAAAGTTCCAGTGGCTGGGTGTCCACTGGGACCTACAGTCACACTATTTTTCCATTCCATCAAAGAAGAGGAAAGAGATAGCAGGATCTGTCAAAAGCCTCCTTCAATTCGACAGGATATCAAGAAGGCAACAGGAGAGAGTGTTGGGGTCCCCCCAGTTTGCCTCAGTGACAGATCCAGTATTGAGAGCACAATTAAAAGATGCATCAGGAGTTTGGAGAAAATACGCATCAAATGCTCAAAGAGATCTACAAAGACCGATTCCAAATTGTCTGCGATCACTACTCAAGCCATGGTCGGAGGCCAAGAACCTAAGAAACAAGGTACCCTTGAAACCACTTTCTCCAGCAGTCACCGTTCATACGGATGCCTCGAAGGAGGGGTGGGGAGGTCATTCTCCTCATCGGAAAGTCCAAGGAACCTGGTCTCCCCTCTTTAAGTCCTTCCACATCAATTTTCTGGAAGCTATGGCAGTTTTTCTATCTCTGAAAAAGCTGAAACTTCGCTGTTCAATCCACATCCGTTTGGTTCTAGACAGCGAAGTAGTAATGAGATGCCTAAATCGACAAGGCTCGAGATTGCCTCACATAAATCAAGTGATATTGGCCATCTTTCGTCTAGCCAAGAAGAAGAGATGGCACTTGTCAGCAGTCCACCTTCAAGGGTTCCACAATGTGACGGCGGACACTCTACCCAGGGTCAACCCGATAGAGTCCGAATGGTCTCTAGACGCAAGATCATTCTCTTTCATATTACGCAAAGTCCCAGGACTTCAGATAGACCTCTTCGCAACGAGCGACAACAAGAAGCTACCCCGGTATGTAGCCCCGTACGAGGATCCTCTAGCGGAAGCGACAGACGCAATGTCCATAGATTGGAACAGGTGGTCTAAGATCTACCTGTTCCCTCCAACCAACCTTCTGCTGAAAGTCCTCGACAAACTGTGGCCCAACACCGTTTGGTTCCCTCTGATAACGGAACTACGCCTGAAGCTGATCCCGTTGCCGGAACCAGTTCTGACTCAGCAAGTACAGAAATTGACTGTCTCTGCTTCATCAGAGAAAACCCAGAACCTTCATCTCATGATTTTCTCGCCCTAGTGGCCAAGAAACGGTTTGGGACTTTTAGAGACAGTATTAACTTCTCAGAAGAATACAAGTCAAAGTCAACAAGAAGACAATATGGGTCTTCCTGGAAGAAATTGGTGGCCTTTGTCAAGTCGAAGAATCCTGAGGAGATATCTACGGATTTCTGCTTGTCCTTCTTCATCCCTCTGCATGAACAAGGTTTAGCAGCTAATACGATTATTACATGTAAATCCGCCCTAGCCAGACCAATACTATACGCTTTCCAGGTTGACTTCTCTAATGAAATCTTCAACAAGATTCCTAAAGCCTGCGCTAAACTTCGGCCGGCAGCTCCTCCAAAGCCCATTTCATGGTCTTTGGATAAAGTTCTTCACTTAGCTCAAACCTGAACAATGAAGATTGCTCGCTGAAACACTTGACCCAAAAGGTGATATTCTTATTTGCACTAGCCTCAGGAGCCAGAGTTAGCGAAATAGTGGCCCTCTCGAGGGATGATGGCCACATTCAGTTCACAGACACCGGAGAACTGAACCTCTTTCCGGACCCGTCGTTTCTCACCAAGAACTAGCTGCCCACTAAGAGATGGGGTCCCTGGAGAATCTGCCCTCTGAAGGAAGAAGCATCCCTCTGCCCAGACTTTAAGGGAGGTCAGCTTTTCAGGGGAGAGACATTTGGTTCAACGTTTTCCTTGAAACCGATATGTGCGAAAATCACCTATTTTATATGCAGAGCTGATCCAGGCAGTACACCCGCAGGTCATGATCCGAGAAAAGTTGCCTCGTCTCTAAATTTCTTTCAGACAATGTCGTTTGAAAGCCTGCGTGCTTACACTGGTTGGAAGTCTTCCAGAGTTTTCTTCAAGCACTACACGAAGAAATTACAAGAAATAAAATTTCATGTGGTAGCGGCAGGCAGTGTTATAAAACCTGCCGCTTGATTACTGCGAAGAACAGTGCACTAATTGTGTCTTTTAGTGAAGGGTGTATATGATAGACTTTTAAGGTATATCATGTTGAGTATTGTGTTCAAGAAGACACTATAGACTGTTCTATCTATACAGGTCACATCAATAAGCTGACACAAATGCCAGGCATTCTTATATGCACAGTGTTCCTAGTAATAACAGCATACATAGTGAAATTTTATATTTCCCTTTGAGTGGCTAATGTTTCCTTTTCAGGTGATTACAACCATGATTTCTAATTTTGTAATAAACAATAGAAGGAATCTTTCCGTCTCTTTCTCCTCAAATATTCGAATTTATGTATAAATCAGAGCATCCTTGATTCTCTTAATATTTAAGGAGATATTGGGGAACTATGGTTTCTACCATTCCAAGCAAACAGGTAAGAACTGATTGTACTAACTGTTTATCTTACTGATTTAAGTTTTCCTAAATGTATACAAACCTGTCTGTCTATTTATATCCAGACTTGGGAGGATTCAGTAACCTATACAGGACTATACTATCTAAGTACAAACTATGCTTTACTTATATAATGACACTAATATACATACTGTTTGCTAGATTGTTCCTTGAACTCACAATCCTCGGGATGTTTCCTAAAGTCTACCTAGACTTTTTCCCTGTAGGGGGCAGGAAGAACTGACATATTTCATGATCAGTTAATTGATGTATAACGGTAACATCAAGTGTCTCTGGTCCAGTAGACCAAATAGGAAATAATTATCTCGAGAAAACGGCACTATTGAAAATCAACAGATACATTAATGCTCTGGTAAGCTTCCATCAGGACGACATGGCCCGAGCCCAAAAAACGGATTTTGAGCAAAGCGAAAAATCTATTTTTGGGTGAGGTAGCCATGTCGTCCTGATGGACCCACCCTCTTTTTGACAAAAGGATAATAAATCCCTCCCTATGGTAC
>NC_090728.1:110414625-110424625 GCF_036898095.1 Palaemon carinicauda | reverse complement strand
TAGCCTCCTTAGGTCACTACCGAAGGTTTCTGTGGATATGATTCCTTCTTTTGTGATCTACCAGACTAGTCCTTGTTGCTGTTCTCGGGGGAGGATAAGTTTCTTTCCCTGGGAGTAGCAACACCTTCCTTGCTTTGGTGCTCTGGGAGCTGGCAAGTATTGCTAGCCTCCCCCCTTGGGTCTCCCTTAGGCTAAGATAAGTTTCTTGGCTGCGGGTGATCCGTCACTAAAGCAAGGTTGGTAGGACCCTCTTTTGTCCCTTCCCCCTCTATCTCTGTAATGGCCTAGCCATTACAGTACTGTACGTCGTTCTACATCTGGACCTAGCATAGGTTAGGATGTGGAATTGACTCAACCCATTGCCGGCCGGCAGCTCATTTTGAGTGCTACCCGGACCTCCCTTGGTCCCTCATCCATGCCTGCCTGTAGAGCCAGACGGCATTGGTCAGGAAGCCTGAATTAGATTCTCCCCTTCCTTATATGCACTCTTTCGGATTGCCGGGCTTGGAGGTAGTGTACACTCTTATCCCGGCATCCATCCTATTTTTCTTCTAGTGCTGTACCCGACCCGGCTGCCGGCCTCATAGGCCGGCAGCCGGGCGGGTGTAGTCCTCTTGTTCTTTTGCTGCCGGCTGGCATCGGTCTTGTACCTTTGCCGGCCGGCTAATGTCAGCCCTTGTCTGCCGGTCACCAAGAGTGTGGCCGGCAGCTGGGTACTACCTTGTGTAGTTGCCGGCCGGCAGCCATTGCCGGCCGACATTGGCCATTGCCGGCCGGCATATGCATTTGAACCAGAGTTCTGCCGCCTTATAGCTGTTAAGTAGTATACTTTAAAGCTAGTTATGGTGTGTGCCGGCCGGCACGTATCCTCCTATACTGTACTAGTATTCTTCAGTATAACATATACAGTAAGAAGAAAACTATGGTATGGGTTTTGGTACAGCACTGTGTGTTCTAACACTTTTGTGTTTTCTTGCACAGTCCTTTGCTGTTGCCCTACAGATAGGAAAGTGAGTTCTTTCCTGTCTATTATCCAGGATTTTAAAATCATTGCTTAGGTGTGAGCTTCACCTGTTTCCTCTGGAAACCTTGCATTGGTTACTCTAGAAGAGTTTAACCATTTGATTTTATTATCTGGAAGGCTGCAGCAATGGGTTGTGATGGAAACACAAGTGTGTGTCTTTCCTTTATGAATTGTTATGCTATACTATGCATATCCAGTGATACATAGTTCACTTGATACTCATGGAAATTTCTTCTCTTTACAGGAGGACCCTCCGAAGTGCGGAAATGTTTTCTGCAACGTCCGCAGCAAGAACCTCTGCAGACATGAGTTTTGTAGGAGACATGCAGCATGCGCTGTCTCCAAGGATGATCTCCAGTATTGGGACCCTCAGGTATGTACTGTGTGCACTAATCTGATTACTGAGGCTTTTGATTCCCCTAGGACGGCGGAATCAAGGGATATAGCAAGGGAGAAGCTTCGTACCTGGGTAAGGGGCTTCCAAAAGAACACCTATGGCCCTTATCTTCCAAGTGAGAATATGAGGGCGTATCTTTTTCCTAAGGCATCAGCGGATGCAGTGATTCCCCAGCCTCAAGAGGAGATCCCCCAAGGTCAGATCCAGGTGGATGCTGAAGTCGCAGTTGCGATGCAAGACATCCAGTTAGATGACAGGATGTCTGACGTGGACGAGCGTTTGGAAGAAGACTCCTGGCAGAAGGCCAGGATGAAGTTCAAGCCCCGGACGTCGTAGAGGAAGAGGTCGACGAGGTGTCGGCTACTCCGGTTCAGATTCCGGAGCCTATTCCCTCAACATCGGCCGGTCTCCCAGTAGAGCTGGGACAGGCCCTCTCTTCGATTGTTGGAATGATCCAACAAATGCAGAAGGAGAATCAGGAGAAGGCGGCTGCTATGGAACTGCGGATGCAGTGCCTTGCAGAATCACATGGGCCCCGGAAAAGGCTCAATGTGAAAGACCTTCCCTTGTGCTCAGATGCTAACCCATGGAGGTATGCTGAGCACATGCCGATGACGACTGGAAAGATCGTCATCTCGGATAAGCTGGGTTCAGTTCCCCTAGAGGAGGTGGAATTCTGGCCCAGCAAGGCATCATATCCAGACTGCTATGTCCGGCTGAGAAAAGAACCAGCCTCAAGGGAGGAGACAGAGCCGAAGGAGGTCATAGTCATGGACCATGCTAAGGCTCAAGCTCTACTTTCATCCTCGATGAAGGAGAGGGGCTTCTCTAACTCGAAGGTAGCTGCATTGAGCAAGAAGCTCCCTTCCTTTGTGTCCTCTCCTGCTAGAGCCTTCCCCCTTTTACAGAAAGGGTTTGCGGCTGTCCTAAAAGCAGTCGAGGCCGGCAAGCCTTGCCCCTCCCTGGAGGAGTGTAAACCCTTGTCGCTGGCCCTGCCTATGGACCACAAAGACTGGAAGGACGTCCATCTGACGTTCTCAGTGGGAAAGTTGGAGGCTGATATTGCCGGACGGCAATTCGGCGAGGACCTCCCCAAGCTGTCTGACTTTCTTTTGCAAAGAGAGTTCGAGACAAAAGAAAGACTGGTTGCCTCAATGTCTCTTCAGACTACTCTTGAGACGATGGCAAGTGACCCCAAGGTCCATGAAATGTTCATGGTGGTGGCTAAGACTCACCTGGCCACGGTGACGAAGGACCTTTATGGCTTCGTCAAGGCGAGGAGAGCTTGTAGGGAGTTCGTGTTCACCGGGGCTACGGTGAGGCACGAGCCAAGGAAGTTAATCTCCTCCAACATTTGGGGAAAAGACCTTTTCCCTACCGATGTGGTCAAAGAAGTTGTTGATAAGGCCGCCGTGGAGAATAGAAACCTTCTCCAGAAGTGGGGCCTGGCTATCAAAAGAAAGTCTTCCCCGGATGAAGGTCCTAAACCAAAGAGGAAGAATATGAGGACTAGGCTACCGTCTCGGCCAGCCAAGCCCTCTAG
Source organism: Palaemon carinicauda (assembly GCF_036898095.1). Classification (NCBI taxonomy): domain Eukaryota; kingdom Metazoa; phylum Arthropoda; class Malacostraca; order Decapoda; family Palaemonidae; genus Palaemon; species Palaemon carinicauda. Next base: position 110,421,661 of record NC_090728.1, on the reverse strand, counting down.
ACAGCAACAGCAACTGCAATTGCCATTGCCTCCAGTGCCCCAGATGGTGGCACAAACCCCGACCACTTTTCAGTGGGTACCCCAGGCTGTGCCGAGTCAGTCCACGGCATTCACCCCAACGTTCGAAGGACAGTCTTCTTCCTTTCGAGCAAAGCCTAGAGGAGCAGCCAGAGGCTCGTCTAGGCGCCCCTCAAGGGGAAGGGGATTCAGGGGTGGTCGTGGTCAGGGAGGCAAGACCTCAGGACGGCAGTCCAAGTGAAATGATACCGGTAGGAGGGAGACTGATGAAATTCTGGGATCGTTGGACCTTCGATCCCTGGGCCCACAGCCTACTCAAGAATGGACTGGGCTGGAGCTGGTACAGCACTCCACCCCCGTGCCTTCGGTTTTTCCAACACTCCACCCCCGTTCTGGAGGAATACATTCAAGAACTGTTGGAGAAAAAGGTGATCCGAAAGGTGAAGTCCATCAAATTCCAAGGGAGGCTGTTTTGTGTTCCCAAGAAAGACTCGGAAAAGCTCAGAGTCATTCTGGACTTGTCGCCACTCAACAAGTTCATAGTGAATTGCAAATTCAAAATGCTAACACTGCAACACATAAGGACCTTACTGCCCAAGAGGGCATACTCAGTCTCTATAGACTTGTCAGACGCCTATTGGCACATTCCAATCAGCCGTCAACTCTCCCCCTACCTAGGGTTCAGGCTACAACGGAGACTATACGCCTTCAGAGCCATGCCATTCGGGCTAAACATAGCCCCAAGGATTTTCACGAAGCTGGCGAGCGCAGCTCTCAAACAATTACGCCTAAAGGGAATTCAGGTAGTAGCCTACCTGGACGACTGGCTGGTGTGGGCAGCATCCGAGACAGAATGCTTGCAAGCTTCCAGTCAAGTGATCCAGTTCCTAGAGTACCTAGGCTTCAAGATCAACAGAAAAAAGTCTCGACTTTCTCCATCTCAAAAGTTCCAGTGGCTGGGAATCCACTGGGACCTTTTGTCACACCGTTTCTCCATCCCGGCGAAGAAAAGGAAGGAGATAGCGGGTTCTGTCAAGAGACTTCTAGATTCCGAAAGGATATCAAGACGCGAACAGGAGAGGGTACTAGGCTCTCTCCAGTTTGCTTCGGTGACAGACCCAGTGCTAAGAGCACAGCTAAAGGATGCAACCGGAGTTTGGAGAAGGTATGCATCAAACGCGCGAAGAGATCTGAGAAGACCAGTGCCGCCTCGGCTACGTACTCTTCTCAGGCCTTGGTCCCAAGCCAGACATCTAAAGAAGTCGGTTCTTCTTCAGCCACCTCCCCCGTCGATGACAATTCACTCAGACGCCTCAAAGGAGGGATGGGGAGGTCACTCTCATCGGAAAAAAGTCCAGGGGACTTGGTCCAAGCTATTCAGGACCTTTCACATAAACTTTCTAGAAGCTATGGCAGTGCTCCTTACCTTAAAGAAAGTCTCCCCGCGTCACTCGATCCACATAAGATTGGTGATGGACAGCGAGGTGGTTGTGAGATGCTTGAATCGACAAGGGTCGAGGTCACCACCTCTCAACCAGGTGATGTTGGCCATTTTCCGATTGGCGGAAAAGAAGAAGTGGTACCTGTCGGCAGTTCACCTTCAAGGAGTCCGCAACGTGACAGCGGACGCTCTATCCAGGTTCACACCGATAGAGTCGGAATGGTCCTTAGACGCAGGATCATTCTCCTTCATTCTGAATCACGTCCCAGAACTGCAGATAGACCTCTTTGCGACGAAAGACAACAAGAAGTTGCCCCTGTACGTGTCCCCGTACTACGAGGACCCCTTAGCGGAAGCAGTGGATGCGATGTCCCTCGACTGGAACAGATGGTCCAGGATTTATCTGTTCCCCCCTCACAACCTTCTGTTGAGGGTCCTCAACAAACTGAGATCCTTCAAGGGGGTGGCGGCAATAGTGGCCCACAAGTGGCCGAACAGCATGTGGTTCCCCTTGGCGTTGGAACTACAGCTGAAGTTTGTGCCGCTACCACATCCAGTTCTGACCCAGCGAGTCCAGAAGTCGACTGTCTGCGCTTCATTACAGAAAACCCGGACCCTGCAGCTCATGATTTTCTCTCCCTTGCGGTGAGAAAGCGTTTCGGGATTTCGAAAGCCAGCATAGACTTCCTAGAGGAATATAAGTGCAAATCGACTAGAAGGCAATATGAGTCATCTTGGAGAAAATGGGTGGCCTTTGTAAAGGCGAAGAATCCGCAGGAGATCTCGACAGACTTCTGCTTATCTTTCTTCATCCACCTCCATGGTCAAGGGTTGGCAGCTAACACGATTTCAGTGTGTAAGTCTGCTTTGATGAGACCCATTTTATATGCCTTCCAGATCGACCTAGGTATCGAGATCTTTAATAAAGTTCCGAAAGCCTGCGCTAGGCTCAGACCTTCAGCACCTCCAAAGCCCATTTCATGGTCTTTAGACAAAGTTCTTCATTTCGCCTCCCTGTTGAGCAATGAAGAATGTGCGTTAAAGGATTTGACACAAAAAGTTATTTTCCTATTTGCACTCGCTTCCGGGGCCAGGGTTAGTGAGATCGTAGCCCTCTCGAGAGAGGCAGGTCGTGTTCAGTTCCTGGATGGGGGGGAACTGAACCTGTTTCCGGATCCTACGTTTCTCGCCAAGAATGAGTTACCCACCAACAGGTGGGGTCCCTGGAGAATCTGCCCTCTGAAAGAAGATGCATCTCTATGTCCAGTAGAATGCCTAAAGGTCTATCTTCGTAGAACTTCAGACTTCAAGGGTGGTCAACTATTCAGGGGAGAAACATCAGGCTCAAATTTATCTCTGAATCAACTCAGAGCGAAAATCACATATTTTATTCGCAGAGCGGATCCTGACAGTACACCCGCAGGTCACGATCCGAGGAAAGCTGCCTCATCCCTAAATTTCTTTAATTGTATGGACTTTGAGCATCTCCGTTCATACACTGGCTGGAAGTCTTCCAGAGTGTTCTTTCGCCACTATGCGAAGCAAGTAGAGGAACTAAAGAGATCTGTGGTAGCAGTGGGTCGTGTGGTTAACCCTACTGTTTAACTCTGCGAGGAACAGTGGTCTTAATTGGGACGATTAAGTCCAGGGTGTGTGTGTAGGTACATACTGTACTACAAACTAAATGAGGGGACCGAGTGCCCACATAGACTGTTCCTTTTTCAAAGGTGAACCTAGCATAAGTGCAGATATGTGTGCCGAGCGTTTCTAACGCTAATGTGATTGATTTGTAATACAGACTTTTATGACTTGATACCTCGGTATCTTAAAAAAGTGGCATTTGATGTTTTTTCTTTCAGATAAACAAGTTCTGTTTACTATCATACTTATGCTTAAAGTTTTGGGTTATTCTCTTTATATATATATATATATATATATATATATATATGTTGTTAACCTGTCTATTTATTGTCTGTCAATAAACTTGTTCTTGAGAACCTTGCGTCTCTTTCACCTGTGTCAATTTATTGGTATAATTGAGCATTTATTCTATGTACCTTATCTGGGATAATTCTAATAGAATTGTTCTTTTATGCAAGCTATGTTGCATTGGTTTATGTAGTCCCCTAATGGGAGGACTCCGTCCCATAAAGGGACGAGGGCGGTTTTATTAGTTTCTTCCTATGCGGATATAAACCTTTGTCCAATACAAGTATTGTGCGGATTACTGGTCAATATTTCATATTGACGCAGTGGTTCTTTACAAACTATGCTTTACTTAATATAGGGCGAGACCACTATATTAGCTTGCCTGGTATTCATACTTAGGTATATGTACTCTTCGAGACTTTTCCAGAGTCTAGTAGGACTCTTCCCTGCAGGGGGCAGGAAGCTCTAACATGGTTTATAGTTAGTTGAAAAGATGTATAACGGTAACATCTTAGGTCTCTAGGTCAAGTCGACCGGGAAAAATTACCTCCGGGGAGTACGGCACGTTCTGAGAATCCACAGATACAGTAATGCTCTGGTATACTTCCATCAGGACGACATGGCTTGAGCCCAAAAAACGGATTTTGAGCGAAGCGAAAAATCTATTTTTGGGTGAGATGGCCATGTCGTCCTGATGGACCCACCCTTGCCTTTCTAAGAAAGGGCTGTAGGACCCCTCCCTACATACAGTATCTGTAGCACCTCGTGTACGCTACAAGGAATACAGATGGCGCCAGGATTGGCGCCAGGCACGCTTACGAATCGGGAGATAGGGAGCCTTGGGAGCGGCTCCCCCTTTTTCTTTCCCGAATTCGTTTCTTGCCAATCCCCCCCTGCGAGACGAAATCTCTGTTCGGGATGCAGATTGCCATGTGGCGTGTCAAGAATACGTCCTCTGATATGTCGCGATATCCCTTTCAGGAGGGATATTCGCTCCAGGAGTTAGAATTCTGGTACCTTAAGGTAAATTCTCTGGGAATATTGCCGTAGTTGTAATATACCCTAGGAAGCCACCCTATAGGAACTTCCATCAGGACGACATGGCCATCTCACCCAAAAATAGATTTTTCGCTTCGCTCAAAATCCGTTATATATATATATATATATATATATATATATATATATATATATATAATTATTTACATATATACATGTATATATATATATATATATATATATATATATATATATATATATATATATATATATATATATATATATACATATATATACATATATATGCATACACATGTATATTTATATATGAATATGTATATATCTCTCTATCTATCTATAGATACTTTGTTCACATTCAACCTGCGTGGGAGGAAGTGAAGTTACCAGACGTAATAATGCATCTTTGACAGACGCGAGTGTTACAAATGTGGCGGTGATGAGTCTGAACCCTTTAAAAAATTGAAACGTAATGCTACTTACCGTATGTATTTTAACATCTGAACAAGGTTAATACTAGTAGTCAAAGGAAAAATGACAACATTTTAACATAATCTTGCAAAATGAACGGCTTGTAGGAGAAAATAATGTTTTGGAAAGCCGTGTGAATGATGGCAATGCCGATATGTTTCAAATGACTGCTGAAGCCAAATTTCATCTCCCTCATCAAGGAGCATCGTGAAATTTTTGCATGGAGTATTGAAAAATATATCCCTAATATATCTGCTGATCAATATGAGTTGGTAAGAAATATTTTTCATTCATGTCCCTCAGGCAAGCCACAACTTGGTTTCCTTGAAGAAGAGGAACTTATTAACATCTGTAATGACCTCACGCCAAAACTGGAGTACTTGAATACTTTTGGATGAGAATTTGAAAAGAACACGCTCAAATCCCAGAGAGTATTGCTGCAGTTCTTGACCTCATATCTGTGTGTACTAGGATTTTCAACACCCACAAACATAAAAAATAAGAAGAGGTCTAGAATGCTAAGTGTTAAAGAGAAAATTAATGTCTGCTTGCCCAGTGTGCTTCATAAAAAGCATCTAAAGGATATGTAAAGCCAGACAGGCGCAAGTGTCCTTTAATCAGGTATGTTAAATCTACAAATGGAATGTATGTTAAACATCATTCCCATGTGCTCATTAATTCATTCTAATATAATAATAGATAAAAAAATAATATAGATTATCATCATCATTATTATTATTATTATTATTATTATTATTATTATTATTATTATTATTATTATTATTATTATTATTATTATTATTATTATTAAACATGTGATCAGACATATTTGAACTAGTATTAAGGGTAGCCCTACATAGGGTGTACCTTTGTGTCAGTTGAATGTGTAGCAGGCTTATGTAACAATAGTTATGATTACACTGACTGTCGAGTCGACGTACAGGATATAGAATTAACGCGCCACTCAGCAGTAAAGGTTGAGAACCTTTGCTCCAGACGGAAGTTCATCCATAACCCTTATTTACTGTCTCCGCATTTTCATTGAACATCATATTAATTTTACTTATATCAACTTTTAGCCCTATATTTCTGCTTTCAAACCTTCTCTCATCTTTTGCAATACCTACCATGGTTTAAAAAACAGAACTTTGTCATCTACAAATCTTAAGCTGTCAAAATATTCCCAATAATGTTAATCCTTATATTTTCCCAATCTAAATCTTTACAAACTTCTTCTATGCACACTGTAAATGAATTAGGAGAGTTTGGGTCTCCCTGTCTGACTCCTCCCTCAATGAGAATTTTTTAACAATATTTATGTAGTTTTTGGATTTCAGCACTTCCCTTTTAGAGATCTTCAAGGTTAATTTCTTCCTTGCTTTTATTACTGCTGAAGTTTTGAGAAAATTAAAAACTTTTCATATTTTATAAATGCCATACATAGAAGTTTGTCATGATTGATTTTTTCTATTAACTGGTTAATTACATTGATATGGTCAGTTATTGAATACCCACATCTAAAGCCTGCCTGGTCTCTATGTTGATTAAAGTCTCTGTCTTTATATATGCCTCAATATAATCTTTGTAAGTATTTTTACTGAGAGTAAACCTAATAGGCGGTAATTTTTCAGGTCTTTTGTGTATCCCTTTTTGCGAATTAGTATAACGGTGAAGTTTTTCCAAGCAGTAGGTATAAAGAATTCTTGCAGACATTTTGTGTGAAGATCAAGGTTTTTTTTTTTTATTTTTTATCATGAAACCTCCTCCGTCTAATATCAAATCCATTTTAGGCCATCTCTCTCTCTCTCTCCTCTCTCTCTCTCTCTCTCTCTCTCTCTCTCTCTCTCTCGGTTGATTAAAGTCTCTGTCTTTATATGTGCCCCAATATGATCTTTGTAAGTATTTTTACTGAGAGTAAACTTATATAGGCGGTAATTTTTCAGGTCTTTTGTGTATCCCTTTTTGTGAATTAGTATAACGGTAAAGTTTTTCCAAGTAGTGGGTATAAAGAAATCTTGCAGACATTTTGTGTGAAGATCCTCCGTCTAATATCAAATCCACTTTAGGCCATCTCTCTCTCTCTCTCTCTCTCTCTCTCTCTCTCTCTCTCTCTCTCATATATATACAGTTGGGCCCTGTTATTAGTGGTTTCTCGCTTCGCAG